>NC_134402.1:129069230-129419230 GCF_038048845.1 Mixophyes fleayi | reverse complement strand
TTCTGAGATAATCTATGCTAAGAGAACAAGTGGAACAAACGCCGTTTGTTCCACTTGCAGGAATATATGCAAGTATATGCTCAATGACATTCCTCTAAAAAAATGTTAGTGCAAATTGTGCGCTATGGCTGTGATACATCACTGCATCATTACCAGTAAGTACACGATGTGCCACTTTAATAATAAACTCACTACTCCTTACATATTGAGAGATTGATTTAAATAATTCTGCTAGGGACAAGGGATCCAGTGAAGGTTCTCATAAAGCTGCTTAGTGGCTGCCAATAAGGAATTGGCATCAGAAGGATCTGACTTTTATTTTCCTAGATCTAAAAACACTGCATTAGGTAATTGCTAGTGCCTCAAAGAGTCATGACAAATTTTATTACACTGCAAGGCAAAGTGCAGAATTCACTAAAGCTATGAATGCTGTAATATAGAGAAAAAACAGAGATCACAAAGGGTCAAATAAACTTTGTATGACCACATACACTGTTGGATTGTGACCATTATCTGTATCTTTGTTATTCCTAACTGACACCTGATCACATCAGATGTTTATGATATTGCACATTGATTTTAACCTACACATGCATTGATCTGTGTCTAATTGGTCTAAACCATATGAACTGTTTTACATTACACAGAACAAACAAGAATAACATAAACGTATGGTATATGAATAAACAAGTGGAGGTTTGAAAATAACTTCTAATTTGAGGCCAAGGATAGATTAAAAGTTAGACCTAAGGATCTGTGCTGTCATACAACCTGCCTATTAGAAAATTACCTCTGTGAACAGAGATAGTGAGAATGATTAATCAAATATATTTCAGGAGACAAAGAAAAATAAAGTGAATAAACTCTTTTCTCAAAATGATTTGATCACATGGTTTGCATTGGAGGGATCACTAAGACGACTGACCAGTATGTATGTGTAAATCATCATCATCATTATCATTCTCCTCATTATCATAATTTTCATCACCATCGTCATCATCATCATTGATTGATGACAAAATGAATGCAGGTGATGGCAGTCGCTCAATAAGATTTTGCTATATTAACAAAACAAGATATCTAAACAGTCTGCCTCTAAATATAAAGTTTGCTTTTTAAATCTGAAACATCATAGATTATCCACTTTTTCTTTTATACCTATCTCTAAACAAGTTCCCTCAGTTTCTTTTCCAATGAATCTGTTCTATTATTTGTTCTAGGTGGAAGTAGGCCTCATCTATTTAAGTGCAATTGAAGCGCACTGCCATATGCCTTGGTCTTGCACCAAGATATATATATATATATATATATATATATATATATATGAAAACAGGGATACTCTGCACTCTCCAAACACATAATTAATGCTGTACCAAGTGCTGTTCTATATTAAAAACAGGGAATGTTAGTTCCACATATTGCAATATATGTTAAGCTGACCAACTCACGCCAACATCTTCCCATTCTGGTCAGTCCTAACATGATCAAATGCTACACTATTTTATCTGGGCTTAAGGCTTCCCTGCACACAGCTTTTAAAGGCAAGTTTTTCCCAAGCACTAGCAGTCATGGGAGACCTGGGACTCACCTGACACAAGTTGGAATTAATTAATGTAAAGAATGGGGTGCAAGATGGGACTTATATTGTATAAACAAAAACAGACATAGATCCTCTGCACTCACCATGTACAGACTGGGGTGCAAGAGGGGGTTGCCCACATTGTATAGACAAGAAAACAGGGATACTCTGCACTCTCCAAACACATAATTAATGCTGTACCAAGTACTGTTCTATATTTAAAACAGGGAATGTTAGTTCCACATATTGCAATATATGTTAAGCTGACCAACTCACGCCAAAGTCTTCCCATTCTGGTCAGTCCTAACATGATCAAATGCTATGCTATTTTATCATAGATTGTTTACTTTTTCTTTTATACCTACCTCTAAACAAGTTCCCTCTGTTTCTTTTCCACTTAATCTGTTCTATTATTTGTTCTAAGTGGAAGTAGGCCTCATTTACTTAAGTGCAATTGAAGTGCACTGCCATATGCCTTGGTCTTGCACCAAGATATATATATATATATATATATATATATATATATATATATATATATATATATACACACATATATATATATATATATATATATATATATATATATATATATATATATTGTAGAATAATCAGGGGAAAAGGCATCATCTCCTGGGTGAACAGGATAACAGCCACAGCCAGTTTATTCCCCAGCTTGTAAGCAGAAATAAAACAAAAATATAAACCTAGCCATCTGGCTTCTAGCTCATTCATTTATAGAGGCCCTCTCTCATGTGTAAGACCTTATGTCCCACACACACCAAACCATATGTATATTGCTGCTCACTGCAGCAGAGTGTCTCAGGGGGCAGCTCACCTCCTCCTAGGTCTGAGACACTGGCTGCATATCCCAGCTGCCTTATTAGAAGCACCTCACAGGTGCATCCCTTGATCAGTCTGTTAGAGACTGATAGATCAGAAGACCCGGACTGGGCCTTTTGTGTACAATTCTGGACACATACACATACCTCTGTATCTAGCCTCCATCCAGTGACTCTGTCACATATCCCCCCCTTTGTTTCAACCTACAGGAGGAACACTTGTAACCCTAAATGCTCCTCTAATTTTTACCATAATCATTTTAGCTTTATGCTGCAAACTGAGTGCAAGGGTATTGGTTACAGATCTTTTCCAACCCAAAGGAACACCGGTTAGTGGGGAAACTGGGGTAGTTGCCATCAGACTTTTACACTGAGGCCTGGAAACATGGCATTGACACTCAGGGCAGGATGACCACCAATCAAAGACATCTTTTCAAACCTCTGGCCAGAAGAACTGCTGTAAAATTGTATCTAGGGTTTTTCCTACCCCCTGATGCTTGTCAGTTGTCGAACCATGAGCCCAGTCCAACTCTGCTTTTCTATATAGTTTAGAAACTACCAACCACTCCAAAAATGTCTTTTCCTGATTTAAATAACTGACACAATAACCCCTGGGTTATCGCCATGTGGTGGTATGATAATCTGTTAGCAGGTTCTAATGGCTTCCCATTATTAATTCTCAAACTTTCTCTGGCCCTTGCTAGGGTGGGATCTTTTAACTGCTTTAAGGCAAAAACATTTTTCCTTACTTTAACCCCGGGTACACAGTCAACAGGTTCAACCATATTTCACTCTTTAATAGGAGGTACAAAATCCTGTACTCTACTGCTGCCCTTGTCATTTCCTGACTTACTAACCAAATTGGATGGAGGGAACACATTTGACTTAGGGAACACTCCTGCTACCACTGTGTCAGTAATATCACACGGGGCTGGTCTATTAATTTTTGCAACCAAGCGGGTCTCCCATAGCTTCCAGAAGTGGGAAAAGTCTCTCCCCAATATTGCGTCAAATTTCAAACCAGGAACTAGACCCAAAACCATACTGTGTTTTTATGTTTACTTCCATGGTAACAGAATGCCGTGTATCCCTGTGTATGCAGGTTACCCCAACACTTCCCTTATGATATTTTAAGGGGCTCTCTAACTCTGCTTTCACAAGGGAAATAATACTACCAGAATCTAGCAGAGTCTTTACCTTTTTACCTTCTATGGTGACTTCACTCATCAATTTGTCAGCCTGCTTGTCTGCGTTACAGGCTAGCTGGGCATATAAAGACCTTCTATGAGGTACATAAGCATTATTATATTGTATAGACTCAAAGGAACAGTTAGCAGCAATGTGGCCTAAGCCACCACATCTAAAACAGGTAATAACATTTCTGTCGTATCTCTTATGAGACCAGAACCTTCTTGGCATAACTGGCCAATCTCCAGGTTCTGAGCCTACAGTCTCTGTACATTTCAGTTCATTCCACCATCCAGCACCTTTTTCCCCTGGAACAGTCTTACCAGAATCCACTGGAGATCACCGTTTCCAAACTAGAGGCTGGCTGGGTGTATTCTTCACTTCTTTTGTTGCTACATACCGGTACTTGGTCTGTACCACTTTCAATGGAGCCATAGACGAGGACAGGAACTCAGCTTCCTGGCATGGTTGAATTTTCATCTCCTTTAACTGTTGCTGATGCAAGTCGGTAGTAATCACAGTCTGCTGTACCTTTTGAAGCATATTATTAATTTCCTGAGTGCTTGTAACTTGAGGCTTAGGTAAAATCTTGGACAATCCTGGATCACTTAGCGGTTTTACTTTTCCTTAAACCCGAGTGGAAGGTGTCCCAAAGCCATAGGCAAACTTCTCCCAGTTATCCTTAACAGTTTGTATTCTGCTGACATTGTCTTGAATAGCTTTAGTAGTGTACTGTAGTTCTTTTTAAACTGTGGACAATTCTGCTAGAATTTTTGGGGTTTGCTCCCATTGACCTTTATCTTAATTTCCTTTTCCACTTATTGACTCTTGTTGGTCTGCCAGTGCAGATATCTCTATTTCAGCTTGGTCATGGGAATCTTTTAACTCTTGTAGTTCTGATTGAGAAGCTCGCTCTTCTAATGGGGCTGTCTGAGCTTGGAGGGTTTCAGCAACCAGCTTATCATGCTGAATCTTTAATCCTTCATATTGAGTCTTATATTGATTTCCAACCTGGGACATGATCTTAATTTTCTCTTGTATATCTGTGACTTTAGCACCAAGTGCTTTCTGCAGATTTTCCTTTTCATTTCTCAGTTTTACTGCCTCCTCTTTTGTACTTTGACATTGACCTTTATTTGTACTCTGGGCTGTTATTACCTTTGCAATATCAGTTTTCAACTTTCCATTCTCTTCCTGCGCCGGGTTCTGTACATTAAATTCCTCCATGGGCTGCTTTTTGGTTCCCTCTGCCTTTTGCCTAACTTCCAAAGCTACATTCTGCTCTGGCTCAACCTTCTGAGCTAATTGATCATCATCAGTCTTTCTGACATCAGACACTTGATTATTCACTGCATCAACCAGACCTATTTCTTTTCCTAATTCAGTATTTTCATGAACTGCCTTTTTATCAGGTGCAGGCAGGGCAACTTTATCTTCCTCCTTTTTCTGTTCTTCCTTCTGCAAATCTAGGGCAGGCTCTTTCCTAAAGACTAGGGGCCTGATTCATTAATTATCTTAACTTAAGAAACTTCTTACTTCAGTCTCCTGAACAAAACCATGTTACAATGCAAGGGGTGCAAATTAGTATTCTGTTTTGCACATACCGTATATACTCGAGTATAAGTCGACCCGAATATAAGCCGAGGCACCTAATTTTACCACATAAAACTGGGAAAACTTATTGACTCGAGTATAAGCCTAGGTTGGAAAACAGCGCTAATTTACAGATACAGCGCTGAGAGTTAATCACCCAAGTGTGTTGTAATTGAACAATTCCAACAGAGATAATCACATGAATGATCTCTTGAAAATGACATAAAATTTATTCAAACATATAGAACATAACAATAAACCACAATACTGGATGCATCAAGGACTTGAATGAAATGGGGTCTGTCATAGGTGATTGACACGACATGAACCATATGGAGAGATGACGGAAAGATAGCACTGCCTAATAACAATGATGACATGAGTGAAATTGAGACTGACTTCAATTTGATCCAACGATGTAAAGGATCTATATATTATGCCCAATGATAGGTCTGTATAGCTGGGTAGTATATGGTGGATCAATAAAATAACAGTGTGACAGTCAAACTGGAGGAAAAAGACATCAAACTAAAAATGCAAGAAATGCAGGGCACACTTACAAATCTTCATAGGGATTGTGGTCCCGCATAAGTGCCTCCGTATTTGCACTGACAACGTGTCGGCAATGGAATCCGATGTCCGGTAGATGAAACAGGTGCGCACCTGAAAAAAAGTCTGTAGAAACTCACTACCGCAGAAAGGGTTCCTAGCAAGTCCATGGATGATAACACATCAGCGATATTAGCGGACTGGATCTCCGTTCATCAGGTGAGTGTGGAAGTTGGTCACAGGAGTATGCAGCAATATGCTGGTGACTTGAAACACAGCAACGAGTTTCGTCCACCCCTTGTGGACTTTCTCAATCAGGAAATAGATTGAGAGATGCTCGGCTTACCCTGCAGTGGAACGCACGTGCGTTCCAACAACAGAAAGTTCTGCATTTGGAACGCAAGTTTGCGTTCCAAATGCCGAACTTCCTGTTGTTGGAACGAATATGCGTTCCAATGCAGAAGTTAACAGCCGAGGGACCAGACACCAGGTAAGTTCACCCGTGTATAAGCCGAGTGGCCTTTTTCAGCATACAAAAATGTGCTGAAAAACTCGGCTTATACACGAGTATATACGGTAAGTTAAATACTGACTGTTTTTTCTTTGCAGAGCAAAAGTTATTTTTTTCCTTCTCCTTTAACTTCTGCTCAATGGTTTTGCAAACACATTTGCACACTTCTGTTATTTCAACACAGAAAACATCTACTTTACTCTGACAAAGATTCTCAACAAACTTTTCTCTTTAAAGTCTCTTTCTCTTTTGTTTATGCACAGAACCATGCCACACCCAACTTGTGTTTTGCAGACATAACTTCAGCACATACTTGGGTTTTATTTCCAGTCTTAATGAAAACACCTGCTTTCCATCAATTAAGAAAACTCAGTCTTTGCATTGCAGAAACATATCTGTGCCAATAATGTGCTCATTTTTCTGAGATATCTTGCTGCTCATTGTGGAAGCCTCTTGGACATTGAGATAAACCACATCAAGTGTAATGCAATGGTTGTACTAATCCATCTTTGTAAACATGGAGAGTGGCTTCACAAACACATTTGTATTAACTCTGCTTTAGAGCAATTAACAGACTCAGTCCATGAAACACTTGTATTCTTTGCCTTTCACTGGTCTTTGCATCCACTTCTGAAGTCAGTCAGTAATGATTACACATCTGCACCAGCACGGAGATATGGAAAACATGCAGTGTTAAGGGTACTTGAGGACTGGATTTGGGAAGCACTGTTCTAGAGCAAAATACAACTGCTATCTTGCTCTCCAAACCTATGTGGATTAGTGGAAATCTAGGTGAATTTATATAAATGTCAGTGCACCATAGTTTGGTTTAGTTGGTTTTCCACTGTGCAGCAGACATTTTACACTACATAAAAGATCTCCACAAATGTTATAATCAACAAATATAATTGATATTTTCAACTGCCCTTTCCCTATATAATATATAATTGCAATTTTGTTCAAAAAATAAAAGGTATGATCCCAAAATAGTTGAGTGACTCCAAACTAGCTACATTGTGTAAATATTAAGTTATTAGTATGTACAGTATACACAGTAGTATAGCTATGGTATCACACATTGTACAAAACAATTGATGGTGTGCAATTTGTGAAATGATGTGAGTCTTTATGTGATATAATGACGTTAGAAAACTGCACTCATTCTAATTAAATTACAAATTTGCAGCTGAAACAAACAAAAACTTGTTTTTGCCAAAAAAGCAGATAAGTAGAAAAGTACAATTTGAATTAACTTGACAGTCAGATCCCAGTGTGAATATTTTAACATGTGAGACAAAATAAGTGTCATTATGCTTAATTTAAATTATACATTTTCTTATTTATCTCTCTTCAAATTATGCTAATCACACATGGAATGTCTAATGTTCTTAAATGTACGAGAACATTTTAATGCATTCCGGTCATTAAAACTAATTAGTGATACAAGTAGATTGCATTTTGCCAATTATATATATATTTTTAATTGCTTTGTGTTAGTCTTTGGATATATCAGAGCTAAGAATTTCATCTTATTGAACACTAGTCTTCATTACTTGGAATATTGCTAATATTACTTATTTAAATAATGATTAATGGATATCTAACATACATTTAGATTAGTTTAATCTAATATGATTATTTTCCACTGATTTAAAAAGAATAAAGTTTAATTTATTTTGCAATGTTACTGTTTTTCACTGTTTTCAATATGTATATATGTTATTTGAGATTCATAAAAACTGGTGTACAAACATTGCTGAAACATAGCAAACTGGCCTTAGCACACAACATAAAACATTGCCAGTACCCACTGGGGCAATTTAATTAATTTTGAATTAAATAACAATTTGGGGCAGCAATATATGCTGCAATATTACTTGTAGTATGGTATACCTTTAGGATGTTTGCAAAATAACAATTGCCATAAGGGAGCATACAGGGCTGGTGTGGGGCTCGTGGCAATGTAGTCTGTGCTCCCACCCCTATTATTTTTAAATGTACTGTCACCAATACCCTTACACTTCAAAGTGTATCTCAGGGCACCCATTTGTCTGTGGATGCCTAAAATTACTGAAATGGCCTCATTTGGACAGGACCAAAACAATGGTAGGTGGGGCCAACACAAAAGTAGTCAGGATTTAGAACTACTGGAATTTGGTTGTAGTAACATGTAGGAAAACCTAGATGTGATGACTTCAGACATCTCTAAAGCAATGCACAGCAAAAGCTGTCAGTCCTGTGTTATAAAATTACATGAATCCTTTTGCATTATCTGTGACTGGTTTATGCCTCTGTGTTCCAATTTGTTTAGTTGTCTACTAACACATCCTTCCAAAATTCCCTTCATAGAAACATATCTGACTTTATATAATTTTATATAATTTATTTAATTGAAGTTTAACTATTATGAAATATGTTGGCACAATCATATTTAATCAGTCTGCCAGAGCAGCATATGAGCACCTCATGCTCTGCTGCATCCTTCCCTGACATCATAAGATGTAAAGTACCAGTCAAATCTCCCTCTCTCTCTCTATAATATGTAAATGTGTATACTGTGTGTTTCAAAAATGTATTAAAAATAATACTTATAACAAAGCACTGTCCATGTGCGATCACCACAATGGAAAAATAGCATCTGCAAGAAAACACTTCTTTTGTAACAATTATGTCTAAATGTGGCCAGTGAATGGTGGTGATTTGAACTAATAACAGCGCAAGGAGGGTTGGCAGACAATGCATCTGTGAAGGGGAGCTACTCCAAGCCTTTGCTGGTGATATAGTAAGTGCAAAGGATGAAGGATTAATGATATTGTCATTGCAATGGGTGTTTGCCATATGTTGAACAAAGTGATTTGATAATTGAAATGCAAAAACCACTAAAGTAACATCAGAGCTGGAATAAGGCTCTGGGGGGCCCAGGGCAACAAAGACAGGAATGTTATCATTTTAGGCAAATACAAAGGCAATAGTGCATGCACTTCTGTTAGGTGCACGCAGCTCTGCCTTAATGAGCAGTACAGTGTGAAGTAAGACATCCCAACTGTCCTTGTTGTCGGACCAAATCCCGACTAAGCGAGACAGTCACCCGAATTCGGAACTGTCCCACGTAAGTGTCTTGGAACATTGCTGAGCAACCAGATGATGGGCCAGACAGAGGAGCAGGTAGCTGTCATGAGAAGAGGAATGAAGATGATGCCTGACACATACATTATGTCAGAGTATCGAGGATGGAGCCTGACACACACATTATGGCACAAAATCAAAGACAGCCCTGGACACACACATTATGGCAGAACATTGTATGTCCTTCACAAATTATGGCAAACCCCCTGTCCTTCACAAATTATTGCAGCCCCCCTGTTCTTCACACATTATGGCACCCCCCACCATCCTTCACACATTATGGCAGCCCCCCTGTCCATTAGCGGGAGGAGGGTCAGATAAACAGATCTGTGGTTACCTTATGGAAGGTTGCTGGTCAACATCATCAGCAGCAGCTATTTATATAGCGTCACTTATTACGCAGCGCTGTACATAGAACTCACACTAGTCCCTGCCCCAGTCTAAATTCCCAAACATACGCACACACACAGACCGAGAGAGAGACTATGATCAATTTGATAGCAGACAATTGACCTACTAGCATGAGTGTGGACAGAAACCGGAGCACCTGGAGGAGACCCACACAAACACGGGGCAAACTCCACACAGATAAGGCCATGGTCGGGAATTGAACTCATGACCCCAGTGCTATAAGGCAGAAGTGCTAGCCACTAAGCCACCATGCTGCCCAAGAGGCACCTGGGGCGAGACTGTGTCCGGCACCTACCCTTGCCCCTTGAACACTCTCAACCACAACGTAAAATATGCCCTCCTATTTATCCTGTATTGTAATCTACCTGATTACGTCAAGTTCCTTTTTCATGGCTGACAATTTTTTTTTGGGGAACTTTCAAAAAGCCTCAGGGCCCACAGTTCACATGCACATTATTATGTGCATGCTGACATTTGTTACTAGGAATGGACTAAGAGGGGGGGATTTGGAGGGGACAGGCTCCTTGGATTTAAATGCCACATTGCCTGCAAACCTAGTTTCATCCGTCCTTCTACGGCGCTACGGATACTTTGTGGCGCCCTATAAATAAAAATTAATAATAAAAATAATAATAATAATCTGGATAGACGACTTACAGGTTATGTGATGTACTCAGCTTTATCCAAACAGAACGTTCACCACAGTCGAGTAGCATGGTGCTTTGCATCGGTTGCACTTCTGCCTTACACCACTGAGGTCATGAGTTCAACTCACAAACATGGACTTATCTGTGTACAGTTTTGATGTTCTCTTCAATGTGTGACTGTCTTTGCTTTGACGCTTGAAGCTAACCTTGGTCTATCACTGCAATGGTACATGATTTGGGGAACTAGTTAATGAGCTATGGCATTTGATATATACCTTTTTGAATGATTCTTGCCCCCAGGGCACATTATTTATGTGTCTGCTATTACTACGGATGGCCTACCTCTTGGAGGGGTGGATTGGTAGTGGAGGGCACATGTTCTTTTGGATGACATGGAAATAGCAAATGGAAACCTTTTTTCTTCAGCTACAGCACCACTTCTGCATGGTGGATTATTATTTAGCACCTCTGACTCCCTGTGCTGATGTCATGAGTTGGATTTCTGACCATTGCCTTATGTGTATGGAGTTACTGTTATTCACATGTTAGTGTGGATTTCATTACAAAATACACAAAATACACTTTGTGTATTTTCATTTTCTGATAGCCACAATTAGTAGGGCTATATAATTTTTTCCACGATGATGGATTTGTGTACTAAATCTGTTGCTTCAATGTTAGTCTTTTGGGAATCCATATCCATTCTTTATTGACCTTAGACCCACATGTTGTGCATTTTTAATATATTAATAAAGACACACACACCAATAATTTAGTTTGTCAACTTTTGATTATTGTAAGAAAATGCAAGAAAAAAAACTATTTACTTTTCGCCTAAAAACTATTTACAAATTACTTAACCATACAAATATGCCCATGGCCTTATTTTTTTTATCTATTTTTTTTGGAATATTTCTTGATTTTTTTAATGTTTTTTAATTTTTACCATATATTTGCAAATATCAATCTGCAGTTCTGTGGCCGCTGTAGGGATGGGGAAAAAAGGTCCAAGCTTGCTACAAATGCTTTTGCTCACCCACTAGACATTGATAAGGCTTTTGTGTAGCATTTTTAGTGATATACAAAAATCTGGCAAAGTACTACACTCAGGCCCTACCTACACAACCACTCGCAGGAATTGAAAAAAAAAATATCCCCAAAATTCCGGTTATACTGATTTTATTTATTAAACAATTGTTAAAACTTTAGATTGATTTATTGCAAGCTAATTGGTTTATAATTAAAATAAAAATCAAGTGATTAATATACTGACAAGTTGACAAACCTATCAGGCCCCTCTGCGCGTGTGGGCCCTGTCCTGCATGGCCATGTGTTTAGCTGCCTCTGGCCGTGTATTAGTTTAAAAAATTTTCTCAAGAAGTTGTAGTACCGTTATGATTGAAAACTCTGACATTTATGTTCACTTGTATTTAACATGTGTGACAGCAGGGATTATTTACATTGCAATGTTAGGTCAATCAGAAAAGCTTTTCCAGTAAATACGTACTCTCTCCTAACGTCTCATCCACTTGAGGAAACACCAGCTGCCCGCTGTCCTCCTGGTCCGGTTGGGTCTCGGGTTCAGGCTCCGCCACCACCTCCAACTCCAACTCAGCATTACAAGAGGCGAAGATGGAGGACTGGGGCATCAGCCTCAGATTTGTCGGGCGACTAATCATCTGTCTTGCCCTGAACCTCTACCTCCATCTCTGGGTCGGTCTCGCCTTCCTCATTGGCATCGCCATCCCCCTCGGCTTGCACTGCCTGCTGCTGTTGCGCTGTTGGCAGTGGCTGCTCTTGCTGGGGCTGCGGGTCATCCTCCTCCTCCTTTTCCACCACCGACTGGCACCGTTGCCGCTGTTCCCAACGTGCCCAGTCTGTTGGAAACAAGCCACAAATAAACTGGGTATTGTTAACAGATTCACCAGCTTAATAAACGATAGTATTACGATAATCATGTGATCAGACATTTTAAAAAAAATTCTCATTGTCAGCAGAGTCAAATATTAACTACTACAAAAGAAAGGAGATAAACATGATAGGCACAAAGCACTTCACATGACCTGTCACAAATGTTTGTTTTTGGGGTTGGGATGTGGAATATCTCAGTGGCCTAGTGGTTTGCACTTTGCTCTCATAGCACTGGGGTCAGAAGTTCGAGTCCAGATCATAGCCTTATCTGTGTGGAGATTGCATGTTTGCTCCATATTTGCATGTGTTGACTCCAACACTCCGAAAACATACTACTGGGTGGCTAATATAGAGATATAAAAAATTGACAGTAGTCTGTGTGTATATGGTAGGGAATTTAAGTCTTCAAGCTCCCATGGGGCTGGTACTGATGTGAATGAGCTCTCTGTGTACAGCGCCACTGAATTAGTGGAGGGATCTCAAATACTTTGGCTGATGAGTATACTTTTGAAATCATCCTTTTTCAGGACTCCCTCACATTATAAATAGCCAGCTATTGAATGACTGATTAGGTTTATATAGTACAGTAGGTAATATGTTTGCACCGTATGGGACCTTCCATATCTTTGAAAATGAGCTAAGGTCTTTAGTTTTGGAAAGCTACCTTTCAAATGTTTTGGCAATAATAACAAAACATCTACCACTCAAATCTGCAAATGGTTTTTAAGCTTAGGTCAGCAAGTTACATCACTGGGGTCAAGAGTTGGAGAGCTTGATTCAAAAACCTGCATTAATGTCCTGAAGTTTCTCAATAAATCATGTGGGAAAGTAAATGTTCAGCAGCCACATTTAGGAGACAGGAGCCAAAGCAGGTTGGGTGCATTGGAAGGGGAATGACCTTTCCAGTGTGGAGAACGATTGATATGTAGTGTAGTGGAAGCCCATGTCAGGTGATTTGGGTGAATATAGTTGGATACATATACCAAAAATATATGTTTATACACGTGTTTAGCGATTAATAGAGAACTCTTTTCTTATGACCTCCTCTCGGAGCTTGCAGAGCAGCTGTGGCTGTCGCGGCGGAGGTCGCTCCACCGTCTCTGCAACTGCACTACCGTCCGCTGATGGTTGAATCGGAGGCATATATGCCGACGGACTCGGAGGTACACCCGCAGCTTTACCTCATTCGAGATATATCTGCCCGAGGGCATTCTGTCCATGCCCTCAGTCAGGACGCGGAGTTCTCTGCGGATGAATGTAGCAGACCTCAATTTGAAACTCTTCTTCTGCAATATTCCGCATATTCCATATGTGGTTCTCTGAGCACATATGGGCGCGCTCACATCTCACGTGGAGCTTTCAGGCACCTGTGTGTGTGTAATGGTTGCCTCTCCATCCAAAAATATGGCGTCCGTCGCAGATGAAACGAGTACTCTATGCTTTGCAGTGAGGAAGCATTAATGTTCACATGGCTTCTCAATTAAATCAGTTATTTAATCCCACTTATTATTTTTCTTCTCTCCTGCAAATTTGAAAGATTGTTTGAGCAGGCTCAGGCATACTGTGGACTTGACAGTTTTTTGGGGCAGAGATTTGACAAACATGTGTAAACATTTTTAATGCAAAATGGCCCTAACTGGAAATGCATATTATTGATGTGTTTTATTGAGAATACACATACAATTACTCATTAGGCATAAGTGAACAATAGGAAGTTTCATACTAACATAAAGTAATTACATACAGTGTATCTGACTAATTGTAAGGCTCAAATCCAACCCCAGTGTGGGACTAAGCTCAGAGATGCTATGGGAATGAGTACCAAAAGAATTAATTACTAGTGTTACTGTGTGCTAGGCTAGGGCAGACACTCTAGGGGGACATGGGGATAGTAAGTAAATCTTACACCGCATAGTGTCAGTTTTCCCCTTGTGGTAACTTGGATTTGATGCTGTCATCAGAAGGTGTTTGAAATGGAGTATAGATTTGTTGTAGGGTAATGGCTTTATAAAGTAGAACTGTACAAATGTTTGGGGAGTGCTTTACCTACCTGTGATTTGGATTGGAATATCTGTCTTTGGTTTGGTGTATGCAATTTTTGGACTCTACATCAAGTTGTGTCATGGTTGTGTACAGTTAACATTAGCCCTCTAGGTAGTGCTTTCCTTTAAAAACCACAGTCCCTGTTGGTCACAGGATGGCCATGCAGACATGGCAAAATCCTAGCCTATTAGCTATTTAGGCACACAAAACTCTGCTTATTGATAGGATATAATTCTAAACGCACCTTTGTGCAAACCACTATGTTTGGGGTGGGGTTTTAAATCTCACTACAGATTGTGTGCCAGTGTTCAGTACTTACTGCTTGCCATTCTGGAGGATGGTCACTCTGCTGCGTGAGGAGAATTAAATTGTGGCCTCAGAGTTCTATTATGTGTCACACTTCAAAAGTATTTGAGCTACCTTACATGTAGACACATGTTAAAGCTGGCATTGGTCTTACTCTACACAAAATTGGCCCAACATATGAATTACTCATACATACTACTTGCAGATATTTACAACATGATTGTGTTTTAAGGCTAAGGGTAGCTTTTTTCAAGCCCTATTAGCAATGTGAATTCTAGTGCAAATTATTTAACTATTTCTTACATTCCAATCCAATATGAACATTTGAGTTCTCATCCAAAATACTTGTACCACAGAATTTGAAGGCCACTAAATACACAATATGACAGGTGAATGCAAGCTAACAACCTGTGTTTTCACACACATTTTACTAGGCTTCAAAGTGTATATATGTGTGTTGCTGCAAAGGAACATTGCATGACTGGACCAATACACAATATAGTTGATATGTAACATATGACAAATAGCGTATGAAGCTGCCCAACAGTGCTGTCCAAAAGGGAATGTCAAAATTATGTGGAGACTAACTCCAACAGATGCTGAACTTGCATCTGATGCAAATACCTTGGCCTTGAATATGTGGACTTTGTGTGCAGCATTTGTCTGTGGCCATGATTCCAAACAAAGTAGATTTTGACTCGTAAGTGTATTTTGGGCTGTTGGCTTCAACAGGTCCTAGCCTAGGAAATGTTGCGGCCAATGCCATCAACATTTAAGAAACACACTTTTACAGAGGTGTTTTGCAAATCTCTAAGTTCACAGACCATTTTGAACGTGCACAATACCACATGCTAACACATGGCACAACCAAAGAGACTATAAATATAAATACACAAATATCTCTAATGTTAAAGGTAAAAACCACTACATATAGTGTGATTTCAGAGGAAGGGCAGTATGTGGCTAAGGGCCCAGAAACCAAACTTGCCATCAATATATTGGACAAGTAGACTTGTGCCTAAACATGCCCCAAAGGACTATGTATGGATTCTTGTGTATGACAATACAAAGAACAGCAGTGTAGTAGTCAGCAGATACTTGATTGGGACTGTTTGATGACAATATAGCATGGTCAGTTTTATTGTTAACAAACATGAATCTATAGTTGCAGCAGAATACATAGCAAATAAGACAGTGGTCTGTGTGCAAAAGTTACTTTCATCAAGAGTAGACAATCTGGACAAAGGCAAGAAACACATAAGCAGCCTAGGAGCATTGGAGAAATACTTCAACGTATAGTGAACACGAACTGCAGAACTCCAAAAGGCACAACAGCTTGACCTGTTGAATGTAAAACAATAAGTTTGTAAATAATAGGTATAAGATTGAAAAGCTTCACAACACCACAGAAAAGGGTTACAATGCAATAGACAAATAACACACGTTAAAATGCACATGACATCTGAAAAGAGAGATGGACTGTTATTGTTTAACATAAAACATCTTACAAACATTTAAAGTGCCTATAAAATATTAACTTTAAATATAACTCAATACAAATAAAAGGCCACTAATGAAAACACTAGCAGCAAAACACACTAACTATGGAGTCGTAACGAACTTCAAGTTTCACCAGACAGTATTTTATAGGGAATTGCAATGAGAGAAGTATATGCAGGTGTATAGGACAGGTATCAGCTGACGAGATCTGATGCTGGGTCTATGCAATGCTGGTTCTCTTTGTACATAACTCCCTTTGTACATTTTATAATGATTAAACCAAGTTTGTGTTTATTTTTTATTGTAAATTCGTCTGATATGCATTAGGGTAGACGTTGCTATTTTGATTTTGAAATCACAAAACCTGATCTTTTCTGTCTGTTACTAAGAAGGTGTGTTCAAGTGTTCAAATAATTACGGTCAGGAACCCTTTTTTTTGGCAAATAGTTCATGTGCCGTTTGGTCTGGGAGTTTCAATCTAAAGTATACCTTAGTGGTTAAAGAAATGAGCTGCCATGGGCAAGGTAATGAGTTTGAACCCCGATTGATGCCTGTATCTGGCTTAACTTTGTATAATTCCATGTTTCAGTGAATATATTCCACTCTGTCATTTATATAAGAGTGCTTTAGTATATGTTTTGGTGTGTAATAAGGCTATATGGTATGTTGAACAGTGTGTTCAGCTACAACACTGAAAATCAGTTGTTCCAAATGACTTGATTGCAAAGACATAGGAAATATCCACCGAAGAAATCTAAAAAACGTAAGTGTCCAAAATAACCTAAGAAAAAAAAACAAAAATGTGAAGTGCTAGCAATATTAATATACTTTTGGTTAGTATTAATATACATGGATACATTTCCATATGCTGACATTTCACTCTGCATGTACCAATGCTTTCTGTTTATATTATTTTTAAGTATTGACATTTTTAACAATGTTTTAAGGAAATAAACTTATGATAGAAGTTGCTGCTAAGCTTTTATTTGTATTATATTTCATTGCCATCTTGTTTTCACCAGTTGTACATTGGCGTAGCAGTTACCCTATCCACCTTGCAACCGTGCAAGCCTGAGTTCGACTCCTCACCACTGTTCTTGTCTCTAAAGGGATCATTAATATCCTTACCATATTCATGTTGATTTTAAAAGTGTCCCTGGGGTAATAGGACGCTTTGCTTATAATAGCATAAATCATGTGTGTAATTCGCAAAAATTTAATAGCAATTTAGTATATGTATATTATTAGTGGGGTTTTTTTGCAAACGCACCATCAACAACTGTCAAATCAGCCATTTTACATTGAGAGTAATTATAATGGTGGTTGTTGTGATTCGAAAGAGTTTTAAAATAAATCTTTATGCGAAAGTTGAATGTTTGTGCTAGATTAAAAAAATCTAATACTTTTAACCATGCACTCAGTCATCCATTCCAGCAGCTGGAATGGATGGGGAATGCACTCAGCACTCCATTCCGCCAGCCCAAAATGGATAGGGAATGCACTCAGCACGCCATTCTGGCAGCCGGAATGGATGGGGAATGCACTCAGCACTCCATTCCGGAACTGGAATGCACTCAGCACTTCATTCCTGCATACATGAAGTCAGTTTTAACAGATAACTGTAATATATACGAGTAATCTCCAATATATATATCAATGGATGTATGTAACAAAGTTGATCCCCATAATCCAGAGAAGATATCTGTGTAGCATACCAAAATGCAGTCTACAGGCCTAGAAAAGACAGGCATCTTTACTCTAGACCCAGCAAGCAGCAGAGGGCGCTATATTAAGCTAATTCCGGCGTTCCGGCATTCTGGCAGTTCCGGACTTAACCCAAAGGGTCAAAATATCAGCAAACACCATACACTTTACAGTGGCATTTATTACAAAGGTGTCGGTAGGGAAAAGAGGCTTATTTTACACAAACGTACTAATGGAAATTTTTTTATATATATATATATATATATATATACAAAAAAATGTTAAATTTAAAAGAAAAAAATTCTAAAAATGTCTCTATTCATATGTATGTATGTTGTGCATATTTAGTTGTGCATTTTAAATGCGCAGGACGCATTTAGAGCAGTTTAAAAGTTGTTTCAGCTAACTGTTTTGGACATGACCCTGAGCTTCCTTAATATTGAGCAAGAATTTGAGACAGGATTGACGTCAGTTTCCCGTAAACGGACAGAGGGAACACCTACTCTTCTTAAGTTAAAATCCATAATGCCTACTCTTCTCAAGTGATATCTCATCTCCGCCCACTCCATGCCCACTCTCCTCCCATTCCCACCTCTTTCTTCTCAAGTGGTCTTTGAGTTGCCTTTGAGTGCCGGATATGCTATGTTTGAGCAGCGTATCTGATGTTTTACGCACCTTAACTCACGACTTTGCGCATTGTCCGCATAAGAAGGCAGATCCGTACCTTGATGAATCGGGGTAGTCTTGGACATAACAGTTCTTTTATACTAAATAGCTTCACAGACACAGAAAATAAATATCTTATGTGATCCATTACTCTGCAGTATCAATCATTATCACTAAAAATTATTTCTGTAAAAATAAAAAGTACTTGTAAATAACATAGCTATATCTGAAACAGCGGCAGTTAAATATGTGAAAATCACTTTACCCAAGTTAGACACAGTGGGCCTGATTCATTGAGCAAAGTACTCATTTTTTTCACTTACTTTTTCTCCTGGACAAAACCATATTACAATGCAATGGGTGCATATTAGTTTATTATTTTTCACATAAGGAAAATACTGGCTTTTTTTTCGTAGATCAACTTTAAATTTCAGTGTACAAAGAACAGAGTAATAAAATCATACAAAATAGCAATTTAGCCATAGGCAATGTACACTGTAAAATAAATGCAAGCAATAAAGTCTATATGTGGGTCACACACTGCTCTAAATAGATTAAATGAGCAGCGTATGTGATACTGGGGTGTCCTAATATTGGTAGATATATGTGTCACAAGCAAAGTCACTGAAAACCTCTAAGTGATCCAAACTTATTACCCAGATGTATGGTTGATGATCTCAATTTACAGTAAGATATAGATGATCACAATTTCTAAAAGTAGGTGCAGATCAAAACACTTAAAAGTTACCATAGATAATTTGAAAAGAACCTACAGTTTTGTAGAAGGCTTGTAATAACGATAAAGGGAAAACTCGTATGGAATCCTTTTATCACCTGACATATGAGGGACTTGTGAAGGGTAAGATTTTCCAGTGGTTTTCACATAATGTAGCTGTTACTTTGTTTTTGTAGTTAATACCATACTGGTGTTCAAAAACGTTGTCTGCTTAATTCTAACAGAGTGATGAGCAGTCTTTCTTTTAATCCAGCGGTCCTTAACTCCCCTGAAAAGAACCGGAGGGCATTGTGGAATCTGTGGCCTGATTCATTAAGGATCTTAAATTAAGAAACTTCATAATTAAGTCTCCTGGACAAAACCATGTTACATTGCAAGGGGTGCAAATTAGTATTCTGTTTTGCACATAAGTTAAATACTGACTGTTTTTTCATTTAGCACACAAATATCAACTTCAATTTCAGTGTTCTACATGAAAAAACAGTCAGTATTTAACTTATGTGCAAAATAGAATACTAATTTGCACCCCTTGCATTGTAACATGGTTTTGTCCAGGGGACTTAAATAAGACGTTTCTTAAGTTAAGATCCTTAATGAATCAGGCTCCTGGTCTTTAAATCTGTATCTGGTCTGTCAGAGACCCACGCACACTCCATGCTGCCATGATACTAAGGCAGTGCATGCTTGCTGTTGAAGCTTGTGTAGCGGTAATATCTTTATCTGCTCCCGGCAAAAGCCGTCTGTATCCGTGGATAGAAATAGTGGAAAAAGTGATTCCCAATTTGTCTGAAAGTATGTACGGGTCAATATGGAAAAACTATAACAGCTAAAAACAAGAGAAAACTGATATAATGCAGTGTGATATATTGGTGGGTTGAATAAATCCAGGGGTAGCATATGTATCAATGCACTGATATAATAGCAAGCATAGTTATGTACAAAATTAAAATACAAATATAGCAGGCACACTATGAGGGTTGCAAAAGGAAGGTGTAGGTCAGATTGTAGTCCATACATGTATTTAATGTATAGATGTTCCCAAAAAAAAAAGTTCATAGATATATTTCAAATATAGAATGGTATCAACAAACTGTCTTAATGATGCCAGTAATGAATCCTCCATTTAAGTGTAAAAATAGGTAATGGATGCTGATAAGCAGGAAGTAGGTAAACAGCCACTTACCCTACCAATGCAATTTTGCCCAGAGTTTTCGGTCCAAAGTTGCATCCCTTCAATCTAAAGCCGCATTCGTGGTCTGCCTCCAGAGGTGTTCTGGTCTCAGGCCATATGTCCTTCTGAATTACGCATGGACATATAGCGATATTGCTGTGCACAGCTTTCCGTCTCTGTTGGCTGCAGCACATGCAAGCCTGGAAATAGTGAATGTGTTCTGATAGGAAAAGTCAAAGATAGGAAAAATATCCAACACGTTTCACAGTAAAAACGACTTGCTCTGGGATAATCAAAGTGTATCAATGTCCACTTTTATAAATAGGTAGGCATTCATCATAGTAGCCTGTGATTGGCTCTGGTCCGTGACATTTTCCTAGAGATGAATGAATATGATATAAAGTCTGTTTAAATAGTTTTTCCCATGGCCACTGACACACAAATACTTCACTAATTTCTACCCACGAATTCAGCCTGCTTTTGTCGGGAGAAGATAGAGACGTTATTTAGGATTACGGAAGAGAGCCCTGCTTGCGGGAGATTACAATTTAAAGGAACAGAAAACAAAAAGAGGGGAGTCAGGGTGAGGGGAATAGAAGTCTGAAGGGAGAGATGAACAAGAGCTGGAACTATGAGGTGTATAATGATTAGTGAAGAAGGATCATGAAGAGGCGAGTTGAGGAAGGTTGGGAAGATGGTAGGTTAGAGGAGGTTAGGAAGATGGTAAGGCTTTCCTGAATAGGTGGGTTAAGAAGGATAGTTTAAAGATTTGCAGGCTAGAGGATAGCCTGATAGAACAAGGGAAATAATTTCAGAGAGACGTAGTAACCAGATGGGAGGTAAGGCGTTGGCTGACCATAGAGGGCAAGAGGGAGTAGGAACTGAGATGAGGTAGGAGACTTAAAAAGTAGTGGAGATACAGAGGGCTTTGCAGATGAGGGAAGGGAGTTTGAAGAGGATTCTTTAGTGGATGGGAGCCAGTGGACTGCATCAATGGAGAAGAAGGGTCAGATGCGAGCTATAATGCGGAGATAAAAGCTTCCGGATTGGGTGAGGGATTGGATATGGGGATGAAGTTAAGTGAGGCATCGACGATGACATCCATGCATCAAACTTGGGTGACAGAAAATATGTTGGTATTGACAATAGTTATGGAAAAAGGGTGGGGAATATCACACAGGTGGATAGGAGAATTTAAATGAAGTGAGAGTATTCCAGTGCACTTTTTGCATGTTTTACATGTGTTAAAGAAATTATATTTCTGTGAAGATACTGGGTTTAACGTAACCTTCTGCGCCGCACAGCTGGCCTACCCGGTACCTACCCAAGGTTCAAAATCACCCAGGCAAATATCAAAAATACAATAAGTTTACTTAACAAAATGGTAGCACAAACAGCAATAAACATATTTAAATAATAACTTGGAACAAATAACACTATAGTCTGGCACAGACAACATACAGGGTATATTGAAAACACCTCACCAGTATCCTTGTCACTTTAAGGGACTGCTGTCTAACAATCCAAGCTTATCCCCCTCTCTCCTTTAAGGCTACCAGCAAAGGTAGCAGTCCTGAGTCACTGTCACTCCACTTTCGGCGGACACACAGCTCCCCAAGACCTGGAGAGGTAGTTCAGGGCAACGGCAGTACTCCAGGGACTGATTGTCCTTTTCCTGTCAGGGGCAGAGATCTATATCTCAATGCCAGCCTGACTTCAGCTATCACTTGGTGGTGAATGCCAATTTGCTGTTCTCTGTAGCTCTCTTTTAAGCCCAAAAATTACCTCATCAGCAATTTCAGGATCTGCCTGATTGGTCCTTTTCTGTGTTTACATTTTCACAGGTAAACATACAGACAAAGGGATAGCAGATGTGTCACTCCTGATTTAATTAGGAACAGTTATTGTTCTGTGGCTATACAGCAGAGGTTGTTTAAGCAGGAGAGATCACAATCCAGACACATTTACATTTAAATACACAATGCAGTCCTCTTTAATTAAACATAGAGCTCTGTCTGTGCGCCTTTTCCCTATCTTAATACATAAGACCTCCTAGTGTGATGTACATTCATACAGGACTGGTGAACAATAATCCTTTTGCCTAGACTGAAACAATGAACTAGTCTGTAAGATAACAATACGTCCTAGCAGACATTTTAACTACTTTCAAAATAGAATATATACAAGCTTAAATATGACTGACAAATATGGGGAACCAGAGGGCTAGAAAAAGTATATGTTTTTAAAGTCCGCAGTTAGCTCCTTTCCCCACATTTTCCTTTTGCTGTGATGATTGAAATGAGATAAAAAGATGGGTGTTTTCATTGCTGTGCAGGGATGTAACAATACTGGTGGTATTATCTGAAGTGCAATAGCCGAACAGATATATAAGGAGTAGTCAGACGTTTGCTAGGTAGGTACACTAGTGGGTAATCATGGATGCAAATAAGAGTGACAAGTAGCAGGAACTGAACAGGCAGAGTACTCTGATACAGAAAGTGCCTATTATAGGCCCAGGAAACAGGATCCAAGATGGTTTCTATTTGATGCCAAACTGGCCATCTTGGAAAAGGGCAAATTTAAGGGCAAGTTCCAAATACATAGACCTCTAGTTGGTGCTTTGCTGGATTTCTCTGAGTAATTTTGCAACAGTTGAGGTGCACGGACATTCTCTTCTGGTTCCCATGAATTGTCTTCTGGATCATATCCTTGCCATTGTTCTTTTCTGAAACTCATAATGGTCAACCTACTAATCTTCATATCCTAGTGGGTTTGCAGGTTTGCGTTGGAGAGGTCTTTTGCTTCTTTGAATCCTCTTGCATTCTCTCCAGGAGGCACACAAAGAAGAAGTAATCATGTATGTATGTGAAGATTGATATACATATTACATTGTAATATTGTAAACATTTATTATCTTGTCCATTAGATATTATATAGATATTGTATGCCTGAATATGAACATATTTGTAAAAGTATATAAAAATATAAAATATCAATTATAATAATATTTGAAGACTTTAAACAACTCTTCTTTATCTAGTTCACTGATAGGGCCTACCACATTGACCCACTGCAAAATCTCCTCCCAAATCCATACCTTGGCCCCAGACATTTGCTGCTAGGTGCCGTTGTGTAGGCTCTCCCCCACATTTTATATAAATATTTTGTTATTAAGTGAATACATATTTATTAGACAGTTTGATATTACTGATACAGTGACAGTACACAATAGATATACATAATAAGATTGTAATAGTCAAGGTTAATGTATTGTTACAATCAATACATATAGAATAGGTTAGTAATAATAACACAGGTCTGCAACCAAAAAGCTGTTTTCATAATTTTATCTGATTCTTATGTTTTTTGGTGCGCTGAATTCGAAAATGAACACCGTTTTTTCCTGGGACGTCGGATTTTTTCACAATCGAAATGTGCCTTGGTCAAACAGGTAACTGGAAATCGCTAAATTTCAAATTCATCATACTAGGGGAAAAAACACTGAACATGGAAAAACAAATTTATTTTCACTGCCAGTGCTTCCAAAAACATGAAAATACATGTTTATTGGTCCTGATGGTGATCACTGCATTGTTGAGTGTGCTTGCTAGGGCCTGCCCGGACATGTTCTTTAATGCATTAACTTGTTCTCTGATTCAGCCATAATCTTGTATTTCATTTCAGTCGTCATTCTGCGATTGTCTGTGTGGTTCAAAATTAGTGCAATGCCTCCAAGAAAGTGTGTAAATTCGCCTGACAGTTTCTGTTTCATATGTGGAGAGTTCATGGTGAAAAAGCAGCAGAAACTGCAGAAACCAAAACTGGTTGGTATGTAGGGATTTAAAAGTATTGTGTATGCTGCTGGGACAACAGACTGGGTACACCAAATACCCTTGTTTTCTATGTTTATGGGACAGTAGAGACTGACAAAATCACTGGAAGCAAAAAAATTGGCAACCAAGAAGTCTAGTTGTTGGTGAAAAGAATGTTCCCAGAGATACATTGGTACCCCCTGAGAAGGTTTTATTACCACCACTCCATATAAAATTAGGATTAATGAAGCAATTTGTTAAGGCACTTCCCAAAGATAGCAAATACTTCAAGTACTTGGGATCCAAGTTTCCAGGTTTAACGGAGGCAAAACTGAAAGAGGGGGTTTTTGTTGGCCCGGATATTAGAAAACTCATATCCGACAAAGACTTCATCAGTTCAATGACTCCAACTCAAAAAGAAGCGTGGGTTGCCTTTACTGTGGTCATAAATTTTTTTGGGGGAAACCAAAAGGACCCAAATTACAAGGAAATGTTGGAAACAATGTTGAAAGCGTTCCACAAGCTTGGTTGCTCCATGAGCTTAAAAGTCCATTTTCTCAACTCACACCTAGACTATTTTCCTGAAAATTTGGGAGCAGTGAGTGAAGAGCAGGGAGAATGTTTTCATCAAGATATAAAAGAAATGGAAAGAAGGTATCAAGGGAAATGGAGTGTTACGATGATGGCTGACTACTTCTGGATGTTGTACAGGGATCTTCCGAAAGCCACCTACAAAAGGAAAAGCTCAAAAAGAAGTTTAGAGTTTAAAAAAAGACAATTTCACAAGCAATCTACTTGAGTGTGGTGTTAATTTTGTTGTCACCTGTGCAAATGAGTTAATATTTTTCATGTAAATAAAATATTTGCGTTTAGAGATTTTTTTAAATGATGACCATCCGTTTGTTCGAAAACCTGACGTCCCAGTACAAAACGGCTGTCATTTTTTAAATCAGGGCACCAAAAAACATAGGAATCAGTCAGCTTAACCAAAACAGCTGTCCAAAAAATTTTTTTGCAGACCTGTGTAATTGAACAATTAAGCCAAATAGTTCCAAATGGGGATGTGGCAGTAAACCAGAAGTATGCAATGTTAATGTAGTATTACTGTATTCAGGTAGAATTTGATGTAAGGGTTCCATTTACAATTGCAAACAGTCTTAATTTAGAAATACGGCATACATTCTCAAACGGGCATTATTTACACTATACACACCTGTGTATTCTGGGTTGATTTGGGTGTATATGCCTGAAATAAATCTGATGGATATGCTACTGAGGCAGAGCTGCATGCATCTTAAGATGAAGCTCAGTATATGGGTTTATAGATTCTATTTTATATTTTATTTATTTTTATATTTTTCCACACATATGCATCCAACTCAGTATCAGGCCAATTGTTTCTTCATATGTGTTACCTATAAATAAACAGTCTTGACTTTCCAAAGTTGCAGTCCTTGCCGTCAAAAACACTCTCAGGAACAAACAACATTAACAGCCTGCAGGTTTCTGCTCATTGGTGATGTGGGAATCTCATTTCCTGCAATGCCTCTGAAATGCTGTCTTCTCAGTTGTTTCATAGCTTCTCCTTTTTATCTTCTTTTTTCTCCAACTCTTAATCTTTGCCCCTCTCTCTACTATCTCTCTCTCTCTTCATTGATTTTGTCCCCACTCCATATTACGTCCAGCTTTCCCGTGTGCTTCAGAGGTTTATTTTTATTTACATTGCCTGTCCTATTTTACTCTGATCCTCCTGTAAAATCACAAAGGCGAGAAAAGGAACAACTGCTCCCTTGCGCAACAGACAGGGAATACCAGAGACTGAAAACACCATATACAAAAAGACAGAGAAAATTCATAATGCAAACTAAAGTAAATAAATCATTGCCACAGCTGCAGACATAAATCCCTTTAATCTTTTACCTCTCTTACAAATTGCCAATATAACAGAATTACCACATTGCGTATATACTGTACAGTGTTCTATTGAACTGATTGAGTAGCTAGGAATTATTCACAATGGTTTATTGCCATATTTTTGTAGTCCCAAATGTGAACCGAACTCAGCAGTGTGCTGTCACCAGTTCTATTTGCTGTGAAAACACAGTGCATAAGAATTAGGTCTGCTCCAGCCTGCTGCAAAAAGAAGAAGGGTATATGTGAGTAAATTGTATGCATGTTTAACAAGATTTTGGTTCACTTTGCTAACATGTTTTGCATAGAACAGTAGAGACTTGCTGGAGAACCCATTTCAAATCACACTGTAAGCTCCATGTGACCTTGGCCAAATTACACATGATCCCTATGTTCCATTCATCAAAATAAATTAAGTTAAATTGGGAAGAACACTGGAATAACATTTGGGTGCCATGTAAAATTGCACACTTTGTATACAAAAGGCAAATATTTTCCGTGATATGTTATGTGTGAATGATTCTGTCTCACTATGAGAGTGTCTGCTAGCCAATATGACGGGGTACATGGTAGTATATCAATCAATTATGATTGATAATTAGGAAATTTAAAAAATTAGAAGGATGTCAAGAGTGTTAAGGTATTACAATGATGATTAGTTAACTTAAATTAAAATAAAAAAAATAAAAATTAAAAGCAGTCAGAGCAATGGTTGCAACATTTGCAAAACCTTTAATAAGAATAAGAAAGATTCTAAAATTAATAGAAGAGGTGGCAGGTTTGGTAAGGAAGGTTAAAAGAGGAAATGATGAGTGGATGTATTAATAGTTAATTTTAGTATTATTAGTAAGGTGAGATGCAGGACATATTTTGAATTGAAGTTACATGATGTTGCAAGTACTTACATATGAGTAGTTAAGGGCACATCAGCTTCAAATACAATACATTCAGTACCTGAAAATTACCCACTATGGACACTTTAGTTATGTAAAGTACAGTTCCAACAATGACTACACATAAACACAACATGACAGTTGTAATATTTCAGGGTGTAAGAATTAGTTTTATTGAATTCATTAAAGTCTATAAAGTATAATATTCTTGGTTATCACAGCTGTTAACTTTTTTCTTCTTTAAAATCAGCAGTTTCAAGGAAAATAGGCAACTTCAATTGGCGAGTGCCAGCATGCAATAACACTCATGGGCTTCAGTGCATGATGGCATTTGTAGAACCACAATGGGTTGTGGCTCTATTTATTTGAAATTTGGTTTTGCCTTTAGTAAATCAGATGGTTTATAAACCACATGCAACATAAAAACCTGCAGTTTGGTGAAATCAGACATGTCAATAAAATGCTCTCTGCATTGTATATGTCACTAGAATACTGCTTACATTGTATATCAATAACATGAATGCTCTATATATTGCATCTCAGTTACCAGAATACTCTCTGTATTGAATAGAGGTCATTAAAATACGTTCTGTTTTGTATATTGGTTAGTAGAATAGATTCTCCATCAAATGCTGGCAATGTAAACCCATGACCACTTTAGAAACAATATGCCCACATGTTTTGATCCTGCCTCTGTATCCATGTCATACTTCATGTGTTACAAAAGTCACTCAAATTGTGTTTGTCCCAGGTTTGGCATGTCTACTATTTAATAATCACAGTCAATAAGGGGTGACTGGGCCAAATTAGTAAGGCAATAAAGGTGAAACCCAGTTGGGAATCCCTTTGCACAAGACTTACATTCCAGATATTGATTCACAAAGTTCAAAGTTACTCAAGGTTCAAAGTTACTAATTTTTTTTCTTTATTTTCCTTAATGAATCATGTCCAGTATGTATATGAGTACTTGCTGTCACTTTGGTTATGTTGGCATTGTAGGGTAAACTATATAGGTATGTAAACTCAATGTTTATATGTGTGTGTGTCTCTGTGTGTGTGTGTGTGTGTGTGTGTGGACTTCACTGGGTACAATATATATATTGACACTGCCTTGTAAATTATGTAAGTTGGTGCAGCTTGGTACAGCGTATATGTCGGCCTTGCTGACCAAAATATGTATTTGCAGATTAATAAGCATAATGTGTATATAGCTCTGCTTTCCATTATGTGTATGTATGCACTATTAGACACATTGGGCCTGATTCATTAAGGAACTTAAATTAAGAAGTTTCTTATTTAAGTGTCCTGGACAAAACCATGTTACATGTTACAACCCAAATACTTGACAGCTTATTTGTACACTGAAATTTAAAGTTGATATTTCTGTGTTACATGAAAAAGCAATATTTCTAAGGGTAGAAGGACAGGGAAAAAGGAGGGCCTGCATAAGTCGCACTAGTGATAGAGCATATCCCGTATTACCCTTTAAATTGTTATATTTTATTGAGTACGGGGTGCTACCATTCCTTAGAGAGGCAGATGAAAGTTTAATAAAAGAAGGGCTTAGTAGGTGCACAAATGCTCTAAATCTTGAAAGGAGTATGGAACACTTAAGACGTAACTTTTATTACTGACATATCAGCGAAATATAAAATGAAATGAAAAAAGTTAAAACGTGATGTGTACTTAAAAGTTCGCTGGATGCTCCACTGCATACCACTGATCAATAATTACATCCTTATACTGGATCCTATTAGTGTATATAACATTATAAATTGGCCCGTTAGATCAATTATCTCACCACGTCTGGTTTTGATAATATAAGTAAATGATCAAAGGGTATTATCAAGAATCTCTATAATAAGCCATAGGTTAATAAACTTCCCTCCTGGCTGACTAGATAATGCCCATGGCTGTCTAGCTATCAAAGGATCTGGGAGGCACGGTAATCTAGCAGGTAATCTTCGTTGATCTATATAAGGTGTATTGCTAGCTACCTAATATAAACTCCATCTAACTTTGGGTCTAATAGGAGCATAGGAAAGGATCTGAGGATTTATAAATAGGTAAGTGAAGGGCATCCAGCGAAACGCCGACGCGCGTTTCGCTATGTGTGCTTAGTCGTGGCTGGCGGAGGACGCGACTGACAGCTCTTTTATACTGACAGTATGGGGCTGTGAATGTCATGTGAGGATTATTGCCAATCATGTGGCGAGATTTAGGATTGATGTGGTTGGCTGCCTATCACGGGTCTCGTAATATACGAGTCCGTTTTATGAGTGTTCTCCAATGGGGTCCTGCCATATTCTAGCTCTATGGCGATGACCCTTCTCATAGGACATTCTAGAATGATAGGGCGGGTGACGTGTCCCGTCAATACATGGTAGTCATGGTAACATCTTGTAAACATATGTCCTCTGAACGGACTGCAATTCTAAAGATTAGCTAATAGGAATTATGGATATCTCGCAGATATAATTTGTATGAAGATTAATTTTAGCTACTAATACAATTTAGCGTGATAGATGACCAATTATTATTATAAAAGAAAATCCTTAATTACAATGATATGTTCAACTCTGATAATATATATGTATTGAAGCTACTTAGTGATATTATAAGGTGAGTATGAATTTATTAAAGTCATAAATTGTTTGTGGTCGTGCATGGAATAGTTAGATAGTTGCTATAAATTGCAGGAAACAAAAATAATTGGTGAAAAAAATGCAACATTATATATATTTTTCTCAACAATAAGAGGGGAAGAAAAAGAATTAAAAGACCCCATATGATGTGAACAATTAAGGGCAAAGAAAAATATTTACTATGCCAGATTGAATTAGTGGAAATCAATTATAGTGTAATGTTAAATATCAATTATGCTTTGGAAGAAATGTGTTTCCATATTGTGAATAAATTGTTAAATAAAATTGGTTGTGATAAAATTATCATGAGTGGAGGTTTCATTTATTTATATTATATAGTACAGGAATAATATAAGGTCAATGATCTTGGACTATCTGACATATATCATCTCAAGGTTTTATTGTGGTTGAAGACTTATAGACAGTTTATATCAGTCAAGAATCCAAGATTGGATGAAATGCTTATAGGAAGATTGTATAATTATTATTCTCATTTAAACCTTTCGGATCGATTGTGTCCATGAGAAAAATCATCTTGGCTTCTTGTTTTAGCAGTATTTGTTTTATGTCTCCTCCTCTGATATCCAAACTGACCTTCAGCATCCCAAAAGCTGTTAACAATTTGGGGTCATTATTATGGACTCGTAAAAAGTGGCGTGCCACTGATGTTAGAGTCCTCATTTTACTCACATCTTCTTTCGCATTCCGAATATTGCTGATGTGTTCTAAAAGTCATTGTTTAAAAAGTCTAGTAGTCATGCCAATATATCTCAATCCACATGGACAAGATAGACAATATATGACACCCTGTGAATTACAATTGATGAAATTTCTGATTTCATGGCGATTGTTAAATTTATCTATGAAATATTTAGTTTTTTTCGTATACTTGCAGGCTTTACATGTGCCGCAAGGATAGAATCCAGTTAGTGTGGTCTGAATTGACGATTGTTTGGATTTTTCCTGAAAATGACTATGTACAAATAAGTCCCGTAGGTTTTTTGACCTACGCCAACATGTTGATATCCGGTCACCTAATGTTTCCTCAAGATCAAAATCTGACTGTAAAATATAACTGTATTTTTGTAAAATGGTTTGTATTTCATACCATTGATTTTTAAATGTGCTTATAAATCTAATCGTGGTATCGATAGATTTAGATTGTCGTTGTTTTTGTTTTTGAAATATTAAAGACTCCCTTGACAGGTTTTTGGTTTCTCTATATGCTTTTTTAATTAGATTATGGCTATAACCTCTTTTAGACAATCTATTATGGAGTTCATTTGCTCTTTTGTCAAAGATGTCTAAATTCCCACAATTTCTCTTTGTCCGAAGAAACTCTCCTTTTGGAATGCTTTTAATTGTACTTGGATGATGTGAACTGGATGCATGTAAGATGCTATTAGTTGCGGTCTCCTTTCTATACATATCCGTTGATAATTCTTTTTGTTCCGTCACAAAAATTCTTAAATCCAAGAAAGTTACCTTGGCTGAGTTAATATCATATGTAAGTCTTAAATTTAAATCGTTATTATTCAGACAATTAATAAATTCTATCAGAATTTCTTTATCCCCTTCCCAGATAAGGAAAATATCGTCAATGAAGCATAGCCATATAACAATATGTTGAGTATATATGTCATTTTCTCCATTAAATACCACTTGATTTTCCCACCACCCCATGTACAGATTTGCGTATGTAGGGGCACATGTTGTCCCCATGGCCGTTCCTCTCACCTGCAAGAAGAATTTATCATCATATGTGAAATAATTGTTTGTTAGAACAAATTCCAAAAGTTGCAATATGAATTAATTATGTTCATTTCTTGTTTTGGTCTCTAGGAAGTATTTTGCAGCCAGTAGTCCTTTCGTGTGTTCTATGCTAGTGTAAAGGGCCTCGACATCGCATGTACACAACCACATATTCTCTTGTATGGTTATGTTCTGTATCTTACTCAGTACATCTAGAGTATCTCGTACATAGGTAGGAAGAGTAAATACAAATTCTCTCATATAAGTATCTACATATATACTAGCTTTCTCGGTGAGATTATCTTGACCCGAGACTATCGGTCTCCCGGGGGGTTTTTTCTCATTCTTGTGAATTTTGGGAAGTATATAAAAGGTCGCTGTTTTTGGTTTTTCTATCCACAAGAAATCATAGCTGGTTTTGTTTATGATGCCTACATCATAGGCATCTTTAACCAAAATCTGATATCTAGAAAGGAAAGTTGCTGTGGGATTAGTTGGTAATCTGGAATAGCAATGAGTATCGTGCAGTTGTCTGTAAACTTCAGTTTTATAGTCTGTAATTGGCCACAGGACAACAATGCCCCCTTTGTCAGAAGGCTTAATTATTATATCTGTCCATTCTTTGATTTCTTCTATTGCCTTACTTTCTTCAATGGTCACATTACTGGAGTATCTGGTTTGTTTCATTAGGCTATCAAATTCTTTAGAGACAAGATTAATATATGTTTGGATTTGTGGACATATTGAAAAATTCGGATTAAATGACGATTTCTTTTTCAAATTCGGGTAAGTATCTGGAGTTGTTCTGTAATTCCCTGATTCATCTTGGAGTTCCTCAAGGATTTGGACCATTCTCTGGTCTTGCGTGTCTAGGGTATCAGATTGTATTAGATCTGTGGTGTTATATCTGTCCACATGAATTGTTTGTCTCTGTTTAAAGAATTTTTTTAGAAGTAATTTTCTTCCAAAGAGGTATAAATCTTTTTCAATAGTGAACCGATCCATATTTGTGGAAGGGGAGAAGGACAGCCCTTTCATTAGGATAGATATTTGGGCTTGTGACAGTACTCTTTTAGATAAATTTATAATCCTTAAGGCCTTATCATGTTCCTCTAATATCGGCGTTTCCTGTGTTGTATCTGAGGAGCAGCCTCCCAATCTCTTCTCTCTCTTTTTCTTATTATTCTGCCCCCCACGTCTCGTTTTCTTATATCCCTCTCTGGTTCTATTGATCTTGAATTGCCTCCTAAAAAATGCCTTCTAGTGGAGTTCGATCGTTCATTGGGACTATCACAAAACTCTCCATCCGATGTCTCTACCTCTGATGTGGTATAACCAGTCTGATGGGTTTGTTTGTATGCTCTCCCTCTCCATTGATTCCATTTAAATACAGTATGATTTTCAAAATCTTGTTTGTCTCTAGTGAATTTTTGTCTTTTTTTATCCTTAACAATATGCTCAATTTCTTGTATCTCTTTTTTATATTTATCATATGTTTTTGGATGAAAAAGCAGTCAGTATTCAACTTATGTGCAAAACAGAAACTAGTTTTCACCCCTTGCATTGTAATATGGTTTTGTCCAGGAGACTTAAATAAGAAACTTATTAATTTAAGTTCCTTAATGAATCAGGTCCATTGTGTATGTGTGGACTGCCTGATACAGTGAGTATGTAGGCAAAACTAAGGTATGAGCTAGTCAGATTAGGCTGATCACATTTTGGGGTTCCTCTTTCATAAAGCAAAGTGATCCAGTACTAGCCCATTCTGAGGTTGGGGTATATGGGGTAATATGTTGAAATGGTGACCCTGTAGTTGCAGCATTGACAGATTAGTGATCCCAGTACAATGGGATCAGAGTTACTCCCCCATTATACTTAAATATAATATTAATAATTAACATAAACACTGAAACAAGGGTTACACAGTGTACAGTAGTCACATATAGTGTTGTGAACTGTACTGACATCAGCCATTCACATTCATTTCCATGTGGTTATTCATATTGATCTGTTTCTGTGTGATCCACACTCCAAGATGTCCAGAAAAAGTAGTAAAGTATTGTTAAAATGCGTTTTCCTAATATTAATAGGCTTTTTTTCTGTCTACCCATCCGCTCATTAGTGGAGCATTGGAAAACAACGTTCAAATCAAATCATTAATAAAACCCCTTGAAGCTTCATTACCAGCTAAAGAGGTAAACATTAGCATTCAAACCAACCAAGTAGGACCACAGTATCCTTCCTTAAGCTCATACCCCCTTCTAAAGCATCACACAACCCCAATTTTAGCCAGAGCTGAGCAACTAGGAAAAATGGCTACAAAGGGTAGCCTCTGGGACTTGGAAGGGTGAGAGGCTAAGAAGCTGCACATAGTAGTGCATTTTTAATAAATAAATTACGTTAGAAATGTATTTTCTAATCCCTAATAATTACATAAATACAAATGTATTTTTAATTTGTGTACCTTTCTTTTAATCGTTTTTATTGTATCACCATACAATATTTAATGTTAAATGCCTATATTGAATGAGAATAAATGCATTCTCTAATTTATACCGCTTTCTCTGTTTCCAGATTGATACATTATGTATTTATTTACTACAGTCTATTCTGGGTTACAGTGTATTTTCGTACACAGCAAAGAGAAGAAAGTTAATTTCAGCAGGTCATATTAATTTCAATGTGGCCATTCATGTCATTGACCTATTTCTTACTGTCCCTAAATTCCAATATCCAAAGAGAAGCCAGGAAAGTATAGTTGGAATGTGATAGTATAACACTAATTGGCTTTATCGTTGTTCACTCATGGACTATAATATGGCTATTGTGATCTACAGGCATTCAATTATTTAGTGCCACTCTTCATGTCTGGAGCAATATTAATTGGAGGTGCACATGTCTCTCCGGTTCTCACACTTTGCAGTAACTAACAGCATCTTGATCTTTGTTGCGTGCTGTTGGGACTTTTCAATGTAACAATTAATTAACAAAGAATTAGAAGAACATGTATATAATTGAAATAACTATTATTACTTGTTTAAATTAAATGTTGTCATACATTTCTCATATTCAATTGCACAGACCATGCAATCAGCAATACTCTAAACAGATTATATTATTAAATTGTTGGATGCTTCTTTAGTTTAATGTTTGTACCAAAATGTTTTCATTGCTACCAGCAGCTCTTGATTGTTTTGTAAGCTTTGCCTCCTTCCTATATGGTTTATCATTAATGCCCAGACTAATTCAATAGAGTTAAAATCAGATCTATAACAATATTAGGGAAAAACATATAAATGATTATATGTCATAATAATACAAGTATATTAAGTCAGTATATTGCGGTGTCTTACAGTAATAATGTGCCAACTTACTCAGGAGATGTGCAGACCTAATTTATGCTAGTCTCCAACAGGAAAGCTGCAGAGGTGTTGTGCTTTGTGTCACCATCTTGTAAATGACAAGGATCCTACACATAACATGCTTTTCCATAATACCCACAGAAAGCAAAACTCCAATATTAAAGAACATATTATTTAATTGTAAAACAATCTGAAAAATACATTCTGCGTTGAAGACTCTATTCTCACAGAAATGACTATAGAGTAGTTTCCAATGTCTTTCTTTGCACTTACTGTATGGTCCATAGCTTTTTTACTTGGGATTTACATGGGCAGGCTTTCTAGAGATACTGTCCTGGAGTGGCACCTAGTGTATTGTTAACTCCAATCACTACCAATAGAACAATCCTCAGAACCTAAAAGAGTTGATAATAATTTCACATCACTGAAATTCCTTTGTACCATATGACTGCTATAATCAGTCAAATTTACAACACTATAGAAAATATAAAAAAAACAGCTTTCACAAATATTGATAGAACAGAAAATAAATAATCTTTGCAACCATACAGTTTACATTAAAAAATTGGAATGAGCACAAATTAATTTGCAGGTTGTGTCTACTTTAGCTGTAAACAGAGACATAAAAAGCACTGTAACCAACATGATACAAGCTATTGGTTTCTATTACAGTTTATGTTGAGTAACAGCATTTTCTGAGTGTGAAATAAAAGTTTTCCACCAGTCATTTTTAATGAAAGGATCTCTTGCTTTTAAGCTCTCAAAAGCTAAGTAATCACTTTTTCTTTTTTACACACTGATCTAATGGACTTGGGAGCATTTATCTTGGCTTTTGTGTCCTGTCAGATCACTACCAATCAAGGTGCTAGAATTGAAAGTATTGATTTTAAATCTGCTGGTATTTTTACTGAAAACTGTATTGAAATCCCTTGGAGCAGTCCAAACCATATAGAAAAATATATATTATGTATTGTTTTTAAAAGTGAAAACTGAATAAATAAATGCTCACCTGGTTGTGAAACAAGAACCTTGAGATTAGCTCCTTCACCACTGAGTCATTAATCTTCTCTGTCCTGAGCCTACTTTGGCACTTTTTGGGACGGTCACATTCCAAAATCAATATCAGCAATTTGTTTTATGCAGTACCCATACAAATTATAGACAAAAAGATATATGACCATGAATGCTGTTAAATTATTTATTTAATATCATCAAGCAGCTAAACTGCAGGGAAATGTTGCTACTCTCTAAAAATTAGATAACTGCAAAAAAACACACCAATAGCAGAAAGCACTAGAATTGATACATGAAATAGTAAAAATGTATATCTAACCAAATACTCAGAACAATATAGACTGGTCTCTACTGAATATAGTTGATTATTATTTTTTTTTTTTAAATCAAGTTTCATAGATGGCAGAATTCATACTCTGTGATTGGTATATAAACAAATTCAATGTATTATACAATAAAAACAACAATATAAACAGACACTATATGAATATCACAATAAAATAATAAAACAAAATAATATTGTAATAATAAACAGACGTAGATTAGAGGACCCAATTGATCCTTACTAATTAATGCAGGATATGAAGCTTATTGACGCAAACATCCAAATGGAACTCCTAAAGGGAGTGGACTTACTCAAAGAACACATGAACACCAGAAAATAACATATCAGGGATCACATAATTTAAAAGAGTGGACTCCCCTCTTTCAAAAACTTGTGCCCCGATCCTTTAGAAGCCAGGATACAGAAGTTCAGGAACTTTTAGCGCCCTTCCCCATCTCTTTGCTCTTCAAATTTTATTGTTGTATAGTAGCAAAGCTACAATGCACTTTCTTATATCATTATATGCTGCCTCATCCTCCAGGCCAAGTACAAACTTAAACTTGAAACTAATTTGCTGACTTAAAATGTATTGTAATTTTCTTTCCGTGATCAGGATAGTGGGAAATTTCTTCATGAAAGGTAAAACATTGTACTCCATGCTTCAAATGACTCAATAATTCTCAATCCACTCCAAATAATAGTGATAAATATACAGATTCTAAAATTCCAATCCTCCTTCTGAGGGGATTTCAATGTGAAGTACAATAACTTTAATCTTTATGATCTCCAGTTGGTGAACTTTAATCTTAAATAAAAAACAAAACACTAAAATGATGTAATACCATCAATAGTTTATAAACAAATTTAAGTGATACACTCACAATACTGTAGAATCTTCATTTTCATTAACCCTCAATTAAAGGTCATAATCTCACACAACGGACATCTAGAAAAGGCAGTAAATAAGTAGAGATGAAGAAGAATCTACAAAATATTTCAATTCTAAAAAAAAATGTTTAAAAATAATACATCATTCATTTGGGTTTTAAAATCATGACTGAAAGCTAAAACTCACAGTCGAACGCTATGTAAATAAAACATGTGTGCTCAAAATGAGGTTCAGTATTATTTGAACACTGTGTCTGGTCATTAACAGAGAAGCATTATTAACTTCTAATTTTAAAGATATAACTGCTAGTCCAGAAAACATATTGTAAGTCCAGACAACTAACATCAATGTAAGTCTATTTAAATATATATTAACAAGTTAACCCCTGCATGATACTCATGCATTCTAGTCAAATCAAGCTACTTAAGGTGTTAAAAAGGTTCTTGTCATGCATTTGGGCCAAAGCCCAGGCCTCAACCACCAACCACTCCCCACTGTCACCCCCGGCAACCACCAACCACTCCCAACTGTCACTTCTCCTTCAATAAATATATATATATTTTTTTAAAATCTTTATAAACACTTTTAACAATTAACAAATTAAATTAACAAATTAAAAACATCTTAGTATACCAAATTTCAGCCCTTTCTGAATTTTTTTTCCCACACACACTAAGAATTTAGTAGGTCAGTGTATAACTCCGCCCAGCAGGTGTCGCTGCAGCTTGGTTTTATATTTTCCACACACACACAGACAGACTAACACACGCCACTAGACATTTATATTATAGATAACTCATAATCATAATCATTTTACATATAAATTCACTCCTGGATAAGTAGCAGCACTTTTTTACTTCAAGTTGGTTACTGAAATGGACTGTGAAGCAATTAAATGAATTAAAAAAGATAAACAGGGATGCAATCAAAAATATATCATATATAGTAAACAAGATTAAAAGTAAAAATAAAAGGATATCGTAGAGAAAACATCAACCAAAAAAAGTTGGACAAGGTTTCTGTGCTCCTTCCAATTAAGTTTTGGCTGTGCAACTAAAACGGTCCTGCTTATTTTTGTGTTACCATCAATAGTTTATAAACAAACTTAAGTGATACACTCACAATACTGTAGGATCTTCATTTTCATTAACCCTCAAATATAGGTCATAATCTCACATAATCTATGTAAATAAAATGTGTGCTCAAAATGAGATTCAGTATTATTTGAACACTGTGTCTGGTCATTAACAGAGAAGCATTATTAACTTCTAATTCCAAAGATATAACTGCTAGTCCAGAAAACATATTGTAAGTCCAGAAAACTAACATCAATGGTAGTCTATTTTAAATATATATTAATATTAAAGGTTTATGTGGGGGGTATTAGTCTACTTTTCTACATTTATATTGAAAGATTTGCTCCCATTACAGTTATAAGTATCTTCAACATTGGTAGCTACCGCTATTGCTCTCCATGTTACATTGAATTGTTATGTTTTCAATCTAACATAGGAATCTTATATTCAGTTGTTAAATGTGTCATAAAAATTAAAACATTATAAGCTTTTTATTTTTATGAGGATAAGCAATACATTATTATAGTTAGATTTCTTATTTTTTATCTATTTCATTTGATATGTTAGCGATGCTACAGCTAATTTTTAATTGTTGCTGATACAAATTGTTACAATCCAGTTATATGAATCGACTTGTGAACTGAGCACATAGGCTCATTTAGAGTTAGACAAACACTAATTTTTTTGTGTAAGGGTACACACCAAATATGAGTATACACTTGTTTATATACAATTATTTGCATATCGAGGGGTCAGGCAAGAGTAGGATGAGTACAGTAAGTGTGTGTATGTATATATTATTAGACATACCTTTTAAGAGGTGCATCTCTTGTGGGTGCCAGAGGGTTGGTGCAACGATACACAATGATGATGATTATAAGTAGCACAACCTAGTCACTTCTGATTAGCTTCTAATTTTCTAATTAGCATATTGCCTCATCCAGCTAATAGTACTTAAATCATTAAGTCTCCCTCACTCTCTCTCTCTCTCTATACAGAGAGAGAGAGAAAGAAAGAGAGTTGTGGGTGTCTTTTTACTAGAGATGAGTGGGCTCGGATTCCGCTAATTCGAGCCCACCCGAACAGTGCGGATCCGAACGGAATCCGAGCACTGTTCGGATATTTCCGGTGGGCAAAAAAATGAAAACGAGGCTCTGTCGTCCAAGTCTTGCGTCGAATCTCGCGAGGGGTGGGAGGGAGGGCCCAGAACAATTCCATCTTGTACCTCTTTTTTTGGCATTATGTGCTCAAGCTACCTCGGTGCAAACTTTTGGCCTAAAAACAATATTGTGAGGTGTTCAGAATAGACTGGAAATTAGTGGAAATGATTGTTGTTGAATGTTATTAAGGTTAATAATAGCGTAGGAGTGAAAAAAAAATCACAAAACTGGTTTTTAGCACTTTTTATATTTTTTTCAAAATAAATCCGAATCCAAATCCTTAAATCCGGACCAAAACCTTTCGTCAGGTGTTTTGCGAAACAAATCCGAACCCAAAACCTCAAGCAAATCCGAATCCAAAACACAAAACACGAGACACCAAAAGTGGCCGGTGCACATCCCTACTTTTTACACTACTTAACTGACATTTACAATTGGACTACTACAGGTAAGAAGATTCACATTTGATTATATTTGGTTGTATTTGAATTTGATACATCTGTTTGTATTTTTTAGTTTAAACTGTCATTGTATTTTGCATTTGTGCTTGTATTTAATTGCTTTTAATTATATTTTATATTTAAAATGTGACTTCAGTATTTATAAATAAGTATCAGGACCATATTCTCTCTTGTATATATGGCACATCATTATATTATTATATATTGTACAAATAGGGTAATTTACTAGTAACAGTGTCAAGCCACATCTCTACGCTATTTCTATGTTATTTCTATGATTTTTCTATGCTGGTCAGTGTGACAAATCTGCTTGTACTTGGTTTCAATTAATTTAGAGATTTATAAAAAACAGTACCAGGGCTGCACTAAAAATAACTGTAGCCATATACATCTAACACATGAAGCATGCAGGTCACAGACTATGGAAAGAGAACCCCACAACTGACACACATACTTAGTTAATACAGACAGGAGTGTGATTACTTTCCACAGCGTTGCTGAAACAGCAATCAAATAGAGAAAATGTAATTGTATATTACAACATCCCAGAAAGTTACTATTTCAATCAACTAACATACATACAGTAATGCAGTATATATGTGAATATGTTTTCCAGATAAAGAATGCACAGCAATGCCAAAATTGCTTGAGTTTTGTGGCATGGGCACCCAATTGGCCCATATATACAGATCAGAATATGGGAACTTCTGTGCAATTGTATTTGTAGGTTTACAGTAAATTAAATATTACAGTAAATTGTACTCATGAGTCCTATTAAAATGCAATGGGATCACATACTTAAAACTAACAGATTTTACAATAATAATCAGATGCAGTAAAAAAAGAAACATTAACAGACCATAAATATCCCCAAGAATAGCCTGTGTGGCTAGACTAATACAAGAGCTTCACTAGGATACTCTGCCTTCCAATGGTCAGAGTAGTATAATTTATTCACTAGGATAGGGTCATAAATTATATTATTGGCAATATCAATTTCAGGTACACAGGCCCTACAAGGACAATAGTCAGTGTTAAAATGTTGTTTTTAGGGTAAGTACTAATGAATTTAGCACAGACACGGACAATGAGAATTGTACACTAGCCAAATGCAATGTTGAATGTAGAATAGTGAGAGGCAATAGAATGTTTAACATCCCAAGGTAATGTTGAATCTGAACAAAGAGTCAGTAAGTGAATATTGGTACATATTAAATATATATAATGTCTAAGTTAGTATAGCGTTGGCATTGATTGGTTTGGAGTAAATACCAAATTCAATGGAACCACAATTCTCATTGTCCTAAGACCTATTTTATTAAAGGAAGCCTTTCCATTAGCAATGCCTACGCATATCCTATTACAAAAGTGTCTATAGGAATATGATGAAGCTGCGATATCATTACAACAAGCTATGTGGTTACATCTCGCTGCTATGAAGCAATTCCATATGACTACATTAGCGGTGACATGCAATCGCTAGTTTTGTCGAAATGCAATTGCATCCCACAGGTAAAACAATTTATAAGAAATGCAGGTTGATTGATTTAAATAATATTTTAAATTATCTTTAAAAGTTAAACATTATTTATTGCAATGCGATGACATGCATTAGTGTATATTGTAAATATTAATTAAGAGTCAGAATGGTGTGTTCCTGATTATGTTGCCTGAGGCCCATGATAACTTGAATTAGGAGCAAATAAGCATTGGAGTACAATAAATTATTGACATTTTTATTGCATTAATCCTGTGGGAGAGATGGAGAAACGAATAATTAGAGTTGTTCAAACCTGCATCATGTTGATTCTAGTGCTGGTTTGTTTAATCCCATTTGAAGCCTATCATAGCTCTAGGGTTTCTAATGGGATAATAGCTTGACCTCGATATCTGGTTTGGTATTTTTTTTATAAGATTGTTAACTCCCTATATGCCTAATTATATGACTAGCATTATGGGGCTGCATCAACCTTAAATGCATGGCTACTGCCACATTAGGACCCCCATTTTATTAATTTACATTTTTTTATTTTTTCTCTTAAAAAAAGGATTGTTTCGAATTACCATATCCTCCAAACTATCTGTAAAGTCCTTTTGCTGAGATCAAAAGGTTGTGCAGTCTTCCACAATGTAGGAAAAACTAATTGGGCTTTCCCCATCATTTGATCCCATTGAAATAATCGTGTTACACAAATCACAATCTTGTTTTTACAAGTTACACATATGGAAATTTCCTCCATTGTAAAGAAAAAAGCCCAGAAACATTTGGGGTAGAAGGAAAATGGGAAGCACCATGGATAAAATGCTTCCTCTCACTGGCTGTCTCTTTGTGATGTGTAGTTAGTAATCAACAGACAAATAAGAAATTACACTACTCGCTATTTTCCTTAGTGCTACTTCAGAACTCCCCCCCCCAAAAAAAAACCCCAATATATAAACACCTAGTTAAAATCAGCTGAGCTTTGCAAAAGATCTTACCAGTGACTGTCTATTGGCATCTCTTGTTCTGCAGCCCAGAATTAGATTCTTTGGTATACAATAAATAAAAATGTTCTGAATATGCATTACTGTTATTTTATATTTTCCTATGATGCTGCATTTTTAAACTCTGTATCACTTATTTACTAAAGAAATTAAGTATTTTATTACAATAATGCAGGTAAAAACATACATTTGTTTGTGGAATTTGTCATTTAATGGCCTTTTGACCTTAAAGTACATGCATGTAGGGAAAAATAATTATAAAAAAAAGATAACTAAAAATAATCTGCTCATTACATATGGTGCAGCGGCTTAGTGTTCACCTTTCTGACATACCATGCAGAGTCCTGTACAAACCATGACACTGGCATCGATAACTGAAATTATATTGCTGGATTATGAAGGTTAGCCTTTAATTTCTCTGCATTCAGTGGAAATGTGTATTTGTGATTCAAGTGTTAGGAATTCTTATAACACATTATTTAGGCTCCAAAATTGCATTACACTGGATTGCTGAAAGCAGTAAAATAGAGAAAAATGTAATAAAATTCAACCTTTTCTTGGTTATTTAAAATAAGCTATATACTTGTTTAAATGTGTACATTATTTTGCAGAAGAAATTGGTTTAGATTTGCACGCATACTGTTCTATTGTTAAAGAAACCCCTAAATGATAGAAGTATTAAATAAAAATAAAATGTACAGAGTACATATATAACACCATTCAAATCATAACAAAACTTGAGATGTTTGACACTACTACTACTACTATTGTTTTGCAGCTATTATCAGTTCACTGTTGTCAGCCATTTCAAACTGAGAACTCTATGGGCTAGATTTACTATCAGGCGTGATGCATGGCGGCTTGAAGCCGGATTTACTAATGGGCGCATTTCATCTTCAATTTGAAGCCGCCGGCAATGTCACGGCGGGATGTAATGCTCAAAGCCGCTGCCGGCTTTGAATAGAACATGGCGCTTTTGCTTTCAATGACGGCACTTTCGTGTAAAGGCGGTTTTTTTGAAAATTACACCTGTCTCATGGCCTGTTACTATTGGCTATTTTCAAAGTCAGGAGATTTGACATCACAAGCCCTATATAAACCACTGGCCTGACACTTTTTCTTTGATAGGGTTTTTTTGGAGTTTTGTGAGAGGAGTTTGGAGGATTGTGGTTTGGTGACAGTTGGTGAGAGTTGGAGTTTGGTGGATTGGTGGAGCGATATCTGATTGAAGTGTGAGTAGTCCTGTGGTATTTTTCTGTTTTGTACATTTATTTTCGCATTTATTTTCTGTCTTGTATTTTTTGTATTTGACTTGTCCTTTGTCTGTGTTACTTGTGTGTGACTGTGTTGAGAGTGTGTCTGTAGTTAGTCTAGTTTGTCCTTTGTGTTTGTCAGTCCTTCAGTGTTTTGTGTTTTTCTGTCTTCTGTGTGAAAATGTCCAGAGATAGGAGGGGAGAAGAGGCTGAGGAGAGGGAGATGGAGCTGGAGGGGGCAGAGGAGGGAGAGGGAGACTTTGAGGAGTCAGGACAGGGCAGGAAGACTAAGACAGGGAGGAATGTCCGTTTCTCACATGATGAGAATTGTGTGCTGGTGCACCACATAGTTCCCTGCTATGAGGTCATCCTAGGCAACCTGGCAGCCCGGACTCCTCTAAGGCGGCGCCACCAATTGTGGGGGAGAGTTTGCAATGCTGTTAACGCGGTGGGCCCACTAAAGCGGACAGTGGCGCACTGCCGCAAGCGATTTTCGGACATTAAGAGGGGGCTGAAAGAAAAAATGGCCCAGGAAAGAAGGTCCACAAGATGCACGGGTGGTGGCCCCCCTCTTCGCATTGAATATACCAGCTATAAGGAGGAGTTGCAGCAGATAATGTCCCGTGAAAAAGTGGAGGGAATTAATGTGCAAGACACAGATTCGCCCTCGTTTGCCCAAGGAGTTGGTGAGTTATTTGTCCTTTTTACGATAACAATATTGAAAATGTGTTTTTATTTTAAAAGTGCCTTTTTTATTTTAAAAGTGCCTTTTTTACTCAATCAGTATTTAAAGGGCAATAATTTTGTTTAGAACTGTTTTTAATGTGCAAACACATGTTTTCCCCAAAAAAATTATTTGTAAATTGCTTTTTGCTACAAATACATTGTATGCTTTTTCTAATACATTCAGATTTGCCAGGACCGCAGTTCAGTCCCAGTCCGAGACCTACACCTCCACCTTCAGTCAGAGATTCGGGCACAGAAGAGCAAGCAGGTGTGTGATTTATGTTTTTGTGCTAGATAATGGAGTTAATTGATTTTCTGTGCAAATGTTGCTGGCAATGTTTTGTTTTTTCTGTTTTTTTTATATGGTTTGCTATGCGAACTTAGGGCTACATTTACTAAACTGAGATGTTGCCTAGAGCAACCAATCTGAATATACCTTTACTTTATTTATTGCATTCTACAAAAAGAAAGCTCAAATCTGATTGGTTGCTATAGGCAACATCTCCCCTTTTTGAAACACGCAGTTTAGTCAAAATACCCCAGCATGTACTACACAGAGGAAGTACTAAAATAGGATTAGTTTACCCCAAAGCGCGGTCTAGCCAGATTTTGCGTAATAAATCCTAATATTTGTAGGTTAAAAATACTTTGATTTTTTTAGCCCCCTCAACCATACATAGTCCAAATGATAATGGGTATTAAAAGGATAATAAGTGCATCCTTAAGCAGGTAGCATAGGACAATAAATCAGGAATGCAAACATTGTGAAACAATCTGTAGTTGCTAAAGATTATTCTTTCCTATCCAGTGTTCATAATGCAATATACAAACATATTATATCCTATATACTTACCGTCATTTTTCAAACACAGGGCCCTCTTGATACCAGGCACCTCAGGCAGAGTCCCTGCAAATGTCCCCTGAACCAGATGAGCAAACCATTATCACCCTGGAAACAGTGGATGCCCCTGTGTCTGGCCTCCAGGATGTTGCACCTGGCCCAGCTGAAGCCCCAGCACACCAGCAACCTGCACCTCAAAGTATGGACCCAGCCAGAGAAATGGCGCTGTCTATTGGTTCTTTCCAGCAGCAGCAAACAATCTTCATGGAGAGCCAAACTCGCCACATATCCCAAATTGCGGCCCAGTTGAGGCGGATACACCGCACAAATAGCCAGATCCCTGCTGCAATCAACCGTCTGGCTAATGCATGGGAACAATCAAATGTGCAGATGGCCCGAATGACTGGGGCTGTGGAGGCCTTACATTCTTCTGTTCGTGAGGGGAATGCTAACGTGACCCGGCTGGCAGGGCAACTACAGCAGGAACTCAATGCCCGCTTGCCGGCACCTTTTTCTTTGGCCACCACCAGTACCGCTAGTACGCCAAGCAGATCGGCACAGAGTACTCCTCCAAGGAGAGGTGCTCGCACCAGGGGTGGGCGAGGGAGAGGAGAGAGTGGGTCCAAACATAGCGATATGCCAGCAAAAAGGCGTCGCTAGCGCTAAAACATTATTATTACCTAATATTTTGTTCAGTTTGTGTAAGCATTATACTTTATTATTTATTGTGTTGTACTGCAATAAATGCAGTTAAATTTCTATGGTGTCAGTGTTTCTTTTCTGCTAATTAAACAAGAGTATACTGATGTTTAAAAAAACTATGCACTCAATTCACTTACACACTGACCTCTGACTGTCAGTTTCCAGGGATGTTCATATTTACCACATGAGGAGCACACACTATCCTCTTTTTAAAGGCTCCAATGTACAAAACAATTTAAATAAAAAAAAACATTGCACTCACATTAAACACATTTTAGAGCAATACATTTTTTTCCTACTATGCACTTACATGTGAAGTAGTTTGTAATGAGACGGACTCTAATCTGCCTTCCGCACTCTGTGCTCTGCACATCACCAGATGTGACACGGACCCCTTCTTCTTCACTGTCTACTGCAATAATCGGTGGGGTAAGTTGATGTAATGCTAGATTATGTATCAAACAGCCAGCCAGGATAATATCAGACCCTTTTTCAGGTGCATACATAGCCACCCAACCAGATTATTCTAGTAACCTGAACCTAGTTTACCAAAGTACAAAGGTACGCTATAACACACCTCTACTAGTGGTTATGTGCCTCATTGAATTTGTGCTGTGCAGATGTGTGAGGATGCAGCAGAGGAGTCATCAGCCAGAAACCCATTCTTTATTGAGTACATTTAGAATTGCTTTTACACTCTGTTAAGGGATTTGTTGCAATATTAAAATAAAAAACAACAAATGTGGAAATCAGTAAATAGATTGCATAGTGGGAAAACACAAGAGAAAAAGAAACCGAAAAAGCACTGCAATTACAAGACACTGGCCTTTTAACATATACAATCCCAAAGGAACAAACTTTGTACATCAAATGGCCCTTTCCCTTCTGTTCTGATTGACGAAATACCTCGAACAGCACACTGTTTGAACAATCTCGCCGCTCACAAGCAGCGCTTTCATTTTGGTCTTTTGAATGGCGGTTTTCCGGCGGCTTTATAAACCCTCTAATAGTAAATCCGGCTGTTTGTATGTTGAACATTGTTGAAACCGTCATGGCGCTTTATACAGAGGCGGGTTTGAAAACATCATTTCTGGCCGTTTGGACAGCGGGTTTAGCCTTAGTAAATCCGGCGATGGCTAAACCGCCACCAAACCCGCAGAAAGTCGGCGGGTTTACAAACACGCCTGTTAGTAAATCTAGCCCTATGTGCTTTAATAGACAACACTTTCCCTGCTCGATCCCAGCGCTTAGTTTGCACTTCACCTTTACATTTCCATGCTACAATGGTTTTGCCAGGAATATATATATATATATATATATATATATATATATTTTTTTTTTTTTTTCATTCAACCAAACCAACAGGCAAATAACATTTAATAAAATTAACTTTAACTTGATTAGCACCTTAGCTACTTTAACACAATTCACTCTAAATTTATGTTGCGATTTGTAACATTTATAGGCAGGGCAACCATAAGGAGGGTATATAGGGCCTGCAGTGTCCAAGGGGGACTCTGTCTGAGACTAGTGTTTTAGTTTTTTTCAATAATCTGTTAAGGCCCTAACTTATTCTGAGTTGGACCCCAGATTTGAAAATGTAGTGAGGGGTGTGCAACATTATCAGGACCAGATATGTCCTAAAGAGGACAGTCACTTCAAAACTGTACATGTTGGTGTCTGGCATCTCCCATGCGACCAGCCTTGAATGAGCTGCCTTCCTTTCACCCCTCTGCTCTGTCTTCCAACATCCACCTCTCTTCTTCCATCCCTATCATCCCCTCTCCTCCGACTTCCCTTCATCTAGCCTGTCTGCTTTGACAACTCCCCTCACTACATATGGCTCTGTGGCTGCCTTAATCAGCTTTGGAAAATAGGTAAGTGACATGGGGTGATTAATATTATGTGGGGTGGAGGGGGTTTTGTATATGTAGATTGAGTATTATTGTCAAGTGTGTGTGTTATTATTATTAAGGGTTGAGTGTTTACTATACTATGTGGGGTAGGTATTAATGGTATGTGGGGTCTGGTGAGGCTATTTTGAAACTTGCCACTGTAACAGAAACTTAGAGGCTGTCCACCGGGATACTTCTTCCATACAAAGGCAGTCTGAGCTGGTGTTAATATTAATAAAACCTTCCCTATAGTCAGTGCAATATACAGGATCTCTCTCCCTCTCAGTATCTTTGCTGTGCTCATCAAAGGACTAGTCTCTCTCTCTCTCTCTGTAGTGAAGAGCATGTTGGTGTAAGGAAAATTTGAGAAGGTCTGTGGGACATGTGGGGAGATTTGTGGGGCACATGGGGAGGTCTGACAGGAATGTGGGGAGGTCTGATATATATGTAGGGAGGTCTGATTATGTATTTGGGGAGGTTTGTTGGCCATAATGTTGCTCCTCATGTCATGACTCCATGTAAATATAACACCCCCTTTACTTCACTATGGTATGTGTACTAGTCTGTGTGTGTCCTGCCAGGGCCAGATTAAGGGCCACATGGGCCTGGAGCTTAAAATTATAAAGGGCCTGTTGTTAGAAGTGCTGTCCCACTGGAGGTGTGGCCAGTGATGTGTGGGTGTGGCCAGATGTGTGTGGGCATGGCCAGCACCATGGAGGGCATAGCTTACACTTCCCTCCAGCCACTAACATTTCCCTCCTATCCTCCCATATATAAAGAATGCAACACTAACTGGTTCACACAGCATGCATGTAAAGTGAAGAGTGGAAATACATCCTAGCTGTTCCTCATGCTGGGACAAGCTCTTGGCTAATCAAAATAGTCCCCTAAAATCAGGACTATCCTGATGCAATCTGGACAGTTGAGAGGCAATGGTATGTTATTTTATTGACCATTGAGGACAAAAATACAATGGTTGATTATTTTTATTTAAAAAGTGTTATTTTTTATCAAAATCTTTATTGAAGTTTTTGCAAAATATTTGGGGTACAGAAAAAAGAGGGGGAAGCAACAAGGGGGGGGGGTAAAGGGGAGAACTCCCTCATAGAGGTGGGGGGTTGCTCAATGAGTATTACAACAAATATAAATCCACACACTCTGAAACTAGAAAAGACACAACAAAACAAAAAAACATTGTAATGCATCATAGAAACATAGAACGTCCAAAAGATGCTGTGGGGGGAACCACTAATCCTCCTAGGGGATATCAGGTAAAGCAAGGAGTGAGTGGGTGGGTGGGAGAGGAGTAAGATGACCCTCTATTTGCACCTGCTCCCTCTTTATCGTATACATGCCACTTGAACCATGTCATGATAGGTGCCAAAGCAGAAGTGGAGTATGGCATGCATAACGTCTCCATTTCAAAGCTTTACTGTATTTTAGAAATAATTTGAGAATTCCAGCTAGTGTAAGGGATTTATAAAGTGCTTTAACAGAAACATAAATGAAAAATGCTCATTTCAGGTTTTTAACATTGAACAAAGTACAGGGTGCTGACAACTTAAAAAAATGTATTAAAGCAATTAAACTTGAATCTAATAAATAAATTAATATATATATATATATATATATATATATATATATATATAAACACTGTCTATTGTATGCATCTATATTGATCACATGCTTTCTTTCTGCAAACAACCTATTGGATCCTATTCAGTCAGACTTTTGCTCTCAACACCCCACAGAGACTGCCCTGACCAAGGTTGACAGTGATTTAATTACAGCTAAAATTAAAGCTCATTACTCTCTTCTAATTCTCCTGGATCTCTCTTCTGCATTTAACACTGTTGACGACTCTCTCCTCATACAAACGCTACAATCCCTAGGTCTTCACGACACTGTCCTATCCTGGTTCTCATTCTACCTAGCTAATCTCTCTTTCAGTGTTAATTTCTCTGGATCCACCACTGCTCCGCTTCATTTTTCAGTTGGAGTACCACAAGGCTCAGTCCTAGGTCCTCTGCTATTCTCTATCTACACTGCTTCTCTTGGAAAACTAAATCCAAAGGAGTGTATCCTTTGGATTTCAGTATCATCTCTATGCAGATGATACACAAATTTATCTATCCTCTACTGATCTCTCACCATCTGTGTCTCGCGTTACTGACTGTCTTTCTGCCATTTTATTTTGGATGTCTTCTCGCCAACTCAAACTCAATCTTTTAAAAACATAATTAATAATATTCCCACCCACCAACAAAAAGGGTGTTGTCTGACATTTCTATTTCTGTTGATAACACAAACATAAATCCCACCGTGCAAGCTCGCTGCCTAGGTGTAATCCTTGAATCGCAACTATCCTTTCTTCCCCACATTAACTACATAGTTACATCATGCAGCATACATCTAAAAAACATTTCCAAAAAACTTACATATCTCACACAGGACACTACAAAAACTTTAATGTGTGCACTCATCATCTGCTGCATCAACATTTGCAATTCCTTCCTTACGGGTATTTCCAAAATCAGACTCAAACCCCTACAATCTATTTTGCATGCAGTGACTAGACTGGTTTTCCTTGCAAATTGTCCTCTGCTGCACCACTCTCACAGTCTCTACATTGGTTGCTTGTATTTTAAAGAATCCAATATAAAATTCTCCTACTAACATACAAGGCCATCAACAAAATTTCAACAACAAACATCTCCTCGCTTGTCTCAAAATATCTCCTAACTCGACACCACAAGATCTGCATCTCTTTCACTCTTATCACATTCTCCCATTACCGGTTAAAGGACTTATTTCGTGCTGCAATTCCTTTGTGGAATTCCCTCCCTCACACAGTAAGACTTTCCTCTAGTCTTCAAACCTTCAAGCGTTTTTGAAAACCCCTCTCTTCAGACAAGCTTCTAATATTTCTCAACTACCCTCTTAACATCCCCAGGTTACCATATTACTACCCTCTACACAGCTAACTCAAGACAAAAAAAACTCTGACCAAAATTGTTGTGTGACTGATCATATAGCCAACTAAATAATTTTTACCTCTGCATTCCAGCTGGATCAATTTGCAACATGATGGAGCACTTACCCTTGTGTATCAAACTCCCATTGTCCCATAGATTGTAGGCTTGCAAATAGGGCCCTCTTACCTCTCTTAAAGCACTGCGGAATCTGCTGACACTGTATAATGTTGATGATGATATATATATATATATATATATATATATATATATGCAAATATCTAATAAAAAATTAGCAAAAATTGCAGACCAAAAACCAGAAAGGGGAAGAAATGTGATCTAAGTGACTTTTACTTTGGAATACTTCTCTGTGCCATATGGGTTGTTTCAGTACCTCAGAAATGGCTGATCTCTTGGGATTTTTACACACAATAGTCTCTCGATGTCACTCACCGGACTGTGAGTGCCTCTTCTCCCGTTGTTAGGAACAGTGGCCGCCCGCCATCCTGATGGTCTGCGCATGCGCAGCCTCTATGAACTCTTCAGACCTGTTGCTTTTAGTTAATTGGCTGATCAGGCAACACTCCCTTGGAGTCTCATTCCCTGTGAGTCTCTGAAGGTGTTCCTGTGTTTCCTCGTGTCTTCAGCTCCAGCTGATTCCTCGCTACTGCATTGCCGGTTTCCAGACCGCTTCAACTCTCCTGTGTTTCATCGTGTCTTCAGCTCCAGCTGATTCCTCGCTACTGCATTACCGGTTTCCAGACCACTTCAACTCTCCTGTGTTTCTCGTGTCTTCAGCTCCAGCTGATTCCTCGCTACTGCATTGCCGGTTTCCAGACCGCTTCAACTCTCCTGTGTTTCATCGTGGCTTCAGTTCCAGCTGATTCCTCGCTACTGCATTACCGGTTTCCAGACCGCTTCAACTCTCCTGTGTTTCATCGTGTCTTCAGTCCCAGCTGATTCCTCGTTACTGCATTACCGGTTTCCAGACTGCTTCAACTCTCCTGTGTTTCATCGTGTCTTCAGTCCCAGCTGATTCCTCGCTACTGCACTGCCGGTTTCCAGACCGCTTCAATTCTCCTGTGTTCATCGTGTCTTCAGTCCTAGCTGGTTCCTGACTACTGCATTGCCGGTTGCCAGACCGCTTCAACTCTCCTGTGTTTCATCGTGTCAACTATTCCTGCTGAACTCCGCAAGAATCATCATTACTCCACTCGTGTTATGTTCTCTGTCTGTGTGCTTCACAGACATGGATTACCGCTACCACTCTCCTGTGGTCTCTACTCGTGTCGGCGTTCAGCCGCTCAGCTATCCCTGTGTTTCTCTCGTGACAGCCTGCTCAACTGAATCGCGGTATGCTTATCTTTTATTGACTTTACCAGTTTATTGCATATCCGCTTGGACTGTGTTCTGCTCATCTACGGAGTCCTCTATCTCACGAAGTTATAGATGCTATTGACTTTGTCTCATATATTCTGGATCTCAGTAGTGACTTTGTATCTCCAAGCAGCGCTAGTCATTTGCTATTGTATTATATATACCATTGGAATCAAGTTCTTTGTGCTCTCCGTGTCACCTTTGATGCTCCACTCATCTACCCTAGTGCCTATCCTCACCTATATATGCAGTGGTACAACTTGCTGAACGCAGACCACTAAATCCCTGTATCCTATTGGCACCAGTTACAAGTTTCCTCACTATAAGCAGCGGTACAACTTGATATACGCAGACCACTGACTTCCCCGTTACCTACTTACACCTGGAACCAGTCCCATCATTACAAGCAGTGGTACAACTTGCTGTACGCAGACCACTGACTTTCCTCACGTCTTCACGTCCATCAAGATCCTCGTGTTCATATTGTTTGACCCATAACCTGTTGCTGCTAGTCATAGACTTTCCTCTAGCATCCTCTCACCATCTGCTGATTCTCCTGTTCCGCTAGTCACCCTGCTACCAGAAGACCACTGTGTGCATACACTACTCTGGTAAGACTACATCTGGTGATATCCTGGGCAAAGACTCCTAGTGCCCGTGACACTCGAGCTTACAGAGAACGATCAAAACCATAACCAGGCATTGAGGAGCAATTCTGTGCGTGGGAACACCTTGTTAATAAAAGACATCAGAACAGGATGGCCAGCATGGTTCCAGCTGATAGGAAGGGGACAGTAACTCAATTAACCATGTGTGGTATGCAGAAGAGCATGTCTGAATTCAAAGCACATCCAACCTTGAAGTGGATGTGCTACAGCAGTAGAAGACCACACAACACCCTTGTGATGGCCACACAATACACAGCACCCTTGTGACCATCATACAACACATAGCACCTTTGTCATGGCCACTCAACATAAAGGGCAATCTTGTAACCGCCAAACAATAGATAGGGAAGCCATGAGACCGCCATCCACTACAGAGAGCAAAATTAACTGTGCAGTTAATGTGTGAGAATGTGATTATCAGTTGTTGGTTATTTTCATAGCTCTTAACACCTCAAGTGGCCAAAGGGGAATATATTTGTCTTTACAGGCCTAATGGGGTCATCCTGTGTTCTGTGCAGTGCAGGCCTCTGGAGGGATCTTCCATCTGCTGGGGCACAAGTTCATCATCATCTATTTATATGGCACCACTAATTCCGCAGCGCTGAACAGAGAACTCATTCACATCAGACCCTGCCCCATTGGAGCTTACAATCTAAATTGCCTAACATACACACACACAGACCGAGAAAGACTAAGGGCAATTTAATAGCATCCAATTAACCTATCATTATGTTTTTGGAGTGTGGGAGGAAAACGGTTTTCTCCTACACAGGGAGAATATACAAACTCCACACAGATAAGGCCATGGTCAGGAATTGAACTCATGACCCCAGTGCTGGGAGGCAGAAGTGCTAACCTCTAAGCCACTATTCTGCCCACACTAAGCCACTGTGCTGCCCACACTAAGCCACCATGCTGCCCACAAGTTAATAGTAGTTCTGTGGCCCTGCCTCCCAACCCCCCCAACCCATCTTGCCCAATAGTCCCTGTGTTTTCCTCCTCCTCACTGTCTGCCCAGTCGCCTGCAAAGTCAGAACAGTTGACATCTACAGGCAGTGTCCATGTGACAGCCGCTGCTTTGCCTCAGGCTGACCTCCCCTCTCCAGTCCTCGGCACACACTCCAACCCCCAACCCAAGTCTTCAGTATTGATTAATTGATGATCAGAGGTTTTTGTCCTTTCACGACCACAGCAAATTTCAGTTTTTGACATGTGTCAGCTTAAATCGGAATTTTACTTCTTGGTCTACTCAAAACATATAATATTGTTTATTTTCTTGAAACAATAGGGTTTTTTGATAGCAAATTGGAACATATGTCACATATAACAATTACCAAGAAAAAAGGAGAAAAATAGTAAAACAATTTATTTTTCCTAATTGTTCCTTTAGTCTCCTCTAATTATTTTATAATTAAATTGATGCTATAAAATACCAACAACTAAGAAAATCTAACTTATATCAAATATCGGATTTGATTTTTACAGAATATGGAATATCAACAGAGTCCATTATATAGAAGATAGATATTGTTGGTGCATGTTGGTAACAATAGTTATGTCCTGGAATGCCAATGGGGCATGCCTTTTGCACATAAAATAACACAATACACAACACTTAAAATAAAATTGGGTTCCAAGCATGTACAAATGAGCATAATAATGCAGATTTCTTTCATTCACTCAATGCTTTCAGTATTTAGTCCCTTTCTTTGGGTATCACACGCTATTAATGTAAAATTCCAACAGTGCAATCTGGTTTCTTTCTCAACTTTCCAGAATTAATAACGGGGAAGTATTTAAAGCTCTGATTTTAATAACTTTCATTATTTGGTACATCTACTTCACAATTTTTTTCTGGTATGGAGTTTAACTATTGCATTTCAGTAAGCATAGTATTATATGTGAACTGCATCTAATGAGATAATTAATCTTAAATTCCTCTCATGTCACTACAAGCCAGTGGAACACACTGCTTGAAATTGTACATGATTATTTTTTTTTAGGAGAAAATAATAATTTTTTTTTTTTTGCGCAAACTGTACTGTACAAAGATCTCAACTTATATTGCATTGTTTATATTGTGTATACTGTTGAATACTGTATATTAAAAAAATGTATTTTTAGGGTTTTTTTTTCAGGTTTTAAGTGCTATGGTCCTTTTTTTGTGTTTTATGTAGTGATTTAGATATTGGATTCTAATGACCAAAACTGAAAGATAAAGTGATTCTTGGAAGGACATATATAGAGAGTGTCTGGTGTACTTTTTGGTTCCTTCTTCCTACATACTATATTTCTTTAACTATTGTAAGTTGAATATTTTAATATTGTAATTTTAATGTCTGATATTTGTTCTCATACCATTCATTGTTTTTAATCCATCTACTCCAGCTTTACTGATAATTTTCATAAAAAATATTTTAATAATATTATTATTTATATTTTAATTATTATTATACATTACGGGCCTGATTAATCACGAAACGCAAAGTACAATCCTTTTTTTTTCTTTTAAATTAGATTGAATTTTTACTTAGGTAAGACCTTTTTCAACAACAAAAGGATCTTGATAATCATTTCTAGTTGTATACAGGTCTAAAAACTTTCTGTCTACATGGCACTTGCCATATGGAAACAGACAAAACACACTGCAGGATATGCAAAATAAATACGTTTATTTAAAGTCCTGCCAGAATGCACAGATAAAAAAAAAATATTAAATACATTAACACCTGTTATTAATAACATCATTAATAAAAATACAAATACATATATAAGGATGCTATTGATACCTACTGTATATACAATGCATTTTTACAGTTGTGTTTCATTATAAACACAAGTTACACCTGCTCTGTAACTTTGATATGCCTATATAGAGAATAGTCAATTGGCAGGCTGGGTCAGAGGGCAGAAGAAGTACTCAAGGTCAATAAACAGGCAAAGAGTTAAAGGTCAGGTAAAGATCCAACAGCAAGGTCCATTAAACATGGCCAAGGTCAAACACGCTGATTCCAGGAGCAGAAGATATACTGATCTTTGTAGAACAAAGGTACAGGAACTAGCTTAGGGAAACCTAACACAAGCAAGACAGTCAGTGTATTTATCTAGGTCCTGGCCAATCAGCTGCTCGGTAGAAATCATGTGAGCAGGAAGTTTTGATGGATCAGCTGCTGGGTAGTGAACAGTAACGAGTATTGCAAGAGCTACAATGTGAAATCCCTGTTAGCAACTCAGAAAGCAAGCTGAGTATGGTTGCTTAGCAATCACCAGCACACAGAGAAACAACTCTGACATACAGCAGAATCTGAAATGAATTCTGAGATCGTAAAGCTGGAAAAAAACGTAACAAAAAGTCTCACTTGAAAAGGTCACTCTGCATTTAGTACTTACAGAAAACAGTCGGACTAACTTGGATTTCACATTGGCTATTAAATAATGTCACAATGAAAGCAAAGATATATGGAGAATATACAGCTAGTTTACTTATTATGCATATCCAGATGCCTGTTCTATTATGCTTGTCATTCACCACATCTGGTCCTAGATACTGTTTTACTTCACAAGATTGTAGCTCAATAATTCTACCTTCAAGTTTTCATCTAGGTATTTGCAGAAACTTTCTCTCCAACTTAAAAAAAACCAAAAAACAACATTTACACCTTTACCAAAGTCAATTTTTCAAAGCTACTGTGTGACAGGAAGTTTTTCTGAACTGAACAAAAACAACCATAGTGTGTTAAATGTATCTAACATTCTGTGATTAAAAAATTGAGTTTTTCTGCTGTAGCCATTTCTTACTTTAGTGCACTCCTTTATGTGCTAGAAAATTTTTAATATTTTTTTTCACCTCAGTATAAATATTATGTTTACACTATCACTAGTTCAAATCATTCAAAACTTTACTGGGTTCTTTTAGCAAAATTCCTGATAATAATTGCTGATCATATTAGCCCATATAATTACATGGTAAAATAAGCAATAATTTATTGTAAACCATAGAAACCAATCATACATCAGCTGTTAGCAGCCAGGTGAATCCAAAAATATAAAATTTACCATCTGCCAGGTTGCGATCAACATGTGTTCTATTTGTGCTATTTAATTACAAGTCTAATAGTAAAGATGAAAGAAATTGGAAAGACATTTTAAATGAATCAAGACTTGCTGCAGAATGGTAGAGGTGTGAAGATTCCGTAATACAAACTTTGAGTTCTGCCTTATTTTTGCCATTCTGCAGAATCCCAATCTGCACTGTGTTTGTAAATTTGCATTTTGCAGAATTAATAGAGTTGGCTTGATGATGCTTTATTCAGTTTTAGTGGGGGTGTGGTTGGAGCTGGACTAAGTTCACCTAAGTCCAAATTCCACAGGCAATATTTGCTAAAAGTTGTGTTTCTTTGTGGTTTCCAGGACTGGACAGTATCTAAGCGTTCCTGACGTGCATGTGAAATTACATGTGCACATTGTCAGCTTTGGCAACCTAGGACTTGTTTGCTTGTCACTTTTGGAGGTGGGCATGAAGGGATTTACCTAATTTTTCCTCATATGAATGACCTTATTGCATGAGGCTTCATCTGGGTTTACCTTCATATGGGTTGCCTCTCCCCCATCCCAACCCAGTGTATACATACTAGGTAAGGCCAACCTTGCTTACGCGACTGTATCTCAAATTTTATTCATGTTGTTGTGATTGATTCATGGTGTTGAATTTGCCACTATGCATATAATTGACACTCGGGACTAATTTGGAATAACAAATCGTTTAATGAAGCCCAATAAAGTTTGGGTGGTTGGCCAATCATTCATCTTCTGGACTGCCAGACATTTCTTGGCACTGGACTTGTCCATGTTTACCCTCCCAGTGGATTGGTAGGAGATAAGCTGTCTTGGTTTCAGGGATTTAGTGCTTAATATGATTGCCAGGGATCAAGCTCCAGATTTTTTTGTGGTTCATTTAGGGGAAATGATTTGGGTAAGGTTAAATTTATTGGGCTCTGTCACGAACGCCTAGCCTGTCTCAGATACAGCGATCTGAACAGCTGGCCATGACTGAAGTCACCTTAGTCTCTTACCAATGAATACACCTTTTCTGCCACCACAAAGGATTTAATATGGTGTCCTTGCATTCACCAAAACCACTTATTAATGTTACCCAATTAAATCACATACACATGTAGCATGAACCTTACTTGGCTTCATAACTTCACAATAAAGCACGGAGAATATGCTAGATTAAATTTATTTAATCCAAACAATGTTTCCAAGGCTTAATTACAAAACAGTTAATAACAAGGACACACAAGATAAGTTGCACAAATAAGTTTCAAACATAAAATAGGAGATAAAGCCAGAATTACTAACTTACTAGTTAAGATATGGCATGTGAGGAGTAGGAGAAGGATAGCACATTTTCACCATTGACAGAAAACGCACACGTCATTGTCTAAATCAGAAGATTTTAAACCTTTTTTCACATAGCTCTCACCCCCTCCTGAGAAATTACATTTTCAATTAGGTCCGATTGATTCCCAATATGACACAGGGTTTCCAAAGTGAGTTATGGATATCCTGAGTTCTGGAATGTTCACAGGGCCTGATTTCTCACCTCTGCTTATTCTGCTTGGCCGGTCAGATCCATATCCTCTGAATAAAAGAAACTCCTCAGAGATGCTTATCTGTCCCTGGGTCTGACTGTTTTCAAAAGACTATTGACACTTGCATAGGTTCAGACTCATGTCATTTAGCAAAGCACACAATGAGATTACATTACAAAGTTACATACAATATACATTGTCATATCTGAATATTAATACATAATCATCACAGGCTAATTATACATATTATAGCTGATTTGCAGTTCATAACCCATAGCTGATCAGTGCTTAAGATCTTTTAGTCCAATATCATCCCTAGACTAACTTGGAGGAGTGTCTGTAGTGGACTTGTTATGGACAAAGTTAGACAATAAGTTAATAGGTCTCTCTCTAATTTCACACGGCGCTCAGGGGGTGAGGTAATCCAACACCCTTTGATTAAATTCTGCCACCATTTTCTTTAATATACCTGATGGGGGGCATCTCATGGGAAGAAGGCTTGGGTATTTCTATAGCCTGAATTTTTTACTCTTTGGAAAAAAATTCTATGGTCAGGTGGTGAGGGGCTATGTGTCCAATAAAGCTATGCAGCTTTGTCAGGAAAGCAATGCATTCAGTGGTTAATGTATAGCGCATGAGTTTATGTTTGGTTGCAGAACTCTTCACCCTTCAATCTATGTCTCTCTTAGGGTACTTTCTGTAAAGGCCTGGGCATCATTTCAGTGAACGTGCCCTTTGAGGACCGAAGGGGTGTAATCTCTCTGATGCCATAAGTTAGTGAATGAGATTCTGGGCTGGTTGGCCATTCCTATGTTTGTATGGTTGTGACAGGATGGACCGCCTATGCCACCCTGTCTGTTGTTGCTGGGAACCAGCTGGGTTTACCTTGACACCGTTCCCTTTCGTTACCCCAAATGCGCCCTCTTGTCGCAGTAGGAGGGGCTTACAAGGCTGCCACCACTGGACTCCTATACTGGCATCCAGAACCGGGTTTCTTCTGGGTACTGACGCTGCAAGCGTATCTCATTGCTTGTGTACCTGGGCTGGCACTCCTGACCTCTTACTATGGATCAGGGAAGCTGTGGATGGATCTCCCCTGGCCTATCACACTGACCAGGGCTGCATGGGTAGCAGGCAGAGCGGTGGTACTGGAAAAGCTTGGGTATAAACCTCAGAGACCGCGGGAGAATGGATTAGATTTAGTGTTTAATCTGCAGGTCACAGGAATACAGCAATATTGAAGATGTTTCCAAGCAGGACTTTGAAGCAAGATGTTTATTGCTATCCCACTGATTGGAGGTACCAGTGATCAGGTCAGATGAAAATCAGAAGAAGAACAAGTTTCCAATACAAGCTAGTGCCTTTTATAAAGCTTAGACACAGGGTATTTTTAGCATCAGGATATAACCTTCTTACACAAACATGGATTTACATGCATTGCAAAGCCACTAATGTTTGCACTTAGCTATGAAATTCTTAAAAACCTGACTGTGATATGCTGTGTCTCATTTCAGAGTCAGCATACATACTAGCAAGTCAAAAGGTCTGAAATGAATACCTTCTTTAGACAATTGCAGAATACACATTCCCACAGAACAACAAAAACCCAAAACAAGCCACTTCCCCACATCACGATACACCAAAGGCTTTGTAAACAAAGGCGAATTGTATCAGATATATACATCAGACATAATGCATTTCCTCTAGAGAGGCTTAACAGAAAAACACATTTCCTACCCTGTTCTCAGAAATAATGATTTCCTATCTGAAAATATACACAATATTAAAAATAAATGCATTGGCAATTGATGTAAATAAGCGCTATTTCCTTTAAATAAATTCATACCATAAGTTATTTATATGTGATTCAGTCATAATAGTATTAGCTGGTCAGTTTAACTTGCATTGCTTTCTTCATCACTATCATTTATACAACTTAAACAGTGACCATTGTACGCCAAAATTGAAATTTGTGTCCATGTCTAATTTCAGTAGTTATCTTTATTACAAGAATATTTAATAAAGAATAATCTTTATAGGTATGAGTTTTACAAACATATGTTGCAGATGGCTAAATGTATGTTCTCATTTAAAAACTTGGATGCAAAATATAAATTTAAATACAAAAGTCCAGGTACTCCTTAGTTTGAAACATATTATACCAGTATTTACAATTTTAGTCCAAAGATGTATTTGTTTTATACTGTTAATCAAACCTATAGTTTAATTTCTTATATTTAACTACATGTTGTACATACAACCGAGGCAGTGCTAAATAACAGGATTCACCATCCAATGCCCTTATTCCATAGGTCCTGTTTTGGGATCATTATTAAAGGCTTCGATCATCAAAATCTCCTTTGCCTCTATAGGCAGCCAATTTTATGACAAATTGCACACAGAGAAATAGTTGGCATTTGATCTAGGATCTCGATCATAGAATTACAGAGTTATATATATATGATGGTTGAGTGAGTGCTTTAGAAATTTATATTGTAGCTACATAGTGTAATATATAAACCCAGGTTTTCCATACAGCAGTCACTTCAGATATGGGAGATAATGTACAAGGTGGGGAAGATATTTTGGCATGATTGGGCTGGCGGGCAGCTGAGAGCTAAGTCCGGACATTTTTTCTAATGTAGGGCTGATGCAATGGACATGAGTGTACAGAAGTTTACTGCACCAGTCAATTGCAGATATGTGTGTTATGTTCCAGTTATGCATAGAATAGAAATATTTTTGATTTTATTAAAAAAGTAATTGATTGACGTAATAAGAGATTGATGTAGGGAAGGAAAACGATAGGCTAAGTAGTTTACAACTAGGGAGCAGATTTAGAGAAAGATGTTTACCAGGTAAATCATCAGACAACCAATTAATGTATGAATTGGCTAATGAACATACTGTAAAGGGGTTTATAGAGATATGTGTTTATTGCTCTTGAAAATATTCTATATGAGAGTAAAACGCGTTCAGTCAATACACAGGGGCTTATCAATTGCCTTTATATACAGAAGTTATAGTACTTGCTATTTGTAATTTGTGCTTCTGTTTCCTGGACTACTAATTATACTACCTTCTTCTGTTAGCTAAACTACCCCTTCCAATGCAACACCATTGTCATAGGGAAAAGCTTTAAACCATTACATGGAGCAATGTTGCACTAAAGGGGTACTATGTACATTACTACACACAGACCATAATTAGTGTGAAAATATTATACAAAGAAGATAAGTAATTATGATCCAGACTAATTTGTAGAGTTATTACATAAAACACTTGCCTAACAGCCATTCCTGTTCACCTTGCCTCTCAAGTAATTTTTGTCATATATACATGATTGTCTCATTATGAAGAAGTCAAAGGTACTCCCGGGAAATGTGGCTGCCAGGGTATGGATGGGGTGAGACCAATCAGATATAATGTGGTTCTTGATGGAATGAAAATGTTTTTGGCTATGGAATATTTTTAGATTTTCACACAGGTGGTAAGATTACTATATCTGTAGCATCAAGTGAAACAATGACATGTGGAAACTGAGCAATGTCGTAAAATTGTTCTTTTATCCACAAATTGGAATGGGAAACTCAAGCAAGGCTTCACTGTGCAAATGTCCTTCTCCACACCTGCTCAGAAGAGCAGAGAAGGAGCATCTGGAGCAAATAGGCATGCATGCAGATGGAGCAGATAGACATGCATCACCAGACCCCCCACCTCATTGCTAGGCCTCATAGCAGGTTAATGGGCAAGACTAGTTACGCTACTGCCTGCAGCATATATTATACATGTTTAGAAAACCCTTATTCTCCCATTGGAATTAACTTTTTACAGATAACTAAATTTAATAATATATCTTTACACTCTAAAATTTAACAGTTACAGACACAGCAAAGAAGTATGTGATGTATTAGAACCACAGCATTGATCATTTTTTACAAATAACTTTCAGAGAAATACAAGAACATTGAATAGATGTGCCTGTGCTTACAAACAGATATTTACAGACAGTTTCCTCTTTTGTGTCTTTGCTGTGGGAATCAATGATTAGATAAAGTATATTTAAAAAAAAAAAAAAACCCACCTAAATGAATAACCAGCCCCAGCACTACAGCTTCTGCAGGGGGATAAAAGCGACACCCTGCCCCAGGCTGTGCTAGACTGTTTTGGTCAACCTAATGCAGAAAGGCATGAAGAGAGACAGTCCCGCTGTCTTAATTTAATGATAGCTGTAGCCCGATCAGCACAGGGCAAAACCGCCAAGGTCAATAAGGACAACAAAAAACATGTGCGGCAATCCAGTCCTGAGCCTTGGGGCCCACCCTGGCACCCATGGGAAGTGATTGCACAGGGTAATATTTTATAGTGTAAGCATATTTTAAAGCTCCATGTGGAACTTCAGGAACTTCAATCATTGACAGAGCATGCTGATGCTGGTGGACCTACAAGGACCAACACCCAACACATCCATGGTTACCAAATCTGATAGCCATAGGCTGTTACAAATCTGATTGTATTATTTTACATATAAAACATTCATTTTTATTATTAGTTACAGTAGTAAAATAAAATAATGTTATGAGGTGTCAAATGCACAAAAGAGAATAGTGTAGGTACACTGAGTGGTATTTAGTTAGAAATGTGGAACTCGCATTACACAGTTTTAATATAATGTTATGAGTATTACACAACAGAGTAGTGCAGTGAGAGATATTTGTGACAGCAAATATATTAGGGACAACTGTAAAATTTGTATTTTATTGCTAAAAATTATTGAAATAAAAACACCCCCATGCCCTCAGTTTGCCCATTTACTATATTCCTAAATCCTATTTGAATCTTCTAATCTGAAGCAGTCCAAATAGAAATAAAAAATAATATAAGCTTAAAAGGTGGCAGCATCTCAGTCATGGAGCCATTATAAATGTGAATGAGCTATTATCATCTGGAGGGGTCATCATGCAAATAATCAACCGAAGTGACTAGAAAGTGCTGCTGGTATCATCATCATTAGTAAATATATTTAGAGGCATATCAGGAAATGCCATCACACACTGTGAAATTATGCTTGCCCAGCCCTGTTCCGTCTCACCAGGCATAAGAGACTGTTGGCTTGATTCATTAAAGAAAGTAAGACAAGAAAAGGAGTACATTTTCTCCTGGATAAACCATGTTACAATACAAGGGGTGCAAAATAGTTTATTATTTTGCATATAAGGAAAATACTGGCTGTTTTATCATGTAGCACACAAATACTTGACAGATTTACTTTTACACTAAAATTTAAAGTTGATCTAGGACATACCTTACCCCAACTATAAATCTGCCCCCACATTTTAAATATACATCCCCCTCTAATGCAACATGGTGTTGTCAAGGTGTAAAGGTACTCCTTTATTTTACTTTACTTTCCTTATTGAATTAGGCCCTGCAAGTTCAACTTACACCCCCAGTGAGCGTGCAGGGAGGGTTTACATTGGCCTGGAAACACCACCCTTTGTGACCTGAAGCTTAATTTTCCACTGGGTACAGCGCTGACTCTTAGAGAAGTAGAGCAGCTGGCTTCTTCCTCCTCACTGACTGACTGTCGGGCGTGACGTCATCATACCGATCCAACGTTGTCAGTGAGGAGCTGCGATGGGAGGAACTGCACACAGAAAAAGAGACCAGACTGTAGTAAGGTAAGTAAAGTACTGTGTAAAGAGAAGGGCAGAGGTGTGATGGGGGACATAGGCGTGATGAGAGGGGAGAGAGGTGTAATAAGTGGAAAAGAGGTATAATGAAGGGGGACATAGGTGCAATGAGGGGGGAAGAGGTGCGATGAAGGGGAACAGAGGTGTGGTGAGGGGGTTATTCTAACATTGAGTGTGTGTAAATACACACACACACACACACACATGTGCAAAGCTACCTAATTTATTTGGAAAAATTTGGAAACCCCCCTGCGAAATTCCTGCATTTGCCCCTGCACCCAACTCTAAATATGACTGTATTTTTACATATACATTATGGAAAAGCATATTGTTAAGCCACAAATTGACTTGTTGTGTGCATGTATTATTAGTGCTTTAGTTATTAGTGAGAAAATGGAAGAAACAATTATTATGTTTGAGGTAAAGGTTTTGCAAAGGCAAGGAGAATAAATAAGTCAGATTCAAATATGACCCACAGTTACTTATGGTTTATAAGAAATGATAGAGTTGTTTACATGACTAGAGACTTGAGGCATAGGTCTGTAATGAACATAAACTTATTGCCGTAATTTAACATTATTTTATCACCATTGATACTGAGCAATACACATGAGGAAAACTATCCAGGACAATAACAGTTATTTACTACAGTAAAATAGCTGTATAAAGTTTCCAGAGCACTTCACTACCAACTGCAGCCCAGATATAAAACCTTACACTTGCTTTAAAAATATTTTTTTCCAACAATATTGCACTATTATTTTGTTTATTCCTTTTTATGTCATCTCCGGCGCATCTCTTAAAAAAATAGGAAACAAAGAATATCTTGACACAACATATAAATTGAAATATTGTCATTGGTAATTTTATATTACACATTGTTTTGTGTTGCACATTTTGTTTTGAGTTTGTTTGTACACTGTTTCTGATTCAGATATGTATTTCGGGGCTTCTTTGAGTGAGCAAAACAGCACCCAAGTTTTTTCACTGTTTTTCACCTTTAACAGTAATTTATTGTTTTTAGAGTTATCGTTCTGCTCTAATGAGCATGCATAGGGGGCCAGCACATACATGGAACTGTTCTATTGCCATTTCCAAAATAAATAAATCAAATCTTTTCTTTAACAAAAAGCTTTAATATATATATGTAAAAAGATATATGTGAAGTCAGAGAGGTTTTAAGGGGTAGAAGAGAAACAGCAGAAACAGAAGGATGGGAGAGCTGGATCACTAATAAAACACAAGTAGTTATGAAGGATGGTTGGGAAAACACAGACATAGATTTGGGAGGGAGGGGGGAGTCATGTAGGCAGAGAGGGGACAATTGATTTTGAAAAATTAAAATAAAATTCAAACTATCAAATTCCATTCACTTAAACGTTCCATACCGCCACTTCTAAATTTTTGCTTCAATCATAATATACAGAGCTACCTTTTTTTTTTGCTTTTTTTTTTTTTATCGTTTATCTTTTTTCTTGGGGGGTGGCTCCACCCCCTTTGTTGGTGGGGGATGGACAGGGTACTTAAAAAACAAAAACAAAAAGTAAAAAATACTCATATGATCGTGACACTGGCATCCCTCTTCCCTGCTCCCTGCTCTGTTCGCACTGAATGTCGGGTGTGACGTGATGACATTCAGTGAGGAGCGACGCAAAGAGGACCCAGCAAGAAGCAAGAAGACAGAAGACAGCAGTGAAGAAAGAGAAAAAAGAAGTGTATCAGGTTGCAAGATTACAATCATGAAATACTAGCACAAGAAAAGAATGATACACTCACAAACTATGTATAAAAAAAAAAAAATCATAATTAATTGTCACGGGCACTAGGAGTTCTGCACAGGATTCACCAGTTGACTATGCTTACCAGAGGGACGGAGTTGGCACAGCGGTCCTCTGGCAGCAGGGTGAATAGTGGAACGTGTATAACAGCAGATGGAGAGAGGATGCCAATGGAATTGATGATAGTCAGTGACTTGCAGCTATACTGGTAGATGAGTCAGCGACTTGCAGCTATAGTGGAAGGCAGGTTTCAACCACGGAGAGCCGGGTGGACGTGAGCAGGTGAAGGAAGGTAATGGGAGAGTCAGTGGTCTGCGTTCAGCAAGTTGTACCACTGCTGTGAAGGGAAGACTTGTCCAGGTGCAGGTAGGTAGCGGGAAGTCAGTGGTCTGCGTTTAGCAAGTTGTACCACTGCTGTGAAGGGAAGACTTGTCCAGGTGCAGGTAGGTAGCGGGTTAGTCAGTGGTCTGCGGACAGCAAGTTGTACCACTGCGAGGAGGTGAGGACTTGTCCAGATGAGGATAAGTGGATGAATGAATAGAGTCAATACTGTATGAATACAATGAGAGCACAGAGGAACTTGCTCCAAACAGATATGCAGCGTTATAGCTAATAGTCTATGGCGGTATGTATACCGCTGCTGAGAAGAGAGGCTTGTACAAAGCGGATATGCAGCGTATCAGCTAATAGTCTATAGCGGGTATGGATACCGCTGCTGAGTAGAGAAGCTTGTCCTAAGCGGATATGCAAGGTAACAGTTTAAAGTCAATAGCAAGTAAGCATACCGCTGATGAGTAGAGAAGCTTGTCCACGAGGATATGCAGGCACAGCAGGAGCGCTGAACGGCTGAAGCGGGTATGGAAACCGCAGGTGAGCAGAGCAGGTAATCCAACAGACAGCTGAGGACACGAGCAGGATACAAGAGTCAGTAGCGGGTATGAGAACCGCTGTTGAGCGGAGCAGGTAATACAGCAGACAGCTGAGGACACGAGCAGGATACAGAAGTCAGTAGCGGGTATGAGATCCACCGATAAGTAGAGCAGATAATCAGCAGGAAGCTGAAGACACGAGCAGGACACAGGAGACACCTTCAGAGACTCACAGGGAATGAGACTCAAGATCAGGCAACGATGTAATGAGCACAGGTGCCTTAAATAGGAAGAGGTGCCTGATCCACCAATTAGATTAAAAGCAAAGTTCATAAGAGTTCTTGGATGCTGCGCATGCACAGTCCATCAAAATGGCGGATGGCCGCGGCTCAGGACAGGCGCCGGCAGGAAGGCTAGAGAACCACACACCAGCGCAGAGGCACTCACGGTCCGGTGAGTGACAGTACCCCCCCTTTTAAAGGTGGGCACAGAACACTTGGAGCCGGGCTTGCCGGGATACTTGGAATAAAATCTTTTTAGAAGAGCTGGAGCATTGAGATCAATTGCGCGGATCCAAGAACGCTCCTCTGGACCAAAGCCCTTCCAATGCACAAGAAAGCGAAGAACTCCTCGCGAAATTTTAGCATCTAAAATATGAGTAATTTCAAACTCTTCCTCTTGATGAACTTGTACTGGCCGAGGTGCTGAAGGAGGAACAGAGAAACGGTTGATGATAAGCCAGAGTAGAAGAGGAAGGTAAATCGGTCAAAGGAACAAAATGTGCCATTTTCGAAAATCTATCCACCACTACCCAGATGGTATTGCATTTTTTACTAGGAGGAAGATCGGTGATAAAGTCCATACTAATATGGGTCCAAGGCTTGGAAGGAATGGGTAGTGGTTGAAGTAATCCCGCCGGTGTTCTGCGGGGGCTTTTAAACTGGGAACACACCTCACACGCGGCCACAAATTCTTTGACATCTCTCCACATAGAGGGCTACCAGTAGCTTCGAGAAAGGACTTGTAACGTCTTGCGTTCACTCGAATGTCCAGAAAAGCGTGAAGAATGATACCACGATAATATTTTTTTACGTAGAGATGGAGGCACAAGGGTTCTCCCAAATTCGCCCATAACAATATGTATCATGAGTCATCTTCAAAAAGTCCATTCTTTGTGGTATACGGTCACCATCCGTCTTTCCCAGAATTTCCTGCCCTCCCTCCCACCCAAGTTCCTGCAGTGGAGAGTGTATGTCAGAATTTCAAATATATCTGGTCTCAAGTTAAATCCTGCCTAAAGAAGACATCTGCCAGATACAAATGTTTTGCTGATAAAAAGAGGCGAGCTATTCCACCACTGAAAATTGGAGACCGCGTATGGCTTTCTACCAAAAATATTCACCTGAAGGTTCCGTCCATGAAGATCGCTCCCCGTTTCATTAGTCCATACAAGATCACTCAGGTGATAAATCCGGTGTGCTTCAAACTACTATTACCTAAGAACGTTCGTATCTCCAACACCTTCCATGCTGCTTTTATGGCCAACAACTCCTTGTCTCCGATAGTGTAATTTCTCTCCGCAGGTAGAAGACCTCGAGAGTAGAAGGCACAAGGATGGAATTTTTGTTGCTCCGATTTTTGAGATAGTATGGCCCCTAGGCCAACATTAGAAGCGTCTACTTTCAAAAAGAAAGGAAGGGTCACGTCAGGCTGTCGAAGAACAGGAGCGGAGGAGAAGGACTTCTTGAGGAACTGGAAAGCTTGAAGGGCCTCGGAGGACCATTGTTTAGTGTTAGCTCCCTTCCGGGTCAGAGCCACTATAGGAGAAGCGATGGAGGAAAAACCTTGAATGAAACGTCTGTAGTAGTTTGCAAAACCTAAAAAGCGTTGGATTGCTCTGAGAGTAGTTGGCTGGGGCCAACGTAGTACAGCGTTCACCTTTTCAGGATCCATCTTTAGACCAACTCCGGACACAATATATCCTAAGAATGGAATCTGGGATAGCTCAAAGGAACATTTTTCTAACTTGCAGAATAAAGAGTTTCTCCGGAGTCTGGAAAGGACCTCTGCCACATGTTGATGATGAGTGGGCAGATCCTGAGAAAAGATTAATATGTCGTCCAGGTAGACGACGACACAGACATACAACAAGTCCCGGAAGATCTCATTCACGAAACCCTGGAAGACAGCAGGGGCGTTACACAACCCGAAGGGCATAACTAGATATTCATAGTGACCATCCCTGGTGTTAAAAGCTGTCTTCCATTCGTCTCCAGACTTGATCCGGATTAAATTATAGGCGCCTCGAAGATCAAGTTTGGTGAATATCCGGGCTCCCTTAATGCGATCAAAGAGCTCGGTAATTAGTGGAATAGGGTACCGATTTTTGATAGTAATGGCATTGAGACCATGATAATCTATACAGGGTCGTAATGATCCATCCTTCTTCTTCACAAAAAAGAACCCCGCTCCAGTGGGAGAAGTGGAAGGTCGGATAAATCCTCGCTGGAGGTTCTCCTTGATATATTCAGAAGTTGCTTGGGTTTCTGGTAGCGAGAGTCGATACACACGACCCCTAGGAGGGTTCTTGCCAGGTTGTAAGTCAATCGGACAATCCCACGCCCGATGAGGAGGTAGGCGTTCAGACTGGATCTTATCGAACACATCCGCAAAGGAAGCATACTGTGGAGGAAGACCCGGTGGAGAGGGTATAATGGAAGACTGATTTATTTTGAGTGGAACGACTTGAGACAAACATCTATGATAACAATCCGGACCCCAGGAAGTGACCTAAGGAGTGTTCCAGTCAATCTGAGGAGACTGAAGTTGAAGCCATGGAAGGCCAAGTACGATGGGACTGGTGGTAACAGGAAGGACCAACAAGGAAATTTTCTCTTGATGTAATAATCCGATTTGAAGGGTCAATGGAGCTGTACATTGAGTGATGAGTCCTTTAATTATGCGTGAACCATCGATAGCGGTGACTGCTACAGGTGCTTTTAAAGGAATCACTGGTAGGGACCATTGATTCACTAGAGAACTAGATATAAAGTTTCCAGCAGCTCCAGAATCCAGAAGTGCTTGAGACAAAAACGATTTCGTGGCAAAGGAAACAGTAACATCAAAAGCACAGATTTTAGCATCCATAGAATTTGGAGAGGACTCCAGGGACCCTAACCTTACCTCTCCAGACCTGGTTAGGGCCTGGCATTTCCCGACCTTCTAGGGCATGAGTTCAGCATGTGAGTAGAGTCAGCGCAATAGATACAGAGTCTATTCCTCACTCGTCGCTCCCTCTCTTCAGATGTTAGTTTAGAGCATCCTACCTCCATGGGTTCTACTGGAGGTGGAAGATGGCGAACTTGGGATACTGAGCGAACAGGCGCTTTGGAGGAAATTACTCTTTCGGAATCTCTCTCACGAAACCTCATGTCTACACAATGGCATAGAGAAATCAAATCGTCCAAGGAGGAAGGTAACTCTTGTGAGGTCAGTGTGTCTTTGATCTTGTCGGCAAGCCCCTGCCAGAAGGCAGCAATCAGCGCCTCAGTGTTCCATTGGAGCTCGGAGGCAAGAATCCGAAATTGGATGACGTACTGAGCTACAGACCGAGATCCTTGGCGTAGCCGGAGAATACTGGAAGCCGCAGAGACAACACGACCAGGTTCGTCAAATTTTTTTCGAAACGTAGAAATAAACATGGCACTATCCTTTCATTTCTTTCCCACAGAGGGGAGGCCCATGCGAGAGCCTGTCCGGAAAACAAAGAGATGAGATAGGCTACTTTGGAACGATGAGTAGAAAAGTTATGTGGTTGGAGTTCAAAATGAATGGAACATTGGTTAAGAAAACCCCTACAGGTTTTGGGGTCTCCATCATACTTAGATGGAGTAGGCAGGTGTAGCGTGGAAGCGGTAGACACCTGGGATGGCACTGGGGGAGAAGAAGGAGGTACTGGAGGGTCAACAGTAGCTGCTACATTTTGCTCAGGAATTCCTCGTGAGGCTAAAGCCTGACAACATTGGAACAACTGTTGCTGTCGAACATCTTGTTGTTTAATCCGAGTAACCAGGTACTGCAGCATTTCTTTAGCTGTTGGTTCCGATCCTGGGTCTGTCATGGCATGATCTTACTGTCACGGGCACTAGGAGTTCTGCCCAGGATTCACCAGTTGACTATGCTTACCAGAGGGATGGAGTTGGCACAGCGGTCCTCTGGCAGCAGGCTGAATAGTGGAACATATATAACAGCAGATGGAGAGAGGATGCCAATGGAATTGATGATAGTCAGTGACTTGCAGCTCTACTTGGTATATGAGTCATCGACTTGCAGCTATACTGGTAGATGAGTTAGCAACTTGCAGCTATAGTGGAAGGCAGGTTTCAACCACGGAGAGCCGGGTGGATGTGAGCAGGTGAAGGAAGGTAATGGGAGAGTCAGTGGTCTGTGTTCAGCAAGTTGTACCACTGCTGTGAAGGGAAGACTTGTCCAGGTGCAGGTAGGTAGCGGGAAGTCAGTGGTCTGCGTTTAGCAAGTTGTACCACTGCTGTGAAGGGAAGACTTGTCCAGGTGCAGGTAGGTAGCGGGAAGTCAGTGGTCTGCGTACAGCAAGTTGTACCACTGCTGTGATGAAAAGACTTGTCCAGGTGCAGGTAGGTAGAGGAGGCATCAGTGGTCTGCGGACAGCAAGTTGTACCATTGCGAGGAGGTGTGGACTTGTCCAGGTGAGGATAAGTGGAGGAATGAATAGAGTCAATACTGTATGAATACAATGAGAGCACAGAGGAACTTGCTCGAAACAGATATGCAGCGTTATAGCTAATAGTCTATGGCGGTATGTATACCGCTGCTGAGTAGAGAGGCTTGTACAAAGCGGATATGCAGCGTATCAGCTAATAGTCTATAGCGGGTATGGATACCGCTGCTGAGTAGAGAAGCTTGTCCTAAGCGGATATGCAAGGTAACAGTTTAAAGTCAATAGCAAGTAAGCATACCGCTGATGAGTAGAGAAGCTTGTCCACGAGGATATGCAGGCACAGCAGGAGCGCTGAACGGCTGAAGCGGGTATGGGAACCGCAGGTGAGCAGAGCAGGTAATCCAACAGACAGCTGAGGACACGAGCAGGATACAAGAGTCAGTAGCGGGTATGAGAACCGCTGATGAGCGGAGCAGGTAATCCAGCAGACAGCTGAAGACACAAGCAGGATACAGAAGTCAGTAGCGGGTATGAGATCCACCGATGAGTAGAGCAGATAATCAGCAGAAAGCTGAAGACACGAGCAGGACACAGGAGTCAGTAGCGGGTATGGGAACCACCGAAGAGTAGAGCAGGTAATTAGCAGGAAACTGAAGACATGAGCAGGACACAGGAGACACCTTCAGAGACTCACAGGGAATGAGACTCAAGATCAGGCAACGATGTAATGAGCACAGGTGCCTTAAAAAGGAAGAGGTGCCTGATCCACCAATTAGATTAAAAGCAAAGGTCATAAGAGTTCTTGGATGCTGCACATGCGCAGTCCATCAAGATGGCGGACGGCTGCGGCTCAGGACAGGCGCCGGCAGGAAGGCTAGAGAACCACGCACCAGCGCAGAGACACTCACGGTCCGGTGAGTGACATTAATATGATGAAGTCAATACATAGGTATGTAAAGTAACCGAGGAAAGCAGAAAGGCACAGTATGATGAAGAAGGGGGGAGAGGCACAGTGTGATCAAGGAGAAGGGGGAGGAGAAAGGCACAGTGTGATGAAGGAGATGGGGGAGCAGCATGGCACAATGATGTAGGGGAGGGGGAGAGCAACATGGCACAGTGTGATGAAGGAGGGGGGAGCAGCATGACACAGTGATGAAGGGGAAAGGTTTAGCTACATGGCACAGTAATGCAGAGGAGGGGGGAGCAGCATGGCACAGTGTGATGAAGGGGGGTCAGGTGAAGGGAGGAAAAGCAACATGGAGGGTTCAGTGTGATCATAAGGGGGCACAGTGTGGTTGTGATGAAGGGGCACAGTGTGATCATAAGGAGGCACAGCATGGTGATGAGGGGGCACAGTATTGTGTGTATGATGGCAAAGGGGAATTGTAGTGTGTGTGAGGTAGGTGGTGGCTAATTAATGGGTGCTATTTTGTTTGTGGGGTCATAGTGGGGAAATTTAATAGTGGGGACTCTTTATTAAATGTGACTATGAATTATTTAATGGCAGTGATGGTTGCGGGAAATAGATATATACATGAAATGTAAATACTATTAATTTATTGCTGGGGCTGTTTGGAGGCAGGGAAAGAGGTTTATTTAATAAATGGGAATACTATTATTTTATTGTTGGGGCTGGAGGAAGGCCTAATTATTAATTGTGGGTGCTATTTGTTTATTGTCGGGGCTGGTTGGAATTTACTAAATGTACCCATTTTTTTCCAAATAGAGCACCAACATTCCAGGATCCAGACAAGCCACAAGCCACAGTTGATGAAAATGGCAAGAACAGGTAGGAGAGAGCAGGATAGTCTGTGAAATGTTGTGATTCTAGTGGGACAATCCCAATTTTTGGTGACTAATCTGCCCAATGTAAGGGGCAGGCCAAGACGGTGAAATCTTTATGTACCCACTGCATTCTTTATATACTACACTATGGTGCTAGATGTCCTGAAAGTCAGGAGTGCTGGGACATATGTCAAGCTCCGGCGAGTAGGCACTGCACTCTTGTGCCAATGGTGTACAAAACAATGCAGGGTTTTTTTCTGGTGGAGGGTGGCCTAGCGCTTTTCACCTGCTAGCCACATCCCCAATTGTTTGAACACACACACTATTCTGCCGCCGCGCAGAAGTGTCTCAAAGTTTTTTGCCATGCTCAACTATAAGGGGGGGCCCCATGAAGTTGTTATAACGGGGCCCTGAATTCCTCTTGGTAGCCCTGTTTGTATATACCCTAATGACTAAATGCCCCATACCTCATAATATAAGAGTTCAAAATCTCTTTTCGAGTCAACTGCCAAATTTCAATTGAAGAAAGTACATAAATACATAAAATATAAATAAAATAAAAAAAATACAGTACCAAAAAATAATCATTTAACCTCTTATTTTTTTTCTCCCATAGTTTTTATCTTCTCACTACCCTCCTCAGTTTTTGATCCTGGATGGGGCACCCTAGTTCCTCATTATTTTTAAACATTTTAATGATTATATAATGATAATGAGTACTTACCTATTTCATCCCTCGATGGTCAGAACAGCAGTCAGCAGTAAATGCATGGGGCTCAAATGTCTCTCAAGTCCCATTCTCTGGTTCAGCAATAGCTGCAAAAATGCTCCTCACCTACTCACCTTCTCATAGGGGGGAGAGGTTTGAAATTGAGTGGAGAATTCTGAAAGGGTAGGGGGCAGGTTTGGTCCTGTAAATAACTTCATACACACTGTCACTGACATTGCTGACAGAGAGTGTGAGCAGGTGCTGACTTCTATGCACACTGTGGCTGACACCCTCATTAAAACTGTGGGTGGCGTGTAAGACATCACTGACAGTCTGTCAGTGACAGACACTGCCGGCACATTGAAAGACCCGGCGGCCACCAAACACTTTGAAACAGCAGGTGGCCACCACAAAACAGTGGAGAGAAAGACTATTAGAGAGTTTCTTTATTTTGAAAAACTTGTTGCACCCTCCATGTACCAGCGCCCTAAGCAGCTGCCTAGAGCTGTCTCATGTCAGCACCAGGCCTGATTATGGTAAATCATTTCCTTCTTCATCTCCTACAAGAGTGAATAGTGGTTCAAAGACTAAATAATGCTTACCTAAAAATATTGAACAATAATGAAAGCAATATCATACACATAATACAGAATTCACATGTTGCATACAGAATAGAAGGGAATGTGTATATTCTACATAAATAGACAAGAGAGTAAAGTAAAATGTATAAAATAATTCAATAAAGCCAATTAAATATTAATTGTATTATTAATTGAATTATTATTGCACAATATGCAACAATAAGTTGTCTAAATGAAACCTACGTATTGGAAATAGCTTAAAGTTTAATTTCTACTCAATTATATTACTAATATAGTTGTATTATTCTCAAAGTAATCTGAAATCGTCACTTTCTCTGAACGATTATATGGTCCAGTTTCTTTCCAAAGTTTCTGGTTGCACAATTGAATTAATATTATGCCTGTCTGTATTCTTTGTTGAAGTAAATGCTCTGTGAAATTAGATCATGTACAGAAAATGGAAAATGTGTGCATTTTCTGTAAGTGTCAGAATTTTCTGAGTAAACACACTGTAATTTGGTTCAATGTCGTATAACCTTACTTTTATTCTGTATAGAATAGAAATATCAGAAAATAAATAAACTGGAATGTATAAGGGAATAATGGAACAAACTCAAATGAGAACCTTTAATTTAAAAGATGACTGCTTTACAATTGAGCCATAAAATAATCATTAGATATTTTCTAAATCTAAAACACAAACAAAACAGCTATTAAGGTAGAAACAAACCACTCAAGGGAGACAAAGTTTATCGTCAGTGGCACAAATAGACTTTTTTTTAATCAGAATAAAAAATGATTGAGAGTTTTCAAATTTAAACAAATAACAATACTAAACCAAGCCCATGCAGGGGCATCAGCATTGTCATGTAGATCGTTAATATACGCCGACTGGGAGGGATAATAATAAAGGTGAAGGTTCAGTAAAGCATGTTCCCCTGTCCTCCATGACCTACATAATGAAGTAAACCTAATTCAGATCCTGTTATCAGCCAAAACAAGGGACAAAATATAGCAATTAATTGTGCAAAAAAAATATTGCAGGACAAACACGGCGCCTGCTGTAAGACATATAAGAACCTTGGCTGTAAGATCATTTTAACAATAGACTCAATTGACTCAATTTTAACGATTGACTCGACCTGTGACTATAAACGGCAGCTGCTTCCAGCAGTGCATTCGACCTTTCAAGTAGTCAGTCTGTGGTTGAAAATTATATTTTATGCAGTAACCAATGTCATTGGAAATCCAGATACGCAGATGCTTGATGTCCACTGCATGGGAAGCTGAGGAGCAGGGTCAGTCTGGCAGGGTCCCCTGAGCAGAGAAATACAAGACTTCCAACTGACCAGTAGCCCAGAGTAGGAGTGCAGGGAGAAAATAGCAAGCATCCAATAAAAATAACAACATATCATCAGCAGGTAAGGCAATGGTGTCAGTCCTGTGGCCCACCCTTAACCCGCGAATATCTGGATGAGTTCTAATGACACATGCTAATGGTTCAACAGCCAGAGCCAAAAGAGTAGCGACAATGGACAGCCCTGCTACATGCCCCTACTTAAAGCAAAACCATGAGAATCTAACCCATTCATGCAAACCATAGCCATAGGGAAGGAGTAAAGTAGTCGCACCCATTTGACAAAAACTGTCCCAAATCAAAATTTTGACATCACTGCCCACAGGTACCACCACTAGACAGAAAAAACAGTCCTGACAGCATCCAATGACCCCACCACTGCCTCGTCATCCTCCAGGTGTCACAACTGAAGGTTACAAAAAAGTATACACAAATTTATGGCCTCTGACTTACTTGGCATAACCAGTTTGGCTGGGGTGGACAATCTTGTCCATATTTTGCTAAATTTTTAACATCCGTTGTCAGTAGAGATATAGGTCTGTAAAAGTCTGACAACAAGATATCCTTCTCCAACTTCGGTATCAGAACTATGAGAGCATCAGACTTAGAGGAGGACACAGAGCCCAAGTCATACAAGTTCCTAAATGCCTCCAGCAGATGGGGGACAAAAAAATATAAATCTATAGGTACCCTGTCTACATCCAGAGCCTACCCATTAGAAAAGGAGGAAATAGCATAATCTCCTCTACCATAATGGGTGAATCCAAAATCTTTTTGCTAGCCAAACTCAGCCAAGGCAAGGAAACACCACCAAGATCATTAGGTCAGAGTCAGGATAGTTGGACTTAAAAATAATCATAAAACACCTGCGCAACCCCCCAGCCGAAGTGCTAATGCAACCCAACAAATCTGCAACCCTGGTAATCAGTCCCTGCCCTGCCAGACTTAGCCAAATGTGGCAGAATCCTGCCACACTATTGAGCATGTTTAACAAAACTGTATGCCTAGATTTGTCTAGAAGATAGTCTGACCACTCCCTGTGAGCAACTGGCCAAATCTGCCTATCCCCCGCGGAGTGTGAGGTGAGATATACCTCCTCAAGGCTCGAGGTTTCCCATTCCAAACTATCCCCCTTAAGTCTGAACACTAGTAATGAGATCCCCTTTTGATAACAAAGAAGAATGAATATTTTTATTTCATTGGCATTATTGAGGAAAAAAAACAGAAAATATGAAAAAAAAAATCCAATTTCTTTGAATCTTACCCAAGTTATATTCCTACAAATAATGCTATTCCAGATTTGTATCCCTATAAACGTAATAAGTTACTTGTCTTGAGCATCATCTTCATCTATTTATATAGCGCCACTATGGATACAAACATGCACATTTACTGTACATTATCAAAAATATTGATTTTAGTTTTAATTTATATTTCTTATCCTCACACCGCCCTGTCGCAGCATAATACACATGGATTTAATATACCCATGTGTACAAATCTTTTGGTGGAAGTAAGTAGACATAGAGCCAGACTTGGAAGACAAATACTCAGGAGCTAGAAACATTTGTGAAGCTTTGGGTTGACCATCATCACTTTTTCTATGAGTATTTGACATTGTCACATACAATGATTAACATTGTTTTATCATGTAAGGTAGGGCATTGGAAATGGAAAGAGCTTGTTTTATTTTTTCTTACAGTGTGACAGCGATAACAATAAGAGAAGTATCTGGTGGATCTTCCCTGCACACTAACAATGTTAGATCTGTTATTAAATAGATATAATCACAGCTTACAAGTAATCTACATTACACTTGCTATGATAATGTTTGTCAGTTAAGCTCTATCAAACCCTCCTATCACTGTATAATGTCTCCTATATATGAGGAAATCCCTGAAATGGCAAATAGATATAAATGAGCTTACCAAAAACCTACATGCACTTTTGCTCCTAAACAGAGGGCTCACGTTGAGCGATGTGTTCAGTCAATTTAGAAGAAAGAACTGAATCAATTAAGTTTTCATTAATATCCTGGGACTCAGGACATGCAGCCACCAATCATCTCTCTTGGCTCACAGGCATCAGCAGACTGTGCACACGAAGATGCACTGCAGGATGTTCTCTAAACTAATAAAAGAGAGCAACACAACTTTGATAATTAAAAAATAGGAATAAATTATATGGCCAATACAGCATATGAGTTTGTTTAAGGGTCTACACTGCAAATATAAGCACTACAATGGAGACCTGTTAGTGTGAGTTCTTAAAGTGAGCATATCACCTCATACCATTCAGACAAGAAATCAACAAGATCCTGATATGACAAACAGATTGTGTGCAGAGTCTATAGCCCAGCTGATTTTGCAGCTCCCATGTTATTGTCACACAGAGAATGCATGGAAGAGACCAGACAGACGTTAAAGGTAAAAAAAAAAAAAGACACAAAAGATAAGTTATTGATGCAGACAAAAGACATAGGTATCTGATTCATCAAGACATGCAGAACGAATGTAATTCGAGCATACTCATGTCCGTATTCAACTACAAGCGAATCTGAAGAAACATCTCTTGTTGAATATGGGTGTGTCATTACACTCTACATATACGGCATGTGCCATATTGATACAGACATAACACAGTGCAGGATACGAACAATACATATGTGCAGTATAAAGTCCCAGCAAAACGCACAGAAAAAAAATATTTATTCACTTCTTGTGACCAGCTAATAACATAGAGCCTGATTCATTAATTTAGGCAAGAAATTTCTTACTTAAGTCTGCTGGACAAAACCATGTTAAAATGCAAGGGGTGAAAATTAGTTTTCTATTTTGCTACATGAGAAAACAGCCAGTATTTAACTTATGTGCAAAATAGAAAACTAATTTTTACCCCTTAAATTTTAACATGGTTTTGTCCAGGAGATTTAAATAAGAAATTTCTTGACTAAGTTCCATAACAAATCAGGCCTATAATTATTAAGACATGGAAAAATAAAATTAAAAACTTTTTTTTTCTTTCATTTTTTATGTTCTCAATGTGTACTGTATATAAAATTACTTTTCACAGTTTCTTCTGCTTGTAAACACATGTTGTGCAATGCATATACATCCCTCACCACTATCACTGGACACTTACACCTGTCTTGTAGCTGGTGCAAGTGATAAGGCTAAAAAATTACAGAGATGCCCAAAGCTTGAATCAGACAGATGTGTGGGCGCTCAACTTTTGCATTCCCCTAACTGTACATTGACTACATGCATATGCCCCTTCTCTCCCCCATTCCGCCCATGAAATCATAGGCTTTCTGAAGTGTCCTTTGCATTTGAAGATGAATTGGATGTACTTGTTCACTGGCATATGGTTTTTTCTGGGCATGCACAGTGCAATTTTATGAAAAATACTTCACGTAATGGCATGTACGCGCCTTAATGAATTAGACCCAAGGTCTGAAAGGGGCATAGAAAATACACAAGAGGGGGAAAACATGCAGAGAAAGAAAATAAACTTGTTTTAATCATTGTGCTAAAATCCAGTGAAATTTGAATTTGAAAGAATTATTAATAGTTTATAGAGTGTGGGTTCAGGGCCGTTTCTGGCCAATTGCACACCTGAGGCGGTCTACAACATTGCATCCACTATACCATCTTGAGCGGACAGCATAGTGTGTGTGACACAAATAATAAATAGTGGCTCATCTCACCATGAACAGAGAGAGGCTGTTATGGTGTTATTAGTTCCACAACAGCTGGAGCCTGCTAGGGTGCTGGGAAGGAAATATCTTTAGGAATATGAAAATTAGCAAGGGTAAGCAGGGCTGCCAAGAGGAATTTGGGGCCCTGGTGCAGCAACTTTCTGGCCCCCCTCCACACATAGCAGGAGAAGGGATGTTTGGCGTCGCTGCGCGGTGGCTCCGTCAAAGGGGGGCGTGGTCACATAGTGTTGGGGTGTGGCTAACATGGACTGTGGCTGCACTTCTTTACACATGACATTATGGGGGGAATTCAATCAGCCATGAAGTGTCTCTGGAATGTCTGTGAGACACTTTGCGGCGGTAATTTTGTCATAAATGTCCATGCGCCTCATCACCGGCAATTGCATTCCCCCTATTGTGTATTAAAATGGTGTTGCTCTCATCTACCTGTTATTGCAACATTCACAACCTGGTTCTGGATTCTTGTATGGATCCTGGAACGTTGGGACCTCTTTGGAAAATCTATAGGTGCAAGAAATATGGAAAATAATTAGTGTACACAGTACACAGCACAGATCACGCAGTATATAATTATATAGCAAGCAAAATATGTGGGATAAAAATAATCACAGATGCCTACATGTTTGGAAATGGTCAAATAATGAAACACAATTGTAAGTTTATAAGAGAAATGGCTGCCTCTAGGGGCTCTGCAAAACCATACAAAGATAAACGCACAATAAAAATTATGAGGCGCTCAAAAACCCTTAAACATAAATTCAATAATGAGAGAAAATAACATAACTCCAAACTCATTTTTTCATAAAGTAACAATATGTGAGAGATTCAATTTCCGGCAATGTGGCATGCGGACATTGCGCTGTGCACATTGCTAGCAATTACAGTTGGAATCTCCACTGCGAGGTGTCCCGTGGACTTTCCTATATATATATAAAATTATTTTTTTTTTTTTATTATAATCTATGTTTCATATAAAAATTAAGAGGCGCTCAAAAACCCTTAAACACACACACACACACACACACACACACATATATATGTTTAAGATTTTTTGAGCGCTTCTTAATTTTTGACATGCAATATATAAGAAATACATTATAATAAAACATAACATTTAACACGCCACTCCCTCAGCCACATCACACCACCCCCACATAAACATTACGCCATTGCCACACCCTAACCTCCCTAGACACATCCTAACCCCCAGACACATCCTAACTTCCTCAGAAACATCCTAACCCCCCAGACACATCCTAACTTTCTCAGAAACATCCTAACCCCCCAGACACATCATAAGCCTCCCCAGCAGACACATCATAACTCCCCCCACAGACCCAGCACAGCTCATGTACCTAACTTGAGCAGGAACTCCTCCTCCTTGCTGCTGGGATAGTGTGTGATGTCACACACTGTCTGAGGTCTATGAGCTGCTGACAGCTGTCAGCTCATTACCTCCCTCCCCCTTAACATTATCCACAAATCCAATTCGCAGGTGCGTGCTAGCACCACCTGCTGGTTGAATTTTTTTTGTTAGTAAACAATACTAGACTCCTGGGCCCGTGTCCCTAGGCAGCCCGGGCCCCTGGTAATTTGTACCCGCTTCTCTCCCCTCTCGTCGACCCTGAGGGTAAGTAAATAGAGTGCTAGTGATGAAAGGTGAAGGGGAATGTGGGGGAAAAGAAATTTGGCAGGCTCGATTAGAGAAGATAGACATTCCATAGACACTACTTGGGGTCCAACAACGATGTGTTGGTGCCCAAGGAGTCTTAATCTGGCTCTGGCACACCTGCCAGTGGTGCACGCTGGATTTTATTTGTATGGGGTAGGGGTGGCCCCCAAGAAGCACAGTCATGCCCCAGTAGCACATGAGCACTTTCCTACTCATTTATGGAGCAGACCCCATGAAGTTGCTGTACCAGGACTCCAATTTGCTCTTGGCGATTTTGGCTGTCCCTATTAGCCGCTAAATAGATCCTGCATTTCTATTAGAGTTTAGAAAATCAAAACAAATATCTATTTTTTGTCTTTGTCCTGACTCTATTCAACAACTGTTAGGTCAATATCTCCTTAAGGGTGACAATAAGCTAAGTTTGAGAAGCATATAGCACTCTTTCTTTATTTTTCTGAAAACATTGAGGTTGAATTATAAATTCTTAATTGATAAGTTAAAGAAGTCTCAAAATACAAAGATGTATGTTCAAATTAGTTATACTATAGTTTCAAAACTCACAAAAAAGTAACTACCATAGCATAGCTATAGAATAGATTTATCAGGGAGCACAAACACAATTGAGTCTGCAATAACTTTGAACCAGGAGGTAATTCTAGTAAAATAGGGGATGTTGAAATGGTTTATGTGTTGTCATCATATACATAATTAACAATACAATTTATTTTGATATTTTATGAATTAAGTCATTAGAAAAACTTTGTAATTTGGTCCAGTTATGGTTTATTATTATTATTATTATTATTATTATTATTATTATTATTATTATTATTATTATTACCATGGTTGCTCTCAACATTACATGCCTTAACTTGTGCTTTTTGTTCTTCCATTAATTTCCCATCCAATTGTTCACACTTAACATATATAATAAGTTCCTGGAAAAAAAAGCTGTAAGCCTCCTTGCTCACTGACATCCCTGTGTAGTGGCAAAAGAGTCATCAAAGACCCTGCTCTATTTACTGTATGAACAGGAAATTGTTTGCTGCCTCCCTAATATGTTTTCTTACAATCATTTACCAATAATAACAGTCACCATATTTAAGTTTCCTTTAAGACCTGTATTTAGAATAGAGGATGTGTGTAGGAAGGGTTGGCATTACCATATAAGCAAAGGTCTTTGGCTGCCCCCTTGCTGCAACAAAAATTTACTGCATACAAACTCTGAGTGCCCCCATTGTTTCACTGTGTGAATTTGCTCGTCAATAACATTCATTGAAAAAAATGAAATTTCATTTTTATTGTCTAACAAACTAACATTAACATAGAAAACCACCAACCAATGTCTATCCGCAGATAAGTTTTGTTCATTAAGAAGCATGCTCTTAGCAGAATATGCAGACCTTCTTGGTATCCTGACATCATTAACCACACACCAGTCCTATTGCACTGATCACATGACCCAAACTTTGGATGATCTTTGTATATCGGGTTATTTCTGTTTATTGATAAACATGCCTGTATGTGCTTCCTTCCTTTTTCCATTCACACCCATTCACTATCATTGAAACAGAAAACCTGTTATGTGTGCCCTGTACCTCACACTTACGTGCTCTCAACCCTTGCTTAGTTTCTATTTTTCTTGTGTGTCCCCAAATTATTAACAAACTTCTTTGTGCCACCAACGTTTTGTTCACCCTCCTCTCTACTTGTGTAATATCTCTGGCCCTCTAATTGTCCCCCAATCTACTTATGTGCCTGTTCTACATTGATAACATGTTATATTTGTTTCTTATTATATCCTAGTTATTACTGTGCATCACACTGTCATTAAATGTTAGTGGTCATTTATGATAGTCAGAAAGTTCAAAAATATGCCTTTCCTTCTTTGTCTACTTTGTGATGTGCAGAAAAATGTGCCAACTATTTTCTGCTGTCAGATGGGAGTGAAGGACCTGACTGTTCACAATGTATGCCTTACGATGCAAAGTTATGTCTAAGCCCTGGCTACCTGTTACCCTAGCCATTGATTTAATCAGTGTTAGGAACCCCTCTAGCCGTCACAACACAACCCGGAGTCTACTCTGCCAATCAGGTGTTCACTGGAGCCCCTGGTGGTGGGGACAGACTGGGCTGCAGACTGACAGAGGGTCGTGAAGTGTGTACCGGCTGGGGAGAACCCAGGCAAGCGGAGTGAGGTCCACGCAAAGGTCAAGGGCCGGCAGCAGGTAGCAATTCCAGTTAACGAGCCGGGGTCAAGGGTTACAAGCAGACAGAAGAAACGGTAAACAGGCCAGAGGTCAGGGTCACGGGATACACATGCGAAGTCCAAATCCAAGCCAAAGGTCATACACGGGAGGTCAGCAGAAGTTCAATAAACAGGAACAGGAACAAAGCAGGTCAGCAGACTGGGAAGCAGAAGCTATAACAGGCAATGAGGCTCAGTCCTCACTGCCCTAAATACTGCAGCCAGCCAATCAGAGCCTAGCTCTGAAAATACCCACAGGACCCTGGTAATAAATTAACCTCAATAGCCTGCAGGCTATTACTTAGTACTGCGCACGCGCCCGGCTGTCCTCAGTAGCTGGGACACGGCGCTACAGAGAAAAGCGTCCGGCCGTTGCCTTGGCAATGGTCGGGAGTTGGAGGGAAGTGACGTCCCGGTCATCATGGTGACGGCTGGGACGCTGGGGCAGACAGGAAGCGAGCCGCGGCGGCTGTGAGTACCGCCGCGGCTCGTGACAATCAGATGGTCTTTTAAGTTAAACTGCTTGTTACATTTTTAAATTCCGTTCATAAATAAACTTGAGAGAATAAATTGACAAAGTTGCTCATTAATGTTTTATGTTTGGCAACGTGAACCTTTTAATCCAATTAATTTCCAGTGGGAGAGTTGCACTTCATCTTGGTGATCAAATGCTAGAGCAACAAGGGGCAAATTTTGATTTTGCATACTGCTTGGCTGTTATAAATGAACTATTTTGTGTCTGATTTATTACCTCTGTTTGACTGTCTTTGTCATTTATGGTTGAAAGAAAATACTTTTTTCTTAAGGAACTAGACACATCTACTTGTGGGATTTGTATAAGTGAATGGTTAGTCTATTGCTGTACAATTTTTTTTAACCACCCCAGAAGTGCAGCGAGAATATGTTGATAACAAGTTCTTCCAAGGTTTAAAGTTCTGCATTTATAGGGATTTTATACATTTGGAAGATTACACAACCTCTCCATTCTTTAGGTGAAAAACTGTTAGGGTTCCCAACTCTGGACCTCCTGCTATTTGTACAATACAGTTGTATCCCATACTCACTTGTAATGGGAATGCTTCTGGAGAGCTGTCTGATAGCTTTCTGTGTCCAATATGTCGGAAAAAATGGCAGTCAGCCCTGATTGTACTGCAATCCAGTTATGAGCTGGCTGTCATTTCTATCAGACCATAGCATCCCACAGCCTTCAGACACCTTTATTACAGTTAGGAGAAACTGTGCATTCCTTAATTTATACCTATTATTCTTACACACTACAAATCAGTCCTGGCTCTTCATGACTATATATGACTATTATTATCCATTATTTGTTAGGTGCCACCAGAGTTCTGCAGCGCCGTACAATGCACACAAACAATAGACAGTACAGGGTAAAACATTACTGAGCAGTAAACAAAAATACCAACACTTCAGAAGCTCCAAGCCGGCTAATGCAGAAAAGACTGAGCAGAAGAGTAGGTAAGGACACAAGAGGGAAGAGGGCCCTGCTCAAATGAGCTTACATCCTAAGGAAGGGTGAACAAAACTCAGGTACAAAAGGGAGCCAGTTGACGTAAAGGGAGAGAAAAGTGGAAGGGAGGAGGGAGGGAAGAATGGGTTAGGTGGAAGGTTGGTAGGCTTTAAGGAACAGGTGGGTTTTTAGTGCCCGTTTGAAGGAGCTTAAAGTGGGAGAGAGACGGATGGAGTGAGGGAGGTCATTCCCGGGAGGCTGCCCGGGAGAAGTCTTGGATTCTGGAGTGAAAAGAGGTAATCAGAGTGGAGGAGAGGCGACGGTCATTGGCCGAGCGCAGGGAGCGGGCAGGAGTGTGAATGGAGAGGAGGTTGGAGATGTAGGGGGCAGTAGACTGGGAGAGTGCCTTGTATGTGGTGGTCAGGAGTTTGAAGATGATTCTGTAGAGGATGGGGAGCCAGTGTAGGGCAAGGCAGAGAGGGGGTGTGGAGGAGGAGCGACGAGAGAGGAAGATGAGTCTGGCAGCCGCGCTCAGAATAGAGCGGCTGCCTTTCCTTGATTAATTACTTTCCTTAATTAATCAGGCTCATGGTCAGGGCCAGATTAACCCGAGGGCTTTCTGGGCTAAAGCCCAGAGGCCACGAGTAGCTGGGGGGCCCTAGAAAAGAGTTTATTATGGTATAGTTTTTTCTTTATTCCTTGTAGTGCGGGTTTCTTCATCAGTCACCTACATTTTTTAGGAGAGGACCCAATAAATGCATAGTGATATCATCATAATCATGTGATTTTCAGAAAGAAAGTAAGGAAAGTAAGCATTCCTACTAGGGATAAAAATAAGGTTTAATTTATTTATTGATTTACATTGCTATAAATCTATTCATACATTTTTTTTATAAAACGTAAAAAATAATATATTGCATTGGGCTCCAGTGGTTCCATGGAGTAAAAGGGGCTAACAGATATAGGTTAAAAACATTTTTTTTCCTTTAGAAACAAAGGTCACATTTGTTGATATGTACTTTCAATTACTGTAAAAAGAGATTTGAAATATTCAATATCTATCAACTTTATTTTGTATTAAATGTATCTTTTATTGAAAAAAGGCAATTGAGAAGTCGATGTCAAATTATAACTTAGTCCTCAAACGATATGAAGGGTGGTCTATCGATTATTGAATATAGAGGGTTAAAAAAGCTTGGAGACTATTGGGAGATTCAAATACTTGTAAAACATTATCTGTTGATACTTGTAAAACCTTTTTACAATCTATGAAAGCTCTGCTAAATAAGATTTATAAAATGATTTTTTAACATCGGAAGAATTTTTTTTCTGTTTCATTCTTCTCAAAGATTGCTGCATTTTCTCCTAAAAATACATAACGACCTTGACAGTCCTTCATAGATAGAGAGTTTTGTATGGAAAAATGTATTTTTGTAGTGCACATTAAATATAGAAAGCCTGATTCATCAAGGTATGAGCACAACTCACGTTGAGTGTTATATGCATGTATTTAGGCTTTGCATGTTTGGCTCTCAAGAAACGTGCACTGTTGAATTCAGGTGTAAGTCCGCTGTACTCTACTACACAAGCTGCTGCAGGATATATACAATACCTATATGGATTATAAATTTGCAGAAGACCGCACAGGAAAAAAAAATACAGTTAATTACACAAGTTAATAATATAAGCGTTAATGGTAAAACAGTTAAAAAAATGTTTTTCCCCCAATAAAATGTATTTCTTAGAATTTTATTAATGTCTACTGAACATAAAATACATTTTTACAGTTGCTTGTTATTGCAAACATATGTTATAACTGTCACGAGCCGCGGCGGTACTCACAGCCGCCGCGGCTCGCTTCCTGTAGGTCCCAACGTCCCGGCCGTCACCATGACGACGGGACGTCATTTCCTTCCAACTCCCGACCGTTGCCAAGGCAACGGTCGGACGCTTCCTCAGCGCCGTGTCCTGGCAGCCAGGCGCGCATGCGCTCTAGGGACAATCAGGCAGATTTAGCCTGTGGCTGAATTAGCAGGCATTAGCCTGCAGGTGTGGATTTCAGTGCTAAGCCCTGATTGGTCTTGCTAGGTGCTGGCAATTAGCCTACAAGTGTGGCCTTATCTAGGGGCAGGTTCTGATTGGTTATGGGTTGTATTTAAGGCAATGAGGTCTGCTGCCTCATTGCCGGTTATAGCTCCTGTGCTCCAGTCTGCTGACCTGCTTGCTCCAGTTCCTGTTCCTGTATCTACGTTTTGACTTCCCGTGTATGACCCTTGGCTTCGTATTTGACTTCGCTTGTGTTTCCTGTGACCCTGATCCTTGGCTCGTTTACCCGTTCTGCTACTTTGCCTGTGAACTCTGACCTCAGCTTGCTCATCGTTTCTGTTACCTGCTGCCTACCTTTTGACCTCTGCGTGGACCTGACTCTTCTTGCCTGGGTTCTCCCCAGCCGGTACACACTTCACGACCCTCTGTCAGTCTGCAGCCCAGTCTGTCCCCACCATCAGGGGCTCCAGTGAACACCTGACTGGCAGAGTAGACTCCGGGTTGTGTTGTGCCGGCTGGAGGGGTTCCTAACATTATAACCGGCCCACTCACGGAGACAAGATTAGGATGGATACAAGTGGATCCACACCGTCTCCAGCACAAACTCTAGCAGGCCACGTTGAGTCCTTGTATCAGATGATGCAGGGATTGGCTGAGCGTATGTCTGTTCAAGAAGAAGCCACAAAAGCTTCACAACCGACTCCAGGTCCCATCTGTGAACCCAAAATGAACTTACCAGATCGGTTCTCCGGAAATAGAACCCTGTTTCGGAACTTCAGGGAGAGCTGCAAGCTCTATTTTCGGATGAGACCTCGCTCCTCCGGTTCAGAGCAGCAAAGAGTTGGGATTATTATTTCCCTTCTACAGGGTGACCCCCAGTCCTGGGCGTTTTTTTTTTTTGCCGCAGACCAGTCCGGCCATGCAGTCCGTAGACTCCTTCTTCGAGGCACTGGGTCTACTGTATGATGACCCGGATCGAGTGGCCTCCGCGGAAGCTCATCTACGGTCCTTGAAACAAGGCCGACGGTCGGCAGAAGAATACTGCGCTGAATTCCGTAGATGGTCACCTGATAGTGGATGGAACGACCCTGCCTTACGGAGTCAGTTCCGTCTCGGCCTATCTGAACAGATTAAAGATTCTTTGGTGCAATACCCGTCTCCTAGTTCTCTGGAGGATCTGATGCACCTCTCCATTAAAATTGACAGGAGATATAAGGAGCGGAAAACTGAAAAGGAAGCATCATCACCTCCATTCGCCTTCGTTCCTGTTTCCCAGGATGGTGAGGAGCCTATGCAATTAGGAGCATATCGTCTCTCTTCGGAAGAGAGAGACAGGAGACGTTCGCAAGGTCTATGTCTATACTGTGGCATAAAAGGCCACTTCTCCCGTTCTTGCCCAAATAAGTCGGGAAAAGACCATGCCTAGGGAATGAGGGGAAAGTTCACCTAGGTCTGCAAATTATCTCCCCGAAAAATGCTGTATTAATCCCTGCACAGCTCACCTTCCGGGCTCGCTCTGTGGACCTGTCGGCCTTCATTGATAGCGGAGCTGCAGGCAACTTCCTTGATATTGGGTTTGCCCGCTCTGCCGGAATTCCGATGGTAAAACTCAACTCTGCCATTACTGTCTGTGGCTTAGACGGAGGTCCGTTGCCTGGTGGCAAGATTTCCTGGGAGACCCCACCACTACAGTTGAAGATCGGAGCTCTCCATTCTGAGTCAATCACCTTCTTCCTGATCGATTGTTCGTCGGTTCCTATGATCTTGGGCCACCCATGGCTTTCCTGTCATAACCCTGTCATAGACTGGGTAAAAGGAGAGATTGTCAAGTGGAGTACTTATTGTACACAGTCTTGTTTGTCACTGTCTCTGCGTATGATTCAGCCTATTCCGGAGCGGCTTCCCTCACAGTATCATGAATTCTGGGACGTGTTCTCCAAGAAGGCTGCTGATACCTTACCGCCACATCGTGACTTTGACTGTGTCATCGAACTTATTCCTGGTTCCAAGTTACCTAAGGGGCGTTTGTATTCCCTTTCTGCTCCAGAAACAAAATCCATGCAGGAGTATATCGATGAAAACCTGGAGAGAGGCTTCATCAGGCCATCTAAGTCTCCCGTAGGAGCGGGATGCTTCTTTGTATCAAAAAAAGACGGATGGTTAAGACCTTGTATTGACTACCGGGGATTGAATCATATCACAGTCAAGAACACCTATCCCCTTCCGCTCATCTCGGTTTTGTTTGATCAGCTAAGAGGGGCCACTGTCTTCACTAAAATCGACCTTCGCGGAGCATATAATCTCATCCGTATCAAAGAAGGAGATGAGTGGAAGACGGCATTCAATTCGCACTCTGGCCACTACGAGTATCTGGTCATGCCGTTTGGCCTTAGTAATGCACCTGCAGTGTTCCAGGACTTGATCAATGAAGTTCTTCGGGAATTCCTTGGTTGTTTCGTGGTCGTCTATTTAGATGATATCCTCATCTATTCCAGATCTTTGCCCGCCCATCAGACTCACGTCAAACAAGTTCTACAGAAATTACGAGAGAACCACCTGTACGCTAAGCTGGAAAAGTGTGAGTTCGAGGTACAGAGAGTATCCTTTTTAGGCTATGTAATCTCTTCTGAGGGATTCTCCATGGATCCAGCTAAGGTCCAGGCTATTCTGGATTGGGTGCAACCCAACAATCTTAAGGCGGTGCAGAGGTTCCTGGGCTTCTCCAATTATTATAGGAGATTCATTCACAACTTTGCCGACATTGTGGCTCCCATTGTCGCTCTGACCCGTAAAGGAATGGATCCAACTAATTGGTCGTCCCAAGCAGTAGCCTCATTCGAAAGCCTGAAAAGGGCCTTTGTCTCCGCTCAGGTCCTCAGACATCCGGATCCAGCTAGGACATTTATTCTTGAGGTCGACGCCTCTGACATCGGTGCCGGTGCCATCCTATCGCAGAAGGATCCTCATACTAATCGTCTGCACCCATGTGCTTATTTCTCCCGTCAGTTCTCTTCAGCGGAGGCCAACTATGATGTCGGTAATAGAGAACTATTGGCAATCAAATGGGCCTTCGAGGAGTGGCGGCATTGGTTGGAGGGTGCTTCACATCAGATCTCTGTCATTACCGATCACAAGAATTTACAATATATACAGTCAGCCAAACGTTTAAATCCCAGACAGGCCCGGTGGGCGTTATTCTTTACCCGGTTTAACTTCCTGATCACCTACCGACCAGGCTCCAAAAATGTCCGGGCAGATGCCCTTTCCAGAAGTTTCTCGGCACACCACATTCCAGTCACTATCCCAGAGCCGATTATTCCCCCTTCTGTAATCCATGCCGGGTTGACCCAAGATCTGAGTATCACACTTCAGAGATTCCAGAAATTAGCCCCTGATACTACTCCGGAGCGACGTCTCTTTGTTCCAGTCCATCTAAGGAAGGCGGTTATTGCAGAGGCGCATAACAGTAGGGTTGCAGGGCATCCTGGAATTTTCAAGACGTTAGAAATCCTTTCCCGTACAGTCTGGTGGCCATCTATGTCTGCTGACGTCAGGAGTCATATCCTCTCATGTGAGGTTTGTGCCAGAAACAAAGTTCCTAGGATCCGCCCAATAGGCCAGTTAGTTCCTTTGGCACCACCTGCAAAACCATGGACCCACTTGTCCATGGACTTTATAGTGGATCTACCACCTTCTGCAGGACACAATACCATTTGGGTCGTGGTAGACCGGTTCAGTAAGATGTCCCATTTCGTTCCCTTACCCAGACTGCCTACAGCTCGGGATTTGGCCGTCTTATTCATTCAACATATTTTCCGGCTCCATGGACTCCCTACTGACATAGTTTCCGATCGGGGTTCCCAGTTCATAGCGCAATTCTGGAGATCTTTCTGTACCCTCCTCGGAATCAAGGTTAGTTTATCATCCGCATATCACCCTCAGTCCAATGGGCAGACCGAAAGAGTTAACCAGTCCTTGGAAAAAATTTTGCGATGCTACACGTCAGAGTTCCATGATAATTGGTCTTCCTTGTTACCCTGGGCAGAATTCGCCTGTAACAATTCCTGTCATTCATCTACTAAAACTTCTCCGTTTTTCTGCAATTATGGTTTTCACCCCAGATCTAACTCCCTGTATTCACTTAACCCAGTTGGTGTCCAGGAGATCCGTTCCACTGCAAGAGATCTCAGAGTTATCTGGAGGAAAGTACAGGCATCTCTGAAACAGGCTTCAGTTGTCGCAAAAAAAAATTCGGATCGCCACCGTACCATCTGCTCCTTCAAGGTGGGCCAGAGAGTGTGGCTGTCTACAAAAAACATTAAACTCAGACAGCCTTGCAAAAAGTTAGGTCCCAAGTTCATCGGCCCGTTCCTTATCATCAAGCAGGTTAATTCTGTTGCATTTAGGTTAAGAATTCCGGGCTCATTGAGAATTCCCAACACATTTCACTGTTCTCTGTTGAAGCCGGTATTATATCCTACTCAAATCCAGTCTTCAAATTTGCCTGAGAGAAAATCAAACAGATCACCAAGATACGTTGTTCAGAAGATCTTGGATTCCAAAAAAGTGCAAGGTCAGGTGCACTTCCTAGTGCAGTGGAGGAATCGTGGGTTAGAAGAACGGTCTTGGATCCCACGGAGACAACTCGATGCTCCTAAACAGTTGAAGGAGTTCTTTAAAAAATTTCCAAGGAAACCGGGATGTCGGGGTTCCTTAACCCCTCCTCAAGGGGGGGGTACTGTCACGAGCCGCGGCGGTACTCACAGCCGCCGCGGCTCGCTTCCTGTAGGTCCCAACGTCCCGGCCGTCACCATGACGACCGGGACGTCATTTCCTTCCAACTCCCGACCGTTGCCAAGGCAACGGTCGGACGCTTCCTCAGCGCCGTGTCCTGGCAGCCAGGCGCGCATGCGCTCTAGGGACAATCAGGCAGATTTAGCCTGTGGCTGAATTAGCAGGCATTAGCCTGCAGGTGTGGATTTCAGTGCTAAGCCCTGATTGGTCTTGCTAGGTGCTGGCAATTAGCCTACAAGTGTGGCCTTATCTAGGGGCAGGTTCTGATTGGTTATGGGTTGTATTTAAGGCAATGAGGTCTGCTGCCTCATTGCCGGTTATAGCTCCTGTGCTCCAGTCTGCTGACCTGCTTGCTCCAGTTCCTGTTCCTGTATCTACGTTTTGACTTCCCGTGTATGACCCTTGGCTTCGTATTTGACTTCGCTTGTGTTTCCTGTGACCCTGATCCTTGGCTCGTTTACCCGTTCTGCTACTTTGCCTGTGAACTCTGACCTCAGCTTGCTCATCGTTTCTGTTACCTGCTGCCTACCTTTTGACCTCTGCGTGGACCTGACTCTTCTTGCCTGGGTTCTCCCCAGCCGGTACACACTTCACGACCCTCTGTCAGTCTGCAGCCCAGTCTGTCCCCACCATCAGGGGCTCCAGTGAACACCTGACTGGCAGAGTAGACTCCGGGTTGTGTTGTGCCGGCTGGAGGGGTTCCTAACAATAACATACATACGAGACTGACAACACTACTGATCAGGACTTAGAATAGCCGCTTAGCTGTAACAAGAGATATGGTAGAAAAACAAGTAACTTTGAGATGCTCAGAGTTGAATTTGGATGTGGCTGCATGCGCTCTAGTTTGGCACCCCCCCTACTGTAAACTGACTATAGCAAACTGCCCCTTCCCACCCAATTCACTCCCTGAAATCATAGTCTGTAGTAAGTGTCCTCTGTGTACTAACACAGCACACAAGAACATATCTCCCGGTTCTGGACATGCGCAGGGTGATTTTGTGGTAGTACTGCGACAATGGGTTAGGTTTTCTGGCACTCAGGACAAGCCTTAGTGTCAGGCGCCATTCCCGTACTTCCACTATATGCCTGGGACGATTGCCTTCCTTCTCTGCGCAACCGCGTCCTCTCGCCTAGAGACGAGATGCATTTCGTTCTCTCTGCCTGGCGTCAGCATATGCATTTGTGGTTCACTCGTGTCTCAGTTGCATACGCAACAGAATGCTTCTGTCAACATCCTGCCCGCCAAATTCCTGCCACCAATCAGAGGCTCCCTTATACTATATAAAGAGGCCTCTGACACCACTTGGGTGCCAGAGTATCTAGGTTTTCCTATGCTCCAGCACTCCTGTTTGCTCCCAAGCATGCTGCCTGATTATCTGAACTCTGATCCGGTTCTATTTGACTCTGCTTTTGGATCTCCCTGTGGTTTATACAGATTTCTTGGATTGACCACTGGCTTCCTGACTCCAGTTTGTCTGGTCCTTCGGTACTTCCATTGCCTGCATGGTTTGACCTCAGATTGCATGACCACGCGTGTTCACCAATTACCTTGCTGGTGACTAACTGGGAGGTCCACGACCTGCACATCCTTTTATATAGAAATATAGATTTTGGAAGCAGATAAGAACCGCTTGGCCCCTCTAGTCTGCCATTTTCTTAATTAACCTATTATACTTTAAACCCTATTTGATCATTTATTCTTCATGAGGATATTCTTATGTTTATCCCAAGTGTGTTTAAACTGCTCTACTGTATTAGCCTCTATTACCTCTGATGGGAGGCTATTCCATTTATTAACTACCCTTTCTGTGAAGTAGTTATTCCTCCAAATTTCCTCTTTGCAGCGAAACCCAAATCTCCCCGGAGAAGACCGGAGGCGTGTTAGGCTCTGTGCCTCTCAGTTTGGCCGTGCCAATACCAGCAGATGAACCTTCACTCCTGATACCGGTGACACCTAGAAAAGTAAATTTTGGGCTTGTAAAACCTGTATAGCACTTGTTCCCTTGTTCTACCTTCACCTAAGTGTCCGCCACCCACCTGAATGTGTGCAGCTTCCAGCACTATATGAACCTGTGAAACTGCTAACTGTTCTACTTTCCTCCCTTTCACAGTAGTCACTCAAAATATCACATTATTTTAAATATGATGGCATACAGCCTGCCGAATTGTCAGGTTTTGCTTTACCCCAACATTACTAGCCGAAATAAAGACATGCTTTAAAGTTACATAATTTTTCTGAAGATATGCAAAGTTTTGCATACATAAAAGTTCGGGATAGTCAGACCAGTCTATATCCTTTCCAACAGGCACCTCTGACACATCACCTGCCAATGCTTACTTCATCTGTCTAGGCTTCCGTGAAAGATTTGCCATATCGCCCAGGTTAGCATCCCGGTTTGACCACTCCCAAAGATAGAGATCCAGACGTTGTGGTGTTTATGATCCTTTGAGACAGGGCTTTCAACCGTTGAATCAGTTTCCGCTAGGTTAGACAGATGTACTCACCGAGGACCTCTTTGAATAGGGGGAAGTCTCACCCCAGAACAACGGTATATGGCAGTTTAGGTGTTATAGCAGCCACTACCTCCGCGGTTTGGTCCTTAAGACAGATTGTCAAAAGAGCCTTTTCAATTTAAACATCTTAAATGTCATTTAAATACTAAAAGAATTATTTTTTTCAGTGAAATAAAAACAACCATACTTTAGTTAAAGTCTTGCCTTTCAATGCCTTATTAATCTACTGGTTACCCCATGTGTGCAACGCACTTTAACTTAGGGCAACCGCAACACCTTTGATCTAGCCAGGACAGAACTGGAAACCAACGTAAAGTCACTCCAAGAGTCAACGACTGTCGGGACAACCTTTATGCTCTCCCACATAGTTACTTTGATTAAAGGTGAACCACTAGTTGTGAAACTTCCAGGACGAGCAACTTAGAAAGAGAGACCCATATTGGACAAGTGAACTGTTCATGGTTTTTTGGGGTCAAGTACACTTGGCTTTATAGTGTCCACACTATCCACACTTGAAGCACCTTTGGTCAGACACCCTTACAGCTGGACCGAGATTAGCAGCAGTATTCCCTTTTAGGTCCTTGACTTTGGGTTTACCCACTTGGACACCCTCATCCTTGATGTTCAACAAACCCCTCTTAGAGGATGTCAAGGTCACGTTCCTCAGTGTATCTAGAAGAAAGTGACTTTTTCATCATGTAGCAACCATTCAAGCTTTTCACGCTCTACTGCCAGATGAAGCCTCTCTAATTTGCACTCCACAAGTTCATTTAAAGACTTTCTTGCTGTACGCTCTTCGTGCAGAACCAAGACAAGCTTTTGTTTTAAAACAGTCTTTTTATGCTGCTTTCTCTTTAAGAGTTCTCATTGCTATTTCCCTTTTTTCACACAATTTCTGTAATGCCTTTCAAAAATTCAAAGACCACTTTTTCTTTGTTACAACTCACCTGTCCTCGCTCCAGCGCCGCGATCCTCTCTCCCTTCTGGGTCGCGGTGGCGCTGTCACATGACAGTCGGGGCGGGGAATTCAAATCTGGAAACTACTAAAGTCCTGCTCTGACGCCTGGACAGCGTCAGAGAAACTTCCTATGTACCTGACTAGGTGCTTCTCGTGTGTCTCCCGTGCACCAGTTCCTTACAGGCTTTTCAGACATTACTCCTCGTGTACCAGACCCCGGCTTGCTAACTACGTATTATCTCCGCTCCAAGTGTACCAGACCCCGGCTTGCTAACTACGTATTATCTCCGCTCCAAGTGTACCAGACCCCGGCTTGCTAACTACGTATTATCTCCGCTCCAAGTGTACCAGACCCCGGCTTGCTGACTACGTATTATCTCCACTCCAAGTGTACAGACCCAGGCTTGCTGACAACATATTCATCTCCATTCCAAGTGTACCAGACCTCTGCCATCCTGACCCTACCTTCTAGTTCCAGTGTTATCGTGGGCTACCTCCGAATCCTTACCTCTAGAGGCAGACCAGTGGACCGCGACCTGCGATCCTCCGCAGCAAAGCCCATCCCGCTTTGCGGCAGTTCTTGGCGAACACCAGTGGGTTCGTTAGACTCCGCACCACCGGCCGGCCAGCGCTAATCTAGAGTAAGGCAAGTACTCCATATTTCATTACTTACATTGCTACATATTATTACATTCTTGCTCTCTCTGCTGCTTTAAACTTCATACTTCTTTTACAAAACAGCAGTTTTCCTCTGTAAACATTTTCTCTAAGCAATTATACAGTTCCCTGGTCACATGATCTGACACAGGAAACACCAGGTTTGTGCAGAAAGCATGAGATTTTTTAACTTCACTCCCCTCTGCACAGTCACATAAAGATTTTCCTGCTGGGATTGCATTTCAGCCACACCTTTTTGACAAATTTTATTCTTCCTCTTGCCCATTTTGGCTGAAGCAAAAAAAACTGTACTGGCAGTAATTACTCTTGGTTCCTATTGCAACCTTTAAAAAAACGTGGTCTTTGCACAACCATGACTTTCCACAGGCAGATAGCAAATACAGGTTCTTTAGCCTCTTACACAGACAACAAACAGCAGCTTCTGTGGACCACATCCAACTTACAGCCCAGTGAATCACAAAGGTGTGGCATTACAAAGCCCAGCAATTTTAACATTTTTGCTTTCTTTGTATAAATAAAAACAGATGCTTTAGTTTTCCACTCAGGTAAACAACAAACTTCTGTGCACAGGTGTTTTCTATTGATCACACCTAACTCACAGCTCAGTGAATAAACAAGGAGTGCCAATACAATGCCCAGCAATTAAAAAAAAATATTTGCAAAAAACAAAAACAAAGCAATTACTGAACAATTCACACTAATATTGCTCATATATGTCTCTCCACAGACAAAATATTTTCTTTCTCAGCAATAGAGCAACTTTTTGCCATTGCAACTGACAGTTTTAGAACAATTTGATGTGTGACAGTGGTTTTCAGCATATGCCACTCACCATCAATGCATCCAGTTGGCTGGGCAGACAGCTGTGTGTTAGCTGTACTTGGCAATCCCACTATATTTACACTTGTGGTAAAAGCACCTTTCTTGTGACATATGCACCCTTGGGTGATTCCCACGCAGACAACTTTTTGGCAAAATAAACTGTAGTTTTATTGTTGTATCACAATATACATCATCACTTTGTCATAATGACACAAGGCAACCTAATACTTACTAGTCTCAACTTCCCTCTCTGGTCACCAGCCACTAGCTGGCATCAGTCACAATGCCCAAGTGCACAATACGGGTTGAAATAGTAGAGTCACTTCCCACTTGGCTTGATAGACTAGTGACACTCCCACCTTACATTTAAAAGGAGTCCCTGTAGATGCTCAGTAACCTCTCTTGATTGCTGCAAAGAGGAATTCAGGGCCTCAGTACAATAACTTCATGGGGCCTCCCTTATAGTTGAGCATGGTAAAAAAAATTGCACAGGTGACTGTGGGTATGTTCATACGACTGGGGGTATAGCTATGTATCATTGGGGCGTGCCTAGCAGGTGAAAAACGCTAGGCCACCCTCCTACAGAAAAAAAACTGCATTGTTGTGCACTCCTGACTTCAAGGACATCTAGCATTACAGTGTAGTATATAAAAAATGCAGTGTGTATATAAAGAGCTAACAATCTTGGCCTACCCTTTACATTGGGCAGAACAGTCACCAAAAATTGGGATTGTCCCACTAGAATCACAACATTTCACAGATTGTCCTGCTCTCCCCTATCTGTTCTTGCCACTTCCACCACCTGTGGCTGCTGGTTTCTTTAGTTGCGGCTTGTCTGGATCCTAGAATGTCCAGGCCCTATTTGGAAAAAAATGGGTACATTTAGTAAATTCCAACCAGCCCTGGCGTTAAATATAGTTGCACCCACAAGTAATAATTAGGCTTTCCTCCAGCCCCAACATTAATATAATAGTATTCCCATTTAATAAATTAAACTATTTCCCTGCCTTCAAACAGCCCCAGCAATAAATTAATAGTATTTACATTTCATTAAAATGCCTATATCCCTCAACCATCACTGCCATTAAAAAATTCATAGTCACATTTAATAAAGAGACCTAATTCTTCCCCAAATCACCCCCACATTCAATAGCCCCCAAACCATCCCATCTGAAATTAATAGTTCCCACTATTAAATTGCACCACCATCACCCCACAAACAAAATAGCACCCATTAATTAGCCACCACCCACATCACACACACACTACATTGCCACAAGGCCCCTGTGCCATCACACACACATTACTGTGCCCCTTCAATATCACCACGCAGTGCCTCCTTATGATTACACTGTGCCCCTTCATCACAACTACGCTGTGCCCTCTTATGATCACACTGTGCCCTCCATGCTGCATTTTCCCCCTTCACCTGGCCCCCCTTCATCACACTGTGCCATGCTGCCTTCCACCCCCCCTCTTTTCAATCACACTGTGCGTTTCAGGCGTGGGCTGGCAAAGGCGGCTGCATCACATGACACGCGATGCGGCCGCGTAATTGGTGATGCGGCCACGTCATCAATGACGGTCCAAACAACTGTCAGACTAATGCCCCCCTGCCCCCCGGCCCAGCCCATCCCTGGTGCCTTTCCACCCCCTCTTTTCAATCACACCGTGCCTTTCTTCCCCCACTCATTTCCATCACACTGTGCCTTCCCCCCTTTTTCAATAACGATGTGCCTCCCCCACCCTTTTTTTTCAGTCACGCAGTTCCTTCCCCCTCTTTTTTTCAATCACACTGTACCCGCCCTTTTTCAATCACACTGTGCCTTTCTTCCCCCCTTTTTCAATCACACTGTGCTTTCCTGTTTTCCACCCCTTGCCTCCGTTTCTTTACTTACCTTTGTATTGGCTTCTTTCATCTCTTTTCTTTTCTTTTCTTCTGTCTTCTGCGTCGCTCCTCACTGAAGTCACGCCCGACATTCAGTGGAAACAGAGCAGATAGGAGGGAAGAGGGATGTCGGCGCCGCGATCATGCAAGTATATGGTTTTTTGGGGGGTTTTTTAAGCACCCTGCTCCCCCCACCAACAAATTGGGCAGAGCCATCCCCCGCAAAAAAAAATAAAAACATAAAAGGAAGAAAAAATGAGTTTAAAAAAATAAAATAAAAAAACCATCGGCAGTGAGGGCCTAGGCCAGGCCCCTCTGGAAACACTTTACAGAGAAAGTTTCAAAACCAGAAAGGTAAAAAAAAAAAATCACTTGCACTGTCTAGAATTAATGTCATGCATATAAGTAGTGCTTGGAAGGACAAAGGTAATATTTAAATGTAATTTAGTATCATTTAGGCACAGTAATAATAGTAAAAGTGTTAAAATAAAATGAAAAAGGTTCATATCTGTTAGTTGTCCATCATAAATCTGCTTGTAAATGCAAATATCTAAACAGCCAATCATGTGACAGTAACTCAATACATAAAAGCATGAAGGCATGGTCAAGAGATTCAGTTGTTGTTCAGAACAAACATCAGAATGGGGAAGAAATATGATTTAAGTTATTTTGAACGTGGAAAGACTGTTGGTGCCAGACCTTCTGATTTCAGTATCTCAGAAACTGCTGACCTCTTGGGATTTTCACGCACACTATTCTCTACAGTTTACAGAGTATTTTGCGCAAAACAAAAAACATTCAGTGACCGCCAGTTCTGTGTGTGAAATGCCTTGTTATTGAGAGAGATCAGTGAAGAATGACCAGACTGGTTCCAGCTGACAGGAAGGCAACAATAACTCTAATAGCCATGTATTGTATATATTCTATTTTCCTAGTTGTTGGATGCTCTATTTAAACAAAAGACTAACATATTACAAAAGTCACACAACCCAATGATAATTGAGATTTTAAAGATATTATCTCTCCGATCAGGCAGACTAGAAGCCTCACATTCTCATTGGTAGAAAGCCAAGCATCTGACATCATGCATTTGTGAAACATACTGGTGTGACACAATGCTTTATCTAAAGGTGGAGGTTTTACTTCCCCTTTATTTCATTCAGTACCTTTTACAAACAGGGATGCCTGAGTGCTAAGCACATAACACTGGGACATGAACAGTGGCCCATCCTTAAAAGAGGGCTTTAGGTATAGCACACAGGGTCAGATTTAGCAATTGGTAAAAAACCTTTCTCCTGAAAAAAAGGTGTTTTTGTCAATAAGATGACTTATGCCCTGTCCTGTCCTATATATCAATGGAGTTACCACTGTGGATAACCCTCATTGGCAGAGACTATTTTACAAGCATAAAGTCACTGCTCTGGTAACTCCATACTCAGATGATGTATGCTTGACCAAAGCATTCAGTAGGGGCCTTCTCAGGTAGCACATGCTTTACTGACCTCCAGACAAGTCCACCCCACCTTCATAATCCATAGTGTTTAAATATCCTAGCCCTTGCTGTTATGAAAGTACGACTTTCAGAAAGGACTGAGAAGGGATTTGCTATATATAAGTTATTCATAACTTAACTGATGCAAAGTTCCTTTACAGTTTCATTGTGCAATAAAGAGTGCTTATAAGCTTTGTTTATTCAGATGGGCAATAATTAATTCCAGCTGATTAGAGTCATGGCCTCATTGTATTTTCAAGTAGTGACCCCTGTCTACAATTCAGAAGCTTCACTTCTAAAGGTATTAACCATCCCAGCGGAAGAAGGTGTGATAAGATGAGAACAAGAGTTACAAATTGCAAGCTGTTTTGTGTGCTACATTTGTTAGACAACTGAGAAAACATACATTGTCTAGGCTATTAGTATGTCTCAAACATTTGCTAAATTGTACAAGCTTTACCAAGAAATCCAACAAAATATAATTGGTTTAAAATGATCTTGTCATACATACTTTTTGTCTTGCAAAAAAGGATCATTGGCAGCAGAGGATGATATCTAACATATCACAACTTAATGCAAATGCTTAGTAGATCCAATTATAAGGAGATGGAAGTATGCCCAAACATTAAAAGCTCTTAATATTTTACAACACAAAAAATTACAGTTGCAATACCAGCTTGTTATTTCCCACACTGATCTTAAACTGCGACCTGTCTTGAGACATATATTACATTCCATGATTAATCTGTTATACAGATAGAAAAATCAACACATTCTATTCTGTGCTTGTCATAATGAAGACATATGTGATATCCTGTAACTAAGCAGAAAATAGAGAACTGTAGTAATACTCTTGCTTATTATCAGCATAGTCAGTGATAACTCAATGTATCTTTACTTGTTTGTAGGCTCAGAATGGACATAGTATGCTGAGTAATTTGGAAGCCGCTTTATTTCTTGTTTGCACAAAATTAAATACATACATCATTCTAACAAATCTCTGCCAGCAGATCATGAACTCTGGAAATAGGGAAAGGGAATTAATGGCAGTGTATTTCATATTTGTGTTCCTGTGTCTACAGACTCAATTATTTTTCTGAAATACTAGATGAATAGAGAATTTATAGTTTCCCAAAAATGTTGGTCAGCCTTTATACAGCCATAGTAGCAGTAACTGGAAAAATGACCTTGATCTACACAAAATCAAGGAACTTATCTATCGGGGATATCAAAACCACAGGGCAGGCTTCAAGGATATCTGTTTGATTCTCATGCCAAAAGGGCTGATTTTCAAAGATGTACACAGTCTAAAAGGCTTCTGAAAATAGCTTTTATAACAAGTTTATGACTTTAAGAAGAATTTTCTAAAGCAATAAGCTAAACAGGTCCTTAACGAATGACAGTATAAATATGTCAGTATCAATGTATAGCCAACCATCAAAATATCTATAAGCTTTGATAGGTAATATTGGTAAACGATAAGTGGTGATAAAGTTTGAAGGTAAATAAGATAACAAAATTAGCTTAATAATAGTAAGTCCACCATAAATACATTATTGAATGTATAATTATACATTAATAATACTGGCGGTGCACCATTAAAATATTCACAACTAATGTCTTTTAGTCCTATTGGGCCTGATTCATTAAGGCACGTAAATCATACTGCTCACAGTGATACAGGTGTGCACACTATATTGCACAGCATAGAGATAACCCTTTCAAGTTGATCTGAACTGAGCATATATTCCATTTCATGATTGGCTGACATATATTTCATAGTATCCATTGGTAATAAATGTCAAACCGTACACATTGAGAACTTTGTGCTTTATAAATTATGCAGAATCTGCAATCTGCAGAGACACATGCTCCTCAATACATGCAAACAGACATTAGATATGAACTTGTGTTCTAAAATATTCTGAGCATTTATTCTTATACATAATATTGATTCAGTGGATACATTGAATCTATTAGTGAGAATCCGCACAGAATTTTATGGATAGATTATATCAGCATTAAAACACCCCCTCTCTTTTCCCAGTCTATATGGATAACAATTATATTGAAAGCTTAGTCCATCAGGGAATATTGACATGAACAATTATGTGCATAGCACTGCATAAAAATATATTTGTTATATATTAAAATTCAAAGGTTACAGGTACAGTTTAAGTGTACTTAAAACACTAATTTATTAAACATCCAGTGAATTCAGTGCATATTTAGTAGCATTCTTTGCTATGTTCTAAATGTTTGAAATAATTTGGGTGTGGTAAATTTTATTCATTCAAATGACATTTTCCTGTTTATACTACAATGATAATAAAAAGATCTGCAAACATTTTCATTTAGTTTCTGTTGCCTTAATGCTATTACCACCTGAAGTTTCAACATTGAACCTGGTTTTCATTTTTAATGCAAGAGAAAAGCATGCAAATGCATGTAAAAATAAAACCCATTTTATTGTATGTTTCCCTACCCATTTGTATTCATACTTGCATCTATGTGGGTTTGTTTCCTCCCACATGCAGAGCCATAGACATCTATAGATGCCTCTACCTATGCATCAGCAGTGTATGCATTTGTTTATTAGAAATTTATCATCAGCGAGTGTTTGCATCTGCCCCATAGCACATGCAAGGCATATGCATGTATATGCATATTTCTGCAGGTCTGCATGAGCCTCATATGTGTGAGCTTGTCTTTATTATAGTTGTCCAATGTTAGAATGCCTCTTCCCTCCCCTGCACCCTCTCTCTAGGCAGAGGCTGGTGCAAGTGTCAGAATTCTGCAAGTCTGCATAGGTGCATATGAAAGGCATTCACACAAGATAGGATACACAAATTGGTGTACATAGCATTCTATACATGGAAGTGCATCTGATTTTAACTGTATTTTAATGATGTTTGAAGAATATAGCACCTGCATACAATGAGGTACCATTGACACCAGGATGCAGGCTTAAATGTATTTGTTAAATTTTGAATCAATATCTCATGTTTTCATTTTGCTAGTTATACACATATATGCAGTGTTAAGGATAATCACTATCAACCACTGTCTTCTTGGTGCACATCACACTCTGGATCAGTCCCACTGAGTACTCGCCATCTATTAAGTGCTACCATGAGTGGTTACACTAGCTTTGTGCTGTATTTGTGCAATTTTTGTCAATGGGCCATACCTAGAGTTCATACCAGTGGTGGAAGTGGTGGTGTATACACAGGGATGCCATACCACCACTTCTCCTTCTGCCTTCATTGTAAAACTCTAAAATTCCATTCACTTACATTTTCCATACTACCATTTCTACATTTATACTTCGACTACTTGTTAATACCTTTGTTTCAGAAAATATTATATAGTGGGATTTGTTAAAATATACTTAGTGACAGATTTATGTTAAAACATTCTTCCTCAGAATAGGTGCTTAATAGATGTGTATATTATAGAATTAATATTTCTTCTACAGTGTAGTGATCCATTCCTTTGATAATAAAACAAAAAGAAAAACACAATAGTGTTCTCAGTATGAAGATAGTGTATGAAATGAATATAAAATCTATTCACCTTGGGCAGTCTGAGAAATATCTTTAATAATTATACTGTAATGATCTTCAATAGTAAATATCAGCCATTTAGAAATGTTGTGCTCAAAAGAAGAAAAATAAAACCATAGTGCGATCTGTGATATAAAAATATAAATTCTTGTGATATAAAATCACACTCACCAGATGACCCATTTGATTCAAAGGTCCAAGAGAGAGCTGTTTTATCTTTTATTCTGAAACAATAATAAAACCAGGGTGCAGTACCTTCTAAACAGGGGAGGACTGGCAAATTTTAGCCCGAGGGGCAAGACTCAGCTCAGCAACCTATTAGGAACATTTTAAAGGAACAAAATGCAGGTTTCCCAGTGACCCAGCCCAGGGTAGCCCACCATGTGATATGAAATATGATAATATTAATAAAGAGAAAGATAGGATTATAATATGGGTAATTAAAAGTACTGTTTATTAACTAGTGGTTAGAAAGTGCAGGTGTAAACATACTAAAGGTCATGTGTCCATAATATGGGAACTAAACCTCCTTAGCTCTATAACACAAACATGACAAAAATTATATAAGAACAAAACAAAATATGTGTGGATCCACAATCTAATAATAAAATAGTTTATAAAGCCAACTGTCTGATCTCCTACCAGATACCTGGCTATGGTATGCTAAATATCTTGTCTATGTCCTTCCCAAGTGAAGATTCTTGCACTGGCTGTATACATTGCTATAGTTATGATCCCTTAGATCAGTGGTTCCCAAACTTTCTCGGTTCAAGGCACCCTTAGGGTCACCATAATTTTTCCAAGGCACCCCTAAGCAAAAATAATTACCAGGTAGTCCGTTTTTTAAGTAGTTGGGTCAAAATGAGGTAAGATGTATTTAGACCCCTTCACCATCACATTGTGCCTCTTTATCACTGCGCCCCTTCGCCAACTCACACCCTGTGTCCCCCTCTTCGCCATCTCACACCCTGTCCCCCCCTTCAGCGTCTCACTTTGCCCCCCCTCCTTCAGCGTCTCTCTCTCTCTCTCTGTCCCCCTCCTTCAGCGTCTCTCTCTCTCTGTGTCCCTCCTTCAGCGTCTCTCCCTCTCTGTGTCCCTCCTTCAGCGTCTCTCTCTGTGTCCCTCCTTCAGCGTGTGTCTCTCTCTCTCTCTGTCCCCCTCCTTCAGCGTCTCTTTCTCTCTGTCATCCTCCTTCAGCGTGTCTCTCTCGCTCTCTCTCTGTCCCCCTCCTTCAGCGTGTGTGTGTGTGTCTCTCTCTCTCCCCCTCATTCAGCGTGTCTCTCAGGATTTGTAGAGGGGGGTTTCCACACCACGCCGCCAGTTGGCATGACTAGCATGCATGGGGGTGTAGCTATAATATTAGACAGTGCTTGGCTGCTCACCAACTCTTCCTATCCCCAAAATATACATGGGCAATGCTACATGCACTACTGTTAGGTGCACACCGCTCTCCCTTTTCAAGCAGAGCTGTGTGAAGCGGGAGTAGGGTCCAGGCACCTCAATTATACAGGGCCCCTGGCTTGGAGGGGGGTTTCTAGGGACTAGGAAGCCCCCCCCCTCAGTTTGCCTATGACAGAGAGGTAAGAAGTATGGCGTAGGTCCCCCGACAGAGTGCTATAGTAGACTGACTGGGTGTACCCCCTGGCCTTAAAGAATGAGGGGACTTTGTTTATCGTTTTAACGTAGGAGGGGCATTGCTGAGCTTTCTCTTCATTCTAAGTGCTGCACTGCAAACCAGCCCATGATCCATTCCTCTTTCCCACCCCCTTGGTACCTGCAATGGATCAGTTCAATGAAAAGTAAATGCGAGCGCGCACTCAGGCGCCTCACCTTAGGATCACATGTAAATAAGAAATGTTGTTCTGCGGGAAGAGACAATAAAATTATATGTAACAAGTGGAGCAGGGGCATTTATGGGGCTTTGTCAGGTTTTCTGGTGCAGGACTAGAGAGGGCAGTTTAGTGCTGGACACACCCCTTGCATAGCTGGGTCATTCATCCCCTGGCGGTGCCGCACATTGAGCCCCTGACAGGGACAACCTGTGACCCACCATCAGTTTGCAACATGCAACAGTAGCTGCAGACTGAAGGACGGCCATGGTAACGCTGGGGTTGTACTTACTGGTGAAAGATACTGGATAATACAGAAAGACACAGAGGTAAGAAGTATGCCCCCCAAGCACATATACTCTGTCCCCCTACTGCAAGCCGCATCCAATACACTGATGTCATGGATAAGGTGGACATTATCCAGGCCGTGAAGAGTGACCATAGCGGGAGTCCAGCAGTCCCAGATGTAAAGGTGGATGCTGACACCACTACTCCCAATAATATTCGGCTCATCTCAACAAATATGACAGGAGAGTTCCGTGTACGTTACCGGGTGTCCCGGGTGAGCGCTTGCAGCTGCTCGGTGCTGAGCTCGGACAGATACAGATCATCGCCGCCCTGAGACTCAGTCCTCACACTCTCCGCGTCAGTCTCCGCCATAGTTGTCAAGGTTAACTGATGACATTGCACGTACTGGCGCTGACGTCAGCACGTAGGACGATCCGCTTTTTCTATGGTAATCAAGTCCGGATTACCCGCGCGCCAATCACATTGTGCTCAGAGCAACCATGAATACTGTCATGTACTGTATACGCCCGGCAGTCAGTGAGGGCTAGGATCCGGCGCTGGATGGGTAAGTTTTTTCTTTTTTTTTTTGGAGGATGATCGCGGCACCCCTGTGACAGCGCCGCGGCACCCCAGGGAGCCGCGGCGCACACTTTGGGAACCGCCGCTTTAGATCATTTTAGTGCACCGATTCCTCTTCTTCCCTGGATATGAGATCCACCATATATACCAATTGTCTTTTAAGCTTGCTGTAATTAGACTTGACAATGAAAAAATCTAGTACAAAGGCTAAAGAAAGGTATAAATCCTTACTGTTATGCCTTCAGCATTGTTGCTTTACATATGCTTTAGTTATGTGTAAACTCCAACCAATGGCCAGCCTAGTATCAGCTTAAACTGACCTCTCAGGGAGAAGTAAGAGATGCAGTATATATCTCCCCTTAGCACAGCATCAATGGAAAGATATTCTGTTAAGTTATGCATTTATGCCATGTTTTCATTGCATTATATCTGTAAATATTGTGATTGTATTCTATCATTTCTGTATTTAATTTTTCTTACTTGCTCTGCCATGTTCTGTACTACTCAAATAAACACCATTCTTCAGATTTTCACATCTAGACTAGATTATTAAAATAGGAGTGGTTATGCTGTCTGTCTGATTATACTCAGGCCAAATGGAAGTTATAATGAGGACAGAACACTTAGTGTCAGCAATCCTTTTCCATACCTGGAACTTTTTACCACCCCAAAGGTACGGGGGGGCTGCTCTTGCTTTTGGTTCTGGAAATGGAGTGAAATATTGCAGGGTGTGCATGCGTACTAGTCGCTTGGTAGTTATCCTTTCCCGAGCTCTCAGCTCAATAGCTTTTAGCACGCCCTTCTCCTGGCAAGCAGTCAGCTGCAGAAATGTTTATAGTAGTCTGTAATCGAAAAAATGTAGACAGTAGTGGAGAATAAGTGGTTTTTAGTGTTAAATCAATGATTAAATCTTATGCATTTCACCCAATAAGGCTTCCTCACGGATATGTCTATGAAAGGTCCACTCTACTCTCAATCATCTTATATGTTGACAGTGTTTATTCAACCAGTGTAACAAGGGACGACTAATTAGACTACTCTTCCGTTCACCACATTTCATCATCAGATTTTCAAAACTTTAAAAAACACACATATTTATAAATATTGTGGTTAAAAGAAAAATATTATACTAGTAATATCCTATAAATACATAAAATACATTAAAGTTAGTTACCTCTCTAATGCCATGTGGTTAAGCCAAGGTGCAAATTACCAATTTTAGGATGCTTTTTTAGCCATAAATAATTAGGCACCTAGAGTCTGATTCACTAAAGAAAGTAAGGTCCAAAAAAGAGAAATGCTACTCCAGAAGAAACCATGTTAAATTGCAAGGGCAGCATTTTTTAGTTTTAGTTTTTTGCACATAAGTGAAAATGTATCTGTTTTTTTCCAGTAGCACACTTTAATTTAGCTTTCTTTTTACTAATAAATTTACAGTTGATCACATTTTAAATGTATCTCCCCCTCAAATGGAAATGTCACTTTTAAAGTCTATTAGATAAAAAGAGACTTGGTTTTGTGGATATTCAAATAAGTGTATTAGAAATAATAATAAATGAATCAAAAACCACCCATCATACATAATTTTAAAAAAGAAATAGAAATTAGAGTAATTTTCTTCTCCTCTTGCCCCGCAGCTGTGTGGTTTGCTTTTTTGTCCCTGGCTTCTGGTTACCCATGATGTGGAAGGCTGTGTAGAAGAAGCAGAGGTCATTGGGTCAAAAGAGCTTGACCAAGTGTGTGCCGAAGTGGCTGGAGGGTGTTCCAAAGTGGTTAGAGTTTGAGAAAAGAGGGCTGGAGGGAAAGATGGGGCTGGTTGATGGACAGAAGGGACTGGGGGGTAGGCAGAAGGGGTGGTTGGTAGGTAGATGAGCTGGGGGCCGAGATGGTTTGAGTACAGAATGAAGAATTAGGGTTGGTGAGGTTAGTAGTGCAGCAGGTGAAAAGTAGGGACTATAAACAGGGGACAATTATGCATGATGGGGCAGAGGGTCTGGTGTGGGGAAATTAGGCCGATGGATAGGAGTGAATAATTGAGCTAATGGGGAAGTAGAGGAAACTTAGTACATTTGGGTAGGAAGGTTGGAAGTGACATAGTGGGAAATCAGGTCAGTGAAATGTGAAAAAATGTTGTGACTATCTGTGATTATGGAATTAATAGTTGTGAGGTTAGTGTCCAACTTGTGATCTGTATGGGTGAGGGTAGTGCTGATCTCCTGGGTAGTGCTTATAAGTAGTGAGTTGCATTGGTTAACTTTTTTATAAGTGAATAAATGCAGACTGCTGCCGAATGGCCCCTGCTTCCTCCCTATGAGGCTCCTCCACATCACGGGTCGCCTCAACCAGTAGCTCCTGGCTCCCCCACCCCCCACCCCACATCAGCTGTAAAAAGAGGAAAAAGACAAATGTAAAAGTTATTTCCAAGCATACCAACATTTGCAATATCTTAGACCCTATCAATTGTTTTCACTCCGTTTAGCTGTGTATCAAGTTTGAAATATTTCCTCCTATTTTGGGGGTAAAAAGTAAACGGCACTGTATCAGCCAGCATATATGATGGGTGGATTACTAAATATATCATTTGGATCCTGATATGATTTTTAAAGTAAATATTTATTTATGTTAACACTGCGGACTGAATGAAAACTAGATTGACTATGTTGTATGAGAAGTGGCAAGGATTTGTTAAGTATATTAGCAATTTACCAATATGCCAGATAATGTTGGGGGTGCGGGGGCTATGTTGTTAAAACAAAAACAGGCAATTCTCTGAGACAATGTATAAATATTTTTAATGTACCTATGGGACTTAGAGGTTCTAATAAGGGTGGGATGCATCCTGTCTCAATGGGGCCCACTCCTTGCACCATCTGTTCATCAAAGCAAGCCAATGCCATGGTTTTCAGAGGAGTTGGCTCCAGGTGTACTAGGGTACCACTAACAATTGTTTGGGCATGTTTGTACTTTTCCCTCAGCTTATATTTTAGATGAGGTCTAGATGAGTCTTGCAAGCTGTGTGAAATGAGAAAGGATAATAATTTAGTAAAATAGGCAAATGCTAATATTTGATTTGATTTGAATTGAAGTCATATACACAATCAGAAATTTTGTGCTAGGGCTTTTTGGCCAACCTAAAAAAGGGTCATGCACATTTTTTGAAGAAGAATTTCCCACAAGGAAAGGAAGGAAGTATGGAAATTAAAAAAATAACAATGAGCCTTCCTGCAAACCAAAATTCCTTTCTAGCTTACACTTTTTAATTATTGTGCACAATAACCTGGCCTGTACTCGGGTTGAAGATAACAATATATAAATTAGTGAGACAAATAAAAAATATACCGTTTTTTAATCTCTTTGATTGTACAATGAATTGGAGCCATGGCATTGACCTACATTGTAATGTTGTCATATATCGTGGCTTTAACTGGGGCGGAGAACTGCCGAGTGGTGGAGTTCAGCTGGATCAGGAATTCACCCTCTTGATGCATAAAATTAGGCTGCCTCCTTTTTAAGGCAGATGTAGAGGAGCCTGAGGCCTTACTGGGCCCTTCCTTCTCCTCGCCTGACATTTTTGGATTCATCTGAAGAGAGGACAAAAGACAGGCATTAAGAAGAATACTTTAATGGCCTGTAAGGGTCAGACAGAGACCATCGTACTCACCAAAACAAAGATTCCACAAGTATAAGAATGGAGGATATTGAGGGTAGGTTTTTTTTTTAGTGCAATTTTTATTGAAGAAGTACAGACATGTACAAAATAAAAACCATTTGTGACAATAAAGAATAACAAAGGATCAACATTTTAAGACAACATCACAATACATCTATATAATATAGAAATAATGTATTGTTGGAAGCATTGATAAAGCAAACATTGTAGAACAGCCCGGGAGACCTGAGGCATAAAGAGACCAGAGCCTTGATGGCCATTACTCAGTCAGGAAAAAAGGTGGATCCTGCAAAAAAATTCTGGTATGATAACAGAGCATCTGGCGGAAGCATTCTTGCAACTGCTCTTTTAAAAGGATGGACAGGGTGTGTATAAAACGTCAACCATGTTTCAAAGAACCGTGCAGTGAGTTTATTCTTTTGAAGGGAGGCCGCTAACTAATACAACCTCATAACGAAAAACAACTTCCCCTTAAAAAGATCAAGTGTAAGAGGAGAGCTCTGAATCACCAATAATTTTGAAGATTAAACCAATCTCACCAAACTCTGAAATCTCACAAATATCTGAGTTCCTGAAGTCAAAAAATGTCAGGGCTGAATGAATATCTCAGCAGTCCTTAAATAGGGCATGCAGGTGCATTTTACTGTTATTTAATTCAGGAGCATTCACTTGCAAATGCTGATGTATGATTAACAAGGGGCCAGGGCCAGGCAGCCTCGGACTGGCCCGCCGGACAGCCGGTCAATCCACCGGTAGGCCCAGCGGGGTTGAAGCTCCGCCCCCTCCGTTGTTAGGGCGGAGCTTGATGTTGAACTTTGTTTAGATGGCGGCGGCGGTCACATCTCCTGTAACCACACTACCGCGCAGATGCAGAGAGCCCAGGCGCGGTAGTGTGTTTTTCAGCAGTTTGAGCAGGGGAGGAGGACGTCCTGATATCAACATACTGATCCAAGGTCAGTTTGGTCATCATAGGTTCATGCAACACTGGACGCAATAGACCACGCCCCCTCTGACGCTGCAGAGTTTCCCCGGGTTATCTGAAGCCCAGCCAGTTTGATCGTGGCTGGGATACAGAAGCTGGATACTGCCGTTTGATCGAGGAAACATATGGACTGAAAGATACCTTTTTAACATACAAAATGTGAGTGTTTTTAACCCCATGTTTTAACTTAATAAATAGAGAACGTAAAACACCATGAGATCTTTCTCTGTTCTCTCCCTGGTCTCCCATATGTGCACTCTGGTGAGGAGAAGAAACAGGTTTAGAGGGGAGTAAAAGTACATTGTGGTGGTGCTTTTTGAAGCAAGAGGACACATTATTCAAATACTGTATGGAATAGAAAAGGTCACATTGATGTAAGTTTACCATCTGGGACATCGGTATAGGTGGAACTAGAAGACCAACATCCTTTAATGACTTTGGGACCGTTTTCCCCTTGACTTATTCATTGACCCAATCCTTGTGTTTCTTTACCCTTCCCCCATTTGCGCCCGTCCTTTGATATTTATATTCTCTTTCATACAACACTGGCAGCATACCAGCATATATGGAATAAATGTGACAGGCTTTGGATGGGCTGTATTCTGTTCATTTTTTTGTTTTTTAAAATTTCCCTTCTCAACAAGCATTCATTGGTGAAGTACGCAACCGTAGTAGCACTGATGCTGTGTGTATGGTCTTTGACGAGTGGCATATTCTGTAAGAGTCCTTAAAAAATAATTATAACAAAGAGTCATTTTAATAATCAGACTGTGTATACAAGATCTGGCAAATGAAGGGTGCTTTTCATGTAGTCTAGTATTCCAATTGCATCCAGTTGAAAATATAATCATTCAGGGTTGTATAATATGTTGGTCTATATTGTATGTTAGTGTAGAAAGGCACATGCATAGGAGAACATAATTATATTTATATATTTTTCCTTTTGCCTATTGTGCATTCTTTTTGATGGTTGTCCTGTTTAGAATTTAGGGGTGATATAGTGAAAGTATTATAGGCATATATCAACCGTATTTAAAATGAAATTAGATGGATTTCACTGAGATTAGTTGAGAATTACAATCACTTGTTTTTTTATGAATTGACTTTTATTCCAGGACATGTCACAGCAACAACAGGTTGGTAACCATTGTACTAAAAAAATAATTGTGCAGTTTATGTCTTCTAATTGATGATGTTATTATTTGGTTTGTGTAGCCCTTGTAATGGCTTTTAATAAGCTCAATACATGATGGGCAATAACAACATATGAGGCGAGGGTTGGAGGTAACCAAATGATGCACTTATCATAAGTAACTGTCTTGGTGCATTAGGAGACGACAGGAGCTGGTACTGGAGTTTCTTCCAAACCACAAGTGTTTTATTAATGGGTCCCATGTAGTTCCCTACCAGTAGAATGGGCAGGGTCTAATGCAAAAGGTGCACATTTAAAATAGTGCTATAAGTTGTCCTCCATAGCCTGACCACACCCCCTTTACTGGCCACACCCACTCCTAAAGTTGGCCACACCCCAATATAGTGGGCCCCTATCACTGAATTCCCCCGGTGGGCCCTTCATGCCCCAGTCCGACACTGCATATGTATACCCATACTTGCACTGAGAGCCAATCACTGTGTCAAATTTTGGACATGTCATTCACTTGCAAACATGAGAGCTTTGACATTTGCTCGGGCAGAGCTAGGGACTTCACTGCCACTATGGATGACTTGGTGTAGGTATATAAATAATGAGGACATACTATTCGCCGGTGCATGTGGTTGCAGCTCAACTGTAAGCAAACACAAGTGCAGCTCCAGCATCTACGGACGCGACAGCCTCGAACAACTGTTAGATTTGGCTTATGAAATGCTTTAACTGGTAATAGGCTTCATTTGACAAAGTACAAGGTCTTAGACAACTATCATATGTAAAATGTCTGCCTCACCTGTCAATTATTCGGTCATCAACCATATGCTGTAATAATGATCTCTCTGATTCCCTATGCGATTAATATTACCCAAGTCCATCCATTGGTCATGTCCATCTGTAAGTGGTGTACAGATGTTTTTTTAAGTCACTCAATTGTCTATGTGTGGAAGTGGATATCTCACAGTGCAACCTCACATTATTTGGCTCTCTCTATGTAATTGTGAAACAGAGATAACTTTTTAAAATAAGCATCATATTTATTCCAACAGACCGTCTGATCCTACTCCACCATAGAAACCTTGAGGGGTGAGCAGGAGGTTCCAGGGAGGAGGGCTAGGAGCAGGTAGAGGAGAAGGAGTGCCTGGAGCAGACCAAAGAAGAGCAGGGCCAGGAGCAGGTCATGGAGGAGGAGGTCCAGGAGCAGGCCATAGAGAAGGAGGCTCTTGAAGAATGTATTTTGAGGTCATAATGTTGGAAATTTTGTGGGATTGGGGGGCCAGCATTAAAGTGTAGTCATCAGAAAGCCTTGATTTCACACATACAATTTACCCTAGACCTAGGCAACGTTAGCCATTCCACAGATTTCTGACATAATAATTTGTGGTCAATCAACTGTCCCCACCCAGCTACAAGTATATATATTTATCTGCATGTGCAACTAAAAAGTATTAGACTTCTGGTTACTACTGTGTTTAGCATAACTTTAAATCTTTACACAAAGTACAACCATAGAAGTACTGATAAACTGACCTAAGTTTGGAAAACTATTTTTTTCCATTTTTTTTACAGCTCAAGAAGACAGCAATATTGTCAGCCTTCCTCACTTGGACTCCTGTGCCCCTGCCCTGGATTCCTGCACCCCTGACCCAGTTGACAATCCCCCATCCCTGGCTTATCTTGTAAGAAAAAAAAATATATCTTTTTTTAAATGTAGAATCGCAAAAAGTCTTATAGCACTTAATTTTGTATATTTTTTACTGTTTCATTAGTTGGAAAAAAAATTGTTCAAAATGTGTGTATTGTTGTAGACAAAAGACAATGTGTAATTATGTAAATTTGTACCATAATGAAGGCACATTTTGAACATAAACTAATATACTAATATACAGCATATGTGTCCCTTTCTATTGGATATTTACTTCTAGACATTTGTAGCACTAAGGAAGTTTGTGATGAGGGTAGCAGGCCTCCAAAAATTTTGACATCATCCCATTACTGTGATGAACAAGGTAATTGCTTCCTTTCCACGCACATTATAGTCTCATAGCCATTAAGCCATTATCATCATCTGGGATCCAATCACAATATTGCCATAAATCATAATTTTTTTACAAAGTCAAAAGCAAACCAAAAAAAAGGTGAGCCCCCCAGCCCCCCAAAACAGCTTTAGTGATTCATAAATCACACAATGGTTGGGGCCAACAACAAAAGTCAATTGAGGCAAAGTTTAGGACAGGTACAAGGCAGGTCCAGAAGCAAGCCACTTCAAGAGGCACCAAATTACAGATAGCTGACAAATGTTACAGCACCTATAATGGGCAGTGTGTGTCCCAACTGGCTCAACAATATGGGAGCAGAAATACAGATGTCGACAAATTTGTTGGTACCCTTCCTCGAAAAAAGCAGAACCAATATTTTTCTCTGAAATAACTTGAAACTGACAAAACTAATTTTCATCCATTATTATTTGTTCTGCAATTAGTAGAAAACAGATGTTGCATTTGAATAATGATTCAACAGAATATTTTAAATGATAAAATAAATCAAAATGGCATGAACACAAATCATGGGACTCTTAACTTAATATTTTGTTGCACAACCTTTAGTATCAATAACTGCAATCGAGAGATTTCTGTTGCTTTTACTGAGACTTTCCATAGATGTTTATTAGAATTCGTATAAGGGCTCATAGAAGACCGCTTCAGAATAGTCCATTGTTTTGTTCTTATCGATTCTTAGGTGCTTTTAGCTGTGTGGTTTGGTTTCTTATCCTGTTGGAGGACCCATGATCTGTAACGAAGACAAAGCTTTCTGACATTGGGCAGTATGTTTTGCTCCAGAAATGCCTTGATAGTCTTGAGATTTCATTGTGTCCTGAACAGATTCAAGGCACCCTGTGCCAGATGCAGCAGAGCAGCCCCAAAACACAACCAAGCCTCCTCCATGGTGCTATTTTCTTTGAAAGCTTAACTTTTTCATCTGTGGACATAAAGCTGATGTGCCTTGCCAACAAGATCCACTTTTGACTCATCTGTCAAAAGAACAATCTCTTAAAAGCATTGTGGCTTACCAATATGCATTTTAACAAATTCCAGTCTGACATTTTTAGGTTGTTCTTTCAAAGGAGTCCTTCTTCCATGGAGCCCACTGTCGCTCAAAAAGCATGAGATGGTGTTATCAGACACTGATATACCTTAACTTTGGAATTCAGCTTGAATCTTTTTAGAAGTTTTCCATGGCTCTTTTTCTACCATCCTCATTATCTTTCTGTTTAATTGGGAGTTGATTTTCCTCTTGCAGCCCCACCCAAAGAGGTTGGCTACAGTCCCATGGACTTTACATTTCTTAATAATATTTGCAACTGTAATCACAGGAATATAAAGCTGCTTGGAGATGGTTTTATAGCTTCCATCTTTAGCATGCTTTTCTTTAATTTGTTTTCTGATCTCCGCAGATAACTCTCTCCTTAGCTTTCTCTGGCCCGTGTTCAGTGTGGTGCACAATGATAAAAAACAGCAGAGTGACTACTTTTATACATTGAAATAGGCTGAATGACTGCTTAGAAGATTGAAGGCATGTGTGATGCTAATTTAAGAGAGCAATTTGTTTGAAATATCACTATAATTCAATGATTTATTTGGGGTACCAACAACTCTGTCCAGTCCATTTTAGAATATCTTTGGAGAATAAGCAATAATTTATCAATTTTTCCTGTTTATTTGCTTTATTCTATGACATAACAAAGGCATGCAGGTATACATGATACAATAGCTTTTAATGTCATTACTTTTCAGGAGGAATGAAGCATTATTTCAATGAGCTGTAAGGCCACCAACTTGTCCAAGTGTGGATAATGAGACATTTTAAAAGTGATTACATTGCCTAGGAGTAAGCCCAGCCATAGCAAGCAGTCATATGACCACAATTTAATGTACCCATCCAGCCACTCAGAAGTGCCCATGAAAACTGTGTGGCCAATGGGATGGAGGAAGTGAATGCAGAGAGGTGTGCCTGCACCTGATCCACACACTTAATAAGTAAACCTTTGTCATTTTTTTTTTTACATTGAAGCATAAATAAACATGTATAGTTATTAGATCTGTTGTGTAGAATATTTTAGACTTATCACTTTCCAAATAAAATATTGTAATCCTATAGTTTGGAGCACCAAACTGAAAATATACTAAATTATATTAAAAAAATCTAAATAAATCCACACATAATCATCATTCCTCCACTGAAGGGAGAAAACATTTTACCACCTCTTTCAGTGGGAAAGTGCTAGGAAAAGTGGGGTTACCTAAAAAAGGATATTTATATTTATATGTCTTCGGAAACATCTCAAGATGTGTCTTGATCAAAACAGTAGCATTTACTCTAGATGTACTTCAGGAAACTGTACCACAATAGCGTAGAGAAGACAGTGTTAGTAGTAAATGATTGCATTATCCTATTTTTACTCAAAATATTAATGTCATTAAGTATCATATACATAAGATAGCATATTGTCTTAAAAGTTTTATATATATATATTTTTAAATATTTTTATAAAGCACTGTCAAAATTAACATGCATATTCGAAAAAATAACATAACAAAATACTTTACTGCATATTTGATAACAATCAAAGCTAACATTTCAATACATCATACATTTCAAAGAAGAAGCAGTTATGGGAATAAGGTGTTCAGAGCCTATTGAGCATCGCCAACCATAATTGTATGTACAAAATAAAAAATAGTGAGATATAGAGAAAATAATTATTTTACTGTTTTCACATCTTATGTAGCACCCTTGGAATTGAGATATTCTATTAAAGTAGTTAGAGATTGATTGGTTGGTCATTAGCACATATACAAGTTTCATACCATATAGTATTTCAAAAACAACCCTAGATTTGTTCTTCAATTGGGTTTAAGGGGTGTCACTAAAGCTCTCACATGTATAAAAAAAATTTGAATAAGAATTTCCTACTGTAAGGAGGTTTCCACCCAATTAATTCTGAATATATAATGTGTTTTTCCCGAAACAATGAAGGAGCTGGGGGTGTTCTGGACCAACATTTGGAGTATACTGTTCCTGGCAGCCACCAGCAAGTGACAGCCACCGGCAACCACCAAACTACAGCCCTTTGTTATTTCTATATCTCTGGGTAATATTCCAAACATAGCTCATTCTGCAGTTAAAGGGGGATAATTGACTAAGTGGTCATTTGTGAACTTCCAGACGCAGGTCCAGAACCTTTTGATTGGTGGGTAGTCCCTACAACCAATGGTAATGTCAGCCATTGGGGTGCCACATTTCAAACATGAGTGATCTGCCTTCAACCCTGTTTTGAAGCGACAGGATGGGGATATATAAGTTATATGATAGACATTTAATAACATCTCTACATAAGTTATCACTAGTGCAGTTGATAAGAATTTGCTACTGAACAAAGTAAAAAGTCAGTAGACAATTTTTGGAAACATTCCTTTCATTGTCCCAGTCCCATTTTAATGTGTCATAATCAAGTATTTCATGTAAAATATTATAATGGATAGAAATAGCCCCAAGTTTAGAAGGTAGTCTAAGAAGCAATAAATCTAGGTGGTTGTCCCAATCATATTAGGAGAATACTCTTGCAACTGCATTTGCATAATGTTGAACTTGTAAAAAAAACCTAGTTTAAATGGCTTGATCACTTCATGCTTGTCTTAGGGGTTAGGGGTTTCTAAAGTTGTCTTCAGACTCCACCGTCATTCCAAAGAGTGAAGGGATAGGCATTTTGAAAACTGGAGTTTCCAAGTAGACAAAAGGTGTATAGATACATAATGGTTTAGTTTTTGTTACGTCTTAAGATGTGCCATAATGTTCTAGTGGACATAAAAAAAAGTGTTGTCAAGGATTGTTGCTGGTATTTATTGATCATGTAAATGGAGAAAATTGATATGGTTCAAACCAGGGAGGAAATTTTCTTCAGTTTTATTAATAAATGCAACATTTGCATTTTCAATATAAAAAAAATCATTAAGTACAAATGTAAATTAAATTAAATACACCTTTTGTTTTCCCTTTTAAAAAAATCAAATGGGAATCTTCTTCCCTGCAGTAGTCCAAATAGAAATATCACTTAAGTAATGGAAGTAGATGCCTAAAAGCCTGCAAGAGATAAGCCTCCTAGATGGCGTATTTATGGATGTATCTATGTCTAATAGTGCTGCAATAAGTGAACAAACCCTTACTGTATTCAGACTAAGCTTGTCCAACATAAGGAGATGCAAATCAAAGATATGCAAATAAACTACACATGCACATATGCAATTGAAATATTGGTGTGTATGCGCAATACGGAAATGCATATGGTATGAATTTAAAAACATACATACATCCACTTTTTGGTGGTTGATACTTGCACAAAATAAAATGTAATGTACCTCACAATTTTATTTACCATAAATTAGTCCTTATGCACCCTTATTAGCTAATATAGTGAAACTAGATGTCTAATCTTGTGTGTTTTTAATGATTTACTTTTGTGTGCTATTCTATATAAAAGTACTTAAAGGAAAAAATAGGTAAATATTTTTTAGAGTAAACTTAAATTACATGATATTTCTATAAAAATTGCTTTAAAATTGTGTAATTGTTTGTAGAATATGTTTTACAGCTAAGTAACTTTTATGAGCCACTTTTACTTAAATTTTGGCCAATGCAATTTGTAGTCCCTTGGCGCACTTCATAGCAGTAAGTGTAAAGTGCACAATAAAATGTGATTCCCCATGGAATAGAGATGATCTCAAATGTCATTTTTTTCAAATCTTGATTAATGAATTTATTTGGTTTCACAAAATGTAGGCATAACATTTGGAATCCCTTTTGTGAACCTTACTTGAATAGAATGCACAATGGATTTAAAACAAAGAACTATGTGAAATTTGGCTTGATCCTGATATTTACATTATGCTATTATTTTGTAAACTAGGGTCCATAATATATAAAAGAAAAATGTTGTGATGTTGTGAGGTGGTCTTGAATTTGTAGTTCTTCCATGTGGAGGTGACATTCAGTACATGAGCTGGAGGCACAGAGAGTCACTGACCATGAAGACAAACCTCAATGAAACAGACCACATGAAAATACTTTAATTAAGATAAGGTGGGAGTGGCTAGGGTAAAATTTTGTCAAATTTGACTCTCATGTTTATACATCTCTTTGACTTTCTCTTAATAATCTCTCCCTATCTCTCTCCTAAAGTTCATATTTTTCCCTTTATGTGATTAAACATTTCAGACAAAATAAAGAATGCAGCTCTCTGGGGATACAGAGCTATAATTGCCAAACTCCTGCAGTATATTGTTGAAAACCTGTTACCCAACATGGCTGGAATGCATGGCCACAGATGTTGTTTCCTAATTTCTCTAAAATGCCTAAAGCCTAAATGATTTTGGGAGAGTTTCTATAGATTTTATCCTAATGTCACTATGGAATGTGCTAAAGAAATAATTGACAATTAGGATTACTGTTTAACAGCTTATAGCTCAATTACAGAAGCCTGCAAATGATGTCAATGATCATAAAATATATTCCACTCCCCTTCCACAATCTACCTACCCTCCTTCCTTCCTGCATCATACATAATCTGTCTCTGTGCCCCCTACTTATTCTTTCCCTTCAACTCATCCTCCCTTGCATACCTTTTCCTTGTATATTTAGAGCATCTTATTTCCTTTCCTCTACTATTACTCCAGTTCATGACCCCTCTCTTCCCAATGTGTTTAAGAGCTCTACTGACGCATGTCTCCCCCATAATACACCTGAATTCCTTTTAAACTTACTATGTACTTTGCTTGTAGCATTCCCTTTATCTAAACTCCTCTTTGGACTATAATGTCTTTACTCTCATGTCTCTTATCTGAACCCAAATGTATTTTTTATTAAACCTATTGTCTATTTTAGATGTACATGCATAACTGACTTGGATAACAAATGCTTTTTTGAATTTACTGACTGATTGATTGAATAATATAGCTATGTCCAGTTTAAAGCATTAGCAGAAAACAAAATATCATCATTAATTATTTGACCCTTAATGACATTCTTAGTTATAGCTAAATCTTAAGCATGAGTACTAAAAATAAACCTTCACTTCAAATAATTATATATAAAAACACACATGCATGCCTACTTACATAAGTACTTATATACATACATACATACATACATACATTTTGGATATATAAAATAGCATTGCATAATATGCACCCAGCATAATCAATTTGACATCCAAGAATTGCTAAAATGCAACATGTCAAGTTCTGCAGCTGTCATAAACCAGACTGTCAGTAACTCTTACTCTTACATTAAATACACAGTGACAGATGTAAAAGACATAAAATGTTGCAGTCACTTGCTTTACATGTCTACAGATTGTGTATGCACTTTGACAGTATAACCAAAACTAAAATCACAAAGTCATCAACCCAAACAATAACTGCATAACACTATTATGTGTAAAAAAAATATGGCTACAGTCTTTGCAACATTTTAAAAGGAAGTATATACCAGGACAATCCATGTCAAAGGTGTCCAAATGAAATACCACCTGATATGATTTTGTGATCAACAAAGGAGTTAACACCCCACCAGCAGAAGAAACCTTCAGGTTTACCATAAACCCAAGTCCTAGAAATGTACCCTAATATTCACTTGACAATGACCCCTTGGGAGTTACTGACATCATGTATGCAGGCAACAACCACCAAACCACCTCTCTAAACCATTACCAAAGAAGCCATTTCAAATCTTAAATAGGCATCCTCCCCAATAAAACAGGTCCCCTACACTGCCTTCTGTAGATGCGAGAAAAAAATTCAATACATATATTGGATAGGTGCACCCCATTCTATAAATATACATTGGGGTGAGGTCTTTATCAAGATGCCTGATGTGAAAGAAATTATCATCCCCTTTCTATTAATCGGATGCTGTTGCATGCACTCCAGTTTGGCACGTATTCAATGTACAGTAAGTACATTGAATACGTGCACACGCCCAGTCCCGTCCCTGCTCCACCTATGAAATCATATGCTGTAGTAAGAGTCATTTGCACTCAAAGATTAATTGGACGTTCCTTTCAGGGGCGCACCCAGGGGGGGTTTCCTAGTCCCCAGGAACCCCTGTCCTACCTGGGATGCTGTATTATTACAGTGGTTGGCCCCTCTCCCGGGACCAGTCACTATTGCTTGTAGCTTGGGAGGATCGTCTCCCAGTCAGTCCCCTGCTGTGTGAGCACAGCTTTCTGCGGCAGTTTGGCCCCGCCCCTTCCTCCCCACACGGTCAGCATGGGTGTAATGCAGGAGGCAGCAGCAGAAGGTAAGAATGTGTGTGTGTGTATATGACACATGTATGTGTGTTTGATCCTGTGTGTGTGTTTGTGTATGTGTGAGTTTGTGTATATGGCAGTTTACATATCTGTGTTTGTGTGAGTCTGTGTTTATCTGTGTATATGGCAGTTTACATATCTGTGTTTGATCCTGTGTGTGTTTGTGTATGTGTGTCAGTCTGTGTTTGTCTGTGTATATGACAGCTTACATGTCTGTGTTTGATCCTGTCTGTGTTTATCTGTGCTTATCTGTGTATATGGCAGTTTACATGTCTGTGTGTTTGATCCTGTGTTTGTTTGTGTATGTGTGTGTCTGTGATTATCTGTTTATATGACAGTTTACATGTCTGTATGTTTGATCCTGTGTGTGTTTGTGCCTGTGCTTAACTGTGTATGTGGCAGTTTACATGTCTACATGTTTGTGTATATGTGAGTCTGTGCTTGTCTGTATATGGGACAATTTACATGTCTGTGTGTTTGACCCAATGTGTGTTTGTAGCCACGCCCCTACACATTCTGGCCATGCCCACTGGTATCGTGGCATGGAAACCCCCCTCATCGAATCCTGCATTTGCCCCTGCCTTTGTCCAATATATATAGTCTTTGTGTGGAAATGCATATTTCACAATGTCGCCTCACATTATGTGGCTACCTCTATGTAAGCATGAAACTGTTAGGAACCCCTCCAGCCGGCACAACACAACCCGGAGTCTACTCTGCCAGTCAGGTGTTCACTGGAGCCCCTGATGGTGGGGACAGACTGGGCTGCAGACTGACAGAGGGTCGTGAAGTGTGTACCGGCTGGGGAGAACCCAGGCAAGAAGAGTCAGGTCCACGCAGAGGTCAAAGGCCGGCAGCAGGTAACAGTAATGATGAACAAGCTGAGGTCAGAGGTCACAGGCAAAGTAGCAGAACGGGTAAACAAGCCAAGGATCAGGGTCACATGAAACACAAGCGAAGTCCAATACGAAGCCAAGGGTCATACACGGGAAGTCAAACGTAGATACAGGATACAGGAACTGGAACAAGCAGGTCAGCAGACTGGAGCACAGAAGCTATAACCGGCAATGAGGCAGCAGACCTCATTGCCTTAAATACCCAGCTGAACCAATCACAGGTAAAACACACTCCTGCAGGTTAATAGAGCAGTCACTAATAGAGCCAATCAGGGCTTGCCCCTGGCCTGCACAGTTGCAGGCTAATGCCTGTAATTGCCTCCTATAATCTGCCCATATTAATTAGCCCACAGGCTGTAGAACGCTGCGCCCGGCTTCCTCCTATTGCCGGGACGCAGCTCTGAAGCGTCTGCTGGTTGCCCCGGCAACGGCCGGGTTATGGCCGGAAATGACGTCCCGGTCGCCATGGCGACGGCCGGGACGCGGGTAAGTGAGTCGCGGCGGCTGGGCACCGCCGCGGCTCGTAACAGTACCCCCCCCCTTGAGGAGGGGTCGAGGGACCCCGACATCCTGGTTTTCTAGGGAATTTTTTGAAGAACTCCTTCAGTTTCTTTGGGGCATGGAGTTGTCTCCGCGGAACCCAAGATCGCTCTTCTAATCCGCGATTCCTCCATTGTATAAGGAAATGCACCTGTCCTTGAACTTTTTTAGAATCAAGGACCTTTTCAATCACAAGTTTTTTTGGCCCACTGGAACCTCTCCCAGGCACACTTGAAGACTGGGCTTGACCAGGATAAAGCACTGGCTTCAATAGAGAACAATGAAAGGTGTTTGGAATTCTTAACGAGCCTGGAATTTTTAACCTAAATGCGACGGAGTTCACCTGCTTGATGATAAGAAACGGCCCGATGAACTTAGGGCCCAATTTCTTGCAAGGTTGTCTGAGCCTGATATTTTTTGTAGACAGCCAGACTTTCTGGCCAACCTTAAGGGAGCAGGGGGTACGGTGTCGGTCCGAAAATTTTTTTGCAACAAGTGAGGCTTGTTTTAAAGATGAATGTACTTTCTTCCAGACAACTCTGAGATCCCTGGCAGTGGAACGGATCTCCTGAATACCAACGGACTGGAGTGAATACAAAGAGTTAGATCTGGGGTGGAAACCATAATTGCAAAAGAACGGAGAGGTTTTCGTGGATGAGTGACAGGAGTTGTTACAGGCAAATTCTGCCCAGGGCAACAAGGAGGACCAGTTGTCATGAAACTCCGATATGTAGCATCGCAAGAACTTCTCCAAGGACTGGTTAACCCTTTCAGTCTGCCCATTTGACTGAGGGTGGTATGCAGATGATAAACTGACCTTGATTCCCAGGAGGGTACAGAATGATCTCCAGAACTGCGCTATGATCTGGGAACCCCGATCGGAGACGATGTCTGTAGGGAGTCCATGGAGGCGGAAAATGTGTTGAATGAACAAGACTGCCAAATCTCGAGCAGTAGGAAGCCTAGTGAGTGGAATGAAATGCGCCATCTTGCTGAACCGGTCTACCACGACCCAAATGGTATTGTGTCCCGCAGAGGGTGGCAGATCGACTATAAAGTCCATGGACAGATGTGTCCAAGGTTTACCAGGGGCGGCCAACGGAACTAACTGACCTACCGGGCGAGTCCTGGGAACTTTGTTCCTGGCACAAACTTCACAGGAGCGGACGTGACTCTTGACGTCAGCAGACAGAGACGGCCACCATACAGTACGGGAAAGGATTTCCAGTGTTTTGTAGACTCCAGGATGCCCAGCAGTCCGACTGTTGTGTGCCTCAGCAAGGACTGTCTTCCTTAGATGAACTGGGACAAACAAACATCCTGCCGGAGTGTTATCAGGAGCCAACCTCTGGAACCTTTGTAAGGTACAGCTCAAATATTGAGTTAATCCGGCATGAATCATAGACACAGGAACAATAGGCTCTGGGCAGGTGACCGGAGCATGATGTGCCAGGAAACTTCTAGACAGGGCGTCCGCTTGAATATTTTTGGAACCAGGACGATAGGTGATAATAAAGTTGAACCGAGTGAAGAACAGCGACCACCGAGCCTGTCGGGGGTTCAGACGTTTGGCTGACTGTATATACTGTAAGTTTTTATGATCCGTTATAACGGAGATCTGGTGTGCAGCGCCTTCCAACCAGTGCCGCCATTCCTCAAAGGCCCATTTAATTGCCAGCAATTCTCGGTTTCCCACGTCATAGTTGGTTTCCGCTGATGAGAACTGACGGGGAAAAAAGGCACATGGATGTAAGCGGTGGGTCTGGGGGTCTTTTTGTGACAAGACGGCCCCAGCACCGACGTCAGACGCATCTACCTCAAGAACAAACGGTACCCTAGGATCCGGATGTCTGAGAACCTGAGCAGACACAAAAGCTTTCTTCAAGGTTTTGAATGCATTTATTGCCTGTTGTGACCAAACAGTTGGATCACCTCCTTTGCGGGTCAAGGTGACGATAGGAGCCACGATATCAGCAAAGCCGCCAATAAACCTCCTGTAGTAATTGGCGAATCCCAGGAATCTCTGGACCGCCTTGAGGTTATTCGGTTGTATCCAATCCAGAATTGCTTGGACCTTGGTTGGGTCCATGGAGAAACCTTCTGAGGAGATTAGATAACCGAGGAAGGATACCTTCTGGACCTCGAACTCGCATTTCTCGAGTTTAGCGTAGAGGTGATGTTCCCGTAATTTCTGTAGGATTTGTCTGACATGACCCTGGTGCACAGACAACGATTTTGAATATATGAGGATGTCATCTAAGTAAACAACAACAAAGTGTCCCAGGAACTCACGTAACACCTCATTAATCAAGTCCTGAAATACGGCAGGAGCATTACTAAGGCCAAACGGCATGACCAGGTATTCGTAATGGCCCGAGAGCGTGTTGAAAGCCGTCTTCCACTCATCACCTGCTCTAATACGTATGAGATTATAGGCCCCACGAAGATCAATTTTTGTGAAGATAGTGGCTCCTCTTAATTGATCAAAAAGAACGGAGATGAGGGGAAGGGGGTAGGTGTTCTTAACCGTAATAAGGTTCAGCCCTCGATAATCGATACAGGGTCTGAGTCCACCGTCCTTCTTGGGTACAAAGAAACACTCCGCTCCTACTGGGGACTTGGATGGCCTGATGAAGCCCTTCTCCAAGTTTTCGTCAATATACTCCTGCATGGATTTGGTCTCTGGACCAGAGAGAGGATACAAGCGTCCCTTGGGTAATTTAGAGCCCGGAATGAGCTCAATGGCACAGTCGAAATTGCGGTGCGGTGGTAGTGTGTCAGCAGCCTTTTTGGAGAAAACATCCCAGTAGTCATGATACTGAGAAGGGAGCTGCTCCGGAATAGACTGAATAATACGTAGAGGTAGTGTCAAGCAAGACTGTGTACAATGGGGGCTCCACTGGACAATTTCTCCTTTTGCCCAATCCATGACGGGGTTATGGCAGAATAGCCAAGGGTGGCCCAGAATTAAAGGAACCGAAGGACATTCGATAAGACGTAAGACTATGGATTCCGAATGGAGAGCGCCAATGTTCAACTGTAATGGTGGGGTCTCCCAAGTAATCTTGCCGCCTGGCAACGGACTACCATCTAAGCCACATACCGTAATGGCAGATTGGAGTTTAATCCGCAGAATCCCAGCAGAGCGGGCAAACTCGATGTCAAGGAAGTTGCCAGCAGCTCCACTGTCAATGAAGGCTGATAGTTTCGTAGAACGAGCACTGAACGTGAGCTGTGCAGGGACCAATAGTGCATTTTTCTGGGAGACAATTTGTAGACCTAAGTGAACTCTCCCCTCGTTCCTTAGGCATGCTCGTTTCCCGACTTGTTTGGGCAAGAACGGGAGAAGTGGCCTCTTGCGCCACAATATAAACATAAGCCTTGTGACCGTCTCCTGTCTCTCTCCTCAGAGGAAAGACGGTATGCTCCCAATTGCATTGGTTCCTCACCATCCTGGGAGATAGGAACAAAGGCGGATGGAGGTGATGACGTTTCCTTTTCAGTTTTCCGCTCTTTATATCTCCTGTCAATTTTAATGGAGAGGTGCATCAGATCCTCCAGAGAGCTAGGAGACGGGTATTGCACCAGCGAATCTTTAAACTGTTCAGATAGGCCGACACGGAACTGACTACGTAAGGCAGGGTTGTTCCATCCACTGTCAGGTGACCATCTACGGAATTCCGCGCAGTATTCTTCTGCCGACCGTCTGCCTTGTTTCAAGGACTGTAGGTGAGCTTCCGCGGAGGCCACTCGATCCGGGTCATCATACAGTAAACCCAATGCCTCAAAGAAGGAGTCTACGGACTGCATGGCCGGACTGGTCTGTGGCAAAGAAAACGCCCAGGACTGGGGGTCACCCTGTAGAAGGGAAATAATAATCCCAACTCGTTGCTGCTCTGAACCGGAGGAGCGGGGTCTCATCCGAAAATAGAGCTTGCAGCTCTCCCTGAAGTTCCGAAACAAGGTTCTATTCCCGGAGAACCGATCCGGTAAATTCATTTTGGGCTCACAGATGGGATCTGGAGGAGATTGTGAAGCTTTTGTGGCTTCTTCTTGAACAGACATACGCTCAGCCAATCCCTGCATCATCTGATACAAAGACTCAACATGGCCTGCTAGGGTTTGTGCCGGAGACGGTGTGGATCCACTTGCATCCATCCTAATCTTGTCTCCGTGAGTGGGCCGGTTATAATGTTAGGAACCCCTCCAGCCGGCACAACACAACCCGGAGTCTACTCTGCCAGTCAGGTGTTCACTGGAGCCCCTGATGGTGGGGACAGACTGGGCTGCAGACTGACAGAGGGTCGTGAAGTGTGTACCGGCTGGGGAGAACCCAGGCAAGAAGAGTCAGGTCCACGCAGAGGTCAAAGGCCGGCAGCAGGTAACAGTAATGATGAACAAGCTGAGGTCAGAGGTCACAGGCAAAGTAGCAGAACGGGTAAACAAGCCAAGGATCAGGGTCACATGAAACACAAGCGAAGTCCAATACGAAGCCAAGGGTCATACACGGGAAGTCAAACGTAGATACAGGATACAGGAACTGGAACAAGCAGGTCAGCAGACTGGAGCACAGAAGCTATAACCGGCAATGAGGCAGCAGACCTCATTGCCTTAAATACCCAGCTGAACCAATCACAGGTAAAACACACTCCTGCAGGTTAATAGAGCAGTCACTAATAGAGCCAATCAGGGCTTGCCCCTGGCCTGCACAGTTGCAGGCTAATGCCTGTAATTGCCTCCTATAATCTGCCCATATTAATTAGCCCACAGGCTGTAGAACGCTGCGCCCGGCTTCCTCCTATTGCCGGGACGCAGCTCTGAAGCGTCTGCTGGTTGCCCCGGCAACGGCCGGGTTATGGCCGGAAATGACGTCCCGTTCGCCATGGCGACGGCCGGGACGCGGGTGAGTGAGTCGCGGCGGCTGGGCACCGCCGCGGCTCGTAACAGAAACAGGGATAACATTTTCTCATAAGCTAATTTGTCATATTTATTCCAACAGACCGTCTGTCCCCACACTGCCGGAGAAATGAGGAAGAAAGAGGTGCAGCCAGGGTGGAGGGCTGGGAAGAGGCCATATAGGAGGATGAAGAGGAGGCCAAAAAGGAGCCCAGGAAGGAAGAGGCCAGAGAAGAGAAGCAGTAGGCCATAGAGAAGGCAGCCAGGCCCCAGGAGCCCTGAACCCCAGTACTTGCTCTGTTTGCATTGTGGGTTTAATTGATATGGGAAAGCCTACGCTAGAAGAGTTAAGTATTTTCTAGTCTCCCCTTTTCTTTTACCCTCTTTCCCCTCTTTTTTGTTCTCTCTTCCTCCTTTTCCCTTATCCTCCACTCCCCAACTTATTGGATTGATGTGTTAGAGGGCATAAATTTCTGTTAGATTTCTGTTAGGATTTAGGGGTTACTGGTTGAGAAAAAGGGTTTTGATTTTTTTTTGTATATTCTTGGGTATAAAGTGTGCCTTACTTAGAAAAGGTATGCAGAGTGGGCTGATTCGGGATTTGTGGGTTGAGAAAAAGCTGATGTTTTGTTATACTGTTTATTGCCATTCTGAACTGTATCTTTATGTATTCTTTAGACTTGTACCAGGTTTTACTCATGTCTTGGCTGTGCAGAGTTGGCTGCTGCTTGGTGTCTCCAGACTCTGTCCCTTGGTGCGACCTTCTATCTTCCCTCCTTGCACTGTTACTGGTCCCTTATGTCTGATGTAAATCATCAATATCTTCATCATTATCATCATCATCAACATTTATTTATATAGCGCCAGCAAATTCCATAGCGCTTTACAATTGGGGACAAGTACAGTAATAAACAAAACTGGGTAAAACAGACAAAGAGGTAAGAGGGCCTTGCTGGCAAACTTACAATCTATAGAAATGTAAATGTGAGCAAACCTGTTTCGCCTGGAACAGAGGTCTGAATGACTAAACTAAGTGGGTACTAGTACTCATCCAGACTCGCAAATATAATTCTGATGTAGTCTGGCCATTAGAGATTATTTATTAATAAGATCAAAGACATTGTATCATTACAATAGCGGAACACACAGGATCCTATAACAGTACCTTACCCGCCTATTCCCTAGTCTGTGTGCACTCCAGGGTTCCCTCCAAAACCAGTTCCTGGGTGCTGATATCTTGGATCTAGTCATCTGATCCATCTCAGCCAGTCAGAGTGCTGCTTTTACCCAGCTAAACGCAGTCTCCAATCAGGTAACAACAGGTAGAATAAAAGGACTTCCTGGGGCCCTTACTTGTTGCCAGTGCAACATTGAATTTTCAGACGTCAACCTGGTTCCCAGCAGTCTGCAAATTTTTATGTTATTTTTGCTCAGACAGTGCAGTTTGCATTCCGGTCCAGTAATCCGGTGCCACTCTGCTTCAGCATTCCAGTTCCAGTCTAGTTCAGCATTCCAATTCAAGTCCGGTCCACCAGTCCAGGCACTCCATTTCCAGTCCTGTCCAGCACTCTGCTTCCAACCTGGTTTGCTCTGCTTAATTCCTGACTTCTTGCCAGTCTCCAGTGCCATTCATATCCAGTAGCCTCCTGAACTCTCAGCAACCACCACCTGTACCTGTTCTTTCCCTCTCATATGTAGGAACAATATTAGGCCACGCAACTTTGTTCACGTAGTCGTCTGTACAGCTCCAGAGTCACAACCCAGTCCGGGTACAATAAATCCCCAGTCGTGACGCCAAGGTAATCATAGCGTGGAGGTGGATGGCGCCAGAACCCCTCCCCTCCCCCTCAATGTTCCTGTCTGGTTTGTCCTGGTATATGATATTTGAAAATGAGTGATTCATGTATGAGAGTAGGGAGGCTATTCACAAATATCATAAGATGTTGCATCCCTCGTATAAGTCCAACTGTGTTATTTACCTTGAATAGTTATTTTCTCATTGCAATTGTCTTAGTTAGATGTGTTTATGTTTAGATAGTCAGGCAGGTTTCTTTTGTATGTTTTGAAAAACCAATAAAAAATATTTTAAAAATATATATATGTCATACACATGTACACATGACATATCACTACACTTAGATTCCATTCTATGTTACTTGGAAACTGGACTCTGTAAGAAGCAGTTGCATTTGTGGTTGTTTTTTAATTTCATTTCCCTTTAGGCTACATTGTTCATGAACATTCCCTACAGACTAATTCAGGAAGAAAATTACCTTTTGATTTAGCTTTGTAATAAAATGGTCTACGAGGGCTTGGGGCGATTTTTATTTTTATTAAACTGGTTTGAAAGTTGGTGTGTTTATTTTTTCCTATTACTTAGATAAGTAGAAATACATGTTCTATTTCTTGTAGCGTGTCCAAACAATGGCTTTGAGGACTTTCTGGGACTTCTAGTTCCAAACACTTCAATTATATTTATCTGTCTTTAAAACATTACTTTGGCAGTGGGCCAAGATGTGTCGTAAAGAGTACCAGTGATTTTTAGCAAGGATCTGCCTTACACATTTTTAGCATGCCTGAATCCACTAACAGGTGACTAGGCTGGGGTTTGAAAACTTTATGACAGGGGGACCCCCTGCTATGGGTCTCCATGTTACAGTGTGACCAGCCCGGCAGGTTCTGGTGGTCTCTATCATAAAGGGACCCGACATTAGCTGTAACATACCAGACTATATGCTTTCAGTGTTTACTGAATACAGTATCTTGAGTTGGTCTGCTATAAATCAGGCACATGGTCTTTGTCTTCTAATTTTAAAATCACTTTATGCAGTCTCTGTTGTCCTGCCACAAAATTATATTAAATGAAACTGTTTGTCAGAAAATAGCATGAACAGAACAAACAGATATTTAATAAAATCTGTATTGAAAAAAATATATATAATAATAAAGTACCTCTTTTCATGAATGAAACATCTGTGGCTTTCACTATTACTATTTCACTATTCACTATATGACTATTTAGGAATACAATCTCTTAACCAAACTGAGAACAAAGCAACCACTGAAAGTTCACATATGGGTGCTATCTTATGATGCTGCTGTCCAGGACAAATTATTGTTTTTGAGGGTACTGTACACTGCATATTTACAGAGAATTTTTTTGGGTAATCAGACAGTGATGTGGAATTATTGAGATCTTCACAGTTTTTTCTGTAATTGGCAAACACAGTCTATTCCAGACACTATGGCTTGTCTATTTTCGTTTAGTAAATTATTTAGGATCTTACAATACCTTAGGTGCCAGTATGTCTGGAAAGTTTGGCAATGTAAATACTAACTTTTAAGATTTTGACTTAACTGTCTCCTCCTAGCCCCTAAAGTAAGTTTCAGGAAAAACAAAGGATCCACTAACTTCTGTGAAAAATTTGCAGAATGTGAATTTCAAATTGGAAATTAAAAGTTGTTAATTTGGATTGTATTACTTCTGTAAACATAATGGATAAATTATTTCCCCAGGAACAGATTGTGTTTGCCCTTTAGCAGAAATGCGTGGTCCTTGGGGAATGGTCTTTATCAAGGCAATGATAAATCTAACACCTCTGAAGTTTTAGAAATATACAATTTGGTGGGAGATAAGCACCACTTAGCCCAACTAGTCTTCCCATTTTTAACCTATGATAACCTCCAACCCTAAATGATCCTTAGTTATTTGTAAGAATTTCCTTATGTCTATCCTCTACCACCTCTGATGGGAGGCTATTCCACTTATCCACTACCCATTCTGTGCAGTAATTTATCCAAATTCCCTCTGAACCTATTTCCCTCCAGTTTTAGGGCCTTATGTCCTTGTGTTCTAATACTTCTCTTCCTTTGCATAATGTTTCCCTTATCTACCTTGTTAGAACCCTTGAAATGTTTGAAAGTTAATATCATGTCCCCCCTTTCACTTCTTTTTCCAGGTAAGTTTTGTGATGTAGGCCCTGCACCATTTTCGTTGCCCTTCTTTGTACAATCTCTAATGTATTTATATACTTCAGGAGATATGGCCTCCAGAACTGAACACAGTATTCTAGATAGAGATGCTCACTGACCCCCGTGTTTTGGTTTTGGTTTTGGATCTGGATTACCGTCGTGTTTTGGTTTTGGTTTTGCCAAACCACCCTCGCTCAATGTTTTTGGTCATAAAATAACCTCATTTAGTGCTCCACCTGTTTCTTGGATAAGTAAGGTAATTCTAAAGCTAATAAATTAGGAAGAAAACAGTTTAATCCCTGGTAGGACGTCCTTAATTCTGCACACAAACCTGATTGTCTCCCTCTTCATCTTAGCCTATTGGCAATGCAGCCATCGTCTTTGGGTGTATATTACACCCTACACTTATAGTTAAATATATAAAGAAATGGACAAAGGCAGTTTGGTTTCTGTCTCTCTAGCCCCCCCCCCCCTCCACTTGTAGTTAAATAGAAAAAAAGCAGCCTGCATAGACTGAATCATATAAAAAATAAATGGACCAAAGTAGTTTGGTGGCTGTCTATGACCCCCCCCCTCCTCCGCCATCCACTTGTAGTTGAATAGAAAAAAAGCAGCCTGCATAGACTGTAGAATTAGAATATAAAAATAAATGAACAAAGGCAGTTTGGTATCTGTCTGCATCAGACCCCCTCTCCACTAGGAGTAAAATAGAAAACTATTCAGCCGTTATAGAGTCTAGAATATAAATAGAGTTTGGGAAAGGCAGTTTGGTATCTGTCTGCATCAGACCTCCTCTCCACTAGGAGTAAAATAGAAAACTATTCAGCCGTTATAGAGTCTAGAATATAAATAGAAATTGAGAAAGGCAATTTGGTATCTGTCTGCATCATAATCATCAACATCATCATCAGTGCCCTCGTCGCCTACACAAATCTCCCCCTCATCCTCTTCTAATTCCAAAGTGGCATCCTCACTTGGTGCATCACCGGCTACACTAGGGCTGTTAAGGCACACATCAGCAGAACTGCTGAAAGGGCCCTTCTTTATGGGTACATTATCAGAATGCTCACGATTAGACATACCACTGGTGGATGGACTCTCCACAGGGATTGTTGTCATTTCTGATTTAGAGCATACAGTATCCTCTAATGCCTTACTGTTTTCTTGCAGCTCGGCTTTCACACGTAACAGTAGTTGTGCACCACTTTTAGACTCCAAAAAACTTGGTCTTGCTTGATCATAACAAGTGACCGTACAAGAAGAAGGCTCAGTAAGATTTTTTGATCTGCCACTAATAGAGAAAGGCGAAGGCCTCATTCTTTCTTTGCCACTGCGTGTGTAGAATGGCATGTTGGCAATTTTTTTTTTATCGACAGTTAACTTTTCCTAAGTTACACTTCTTTTTCGCTTCAACAGGGTAAAAAAATTTTTGGTGTTTGTTTTTTTCCCTGATTTCAAAAGACTATGTACTTTTACATCGGCTTTACCAGATGACGTACTGGGAATACTACCATCAGGACTAGGGGTAGAACCTGCTTGCTGATTCTGCTCATATGTGGACTGCTTTGAATCCATTTTAATGAGCCCAAACCACTTGTAGTGTAAAAAATTGTAGAAATAGTGCTGACAAATATGACTTTTGACAGCCAGAAAAATTAATGCAAAAGAATGGGTAACACCCCAAAAGCACTTGGAGTGCTAAATATTTTTTTTTTTATACTGCTGACAAATATGACCTTTGACAGCCAGAAAAATTAATGCAGTAGAATGGGGATCACCCTAAAAGCACTTAGAGTGCCAGAAATTGAACAAAAACCCTCCTCTATCCTCCTCTTACTGCTGCAACAACTGGTATTAATTAGAATGCTATTGAATAGAAACAATAATGTGTCCTATTACTGCTCTGTCCCTGCGCTGATATAGCCTGTGTGACCTAACCCTGCTTTCTCCCTGTGTCAAATGGCGATGGATTGCTGTGGAGGCTGGTATTTATGCTTTTCAAATCTCGCGAGAACCGAGCTCAGAAATACGAATACGTCACGATGACGTTTTGCCTCGATTTCGATTCCGAACGGGCGGCAGAGTACCGAGCATGCTTGGCTCAGTACTCGGATAGGCTAAATTCGGATAAATTCGGATCTCGGGGAACCGAGCCCGCCCATCTCTAGTTCTAGATGAGGCCGTACCAATGACTTATAACGTGGCATTATTACTTCTTATTTTCTGCTACTGATTTCTCTCCCTGTGCAACCAAGCATCTGACTTGCCTTTCTCATTGCTTTTTTACATTGCTTACCTGCCTTTAAGTCACCTTTTTGAAAATGTGAATTAATTGACACTCCTGAGTAGGTTGGAATTCAGCTCAGCATTACAGAGGTACAATGTAATGTACAGACTTGATATGCTTGCATTGTAATTACAAATGACATGTTTTCACATTTGTTATTTAGGTCACCAGATTTTAACTCAATAAAATTATTTCGAACATTAATAAAAAACATATTTGGAAAGTGTTTAAGCCAAACAGTAAAGGAGCTGGTGGTAGCATTTCAAACCTTTATACATAACTACCTACTTAAAGAAAAATGCAATTTTATATATAAAAAATAATTTTGTTTGTTTGTGAATGTCTTCAACACCCCTGCAATGATTGCAATAAAACCAATGGGAGGTGCTCCAGTTGGATACTGGCCAGGTTTTAAGGATTTTTGGGTCCCGGTCGGACATCCCTTTGGTGTACGCTGGGCAGAACTTTGAACTGGTGAGCATGTTCTGCGCCTTTCTCCGGATGGATTTGGTTTGTTTGTCTGTCCAGTTATGTCTTCAGACAGCTCTGCATCGATTGGGATGAAACCAATGTGAGGTGCTACAGTTGGATCCTGGGCAGATTTTAGGGGTTTTTGGGTCCTGGTCGGACCTTCCGTTGGTGAATGCTGGGCAAAACTTGTACAAATGTACAGTATGTATTTATTAATACAGGTTGTCCTATTCATCAGAATGTGCTTCCCAATGCAGCCTGCAAATTTTAATAGTGTCGTAATTTAGCCAAATACAGGTTATGGTATGACATTTAAGTTATACTTTGCTACCTATTTTTCTTTGTTTATAGAGGTGAGGAATGATGATCATTTGAAGGTGGTTACCTGAGATCATACTGCTGTGTACAGTACTAGAAAAAGGCTACTGGCTCACAGCACTGTGATCTTAGTGACAGTGTGTGAATAGGGCACTCATAATATATTCACTGCACTAATCTAAGTAGGGGAAGATTTTAAAACTGTTTTGAATGAGCTGTGGAGCAACAGTAGCAAGTCATGTAAAATGCAACTTATTCAAAGCTTTTTTTCAAATCTCCCGATGTCTGGATCAATATCGTTGTCACTCACCGGATCTCTGGACCTAGATCCAGGCCACTCACCTCTCTGCCGGCGCCCATGCAGCGCCGCGGCCATCCACCATCTTGAGAATACTTCTGCGCATGTGCAGACCAGAAGGAACTTTATAACCTTTCCTCACTTCGTATTGGCTACCAGTTAGCCTTTCCCTATTTAAGGCAGCTATGACCTCTCCCTAATTGTCTGTTCTTGTTCCTCACTTCACTGTGGTAGTCGTGATCTACTCTCCTGTGGTTCCTGTTCCTCTCAATGTTTCAGCGTCTATAGACCGCTCGCTGATCATCGCAGCACCTGTTACATCTCACCTGCTGGCCGGATACTTCACCGCCGCGTCCGTGGTAAAACCTGCCTCTCGCTGATCATCGCAGCACCTGCTACATCTCACCTGTTGGGCAAACACTTCACCGCCATGACCGTGGTAAACCTGCCGCTCGTTGATCATTGCAGTACCTGCTATTTCTCACCTGCTGGCCAGATACTTCACTGCCACGTCCGTGGTATATCTGCCTCTCGCTGATCATCGTAGTACCTGTCTTATCCCATCTACTGGCCGGATAATCATTGCCATCTCTGTGGCAAATCCCAGCTATCCGCTGAATATAACTACACCTCCTATTATCTCATCTATTGACCGGATAATCATCACCACCAATGTGGTAAATACCAGCCATCCTTTGTACTTATCTACATCTCCTATTGGTCAGATCCTATCTCTACGTTTGTGGTGTATACCACCTGCTTGCCATCTGCATCTCTCCTCTGACCTTAGGTTTTATTTACATCTCCTGAGCGCCAGGTCACATTCCATTGCTCTGATTGCCAATCTTCCTATACCTCAGCTGCATTCCGTTGCTCTGCCGCACTTTCTTGAGGACCGCGACCTGCGCAGTGGTGCCGCTAAAACCCAAACCCTCTTGCGGGGGTCCCTGGAGAAGACCAGCCGCTGTGTTAGACTCGAGTGTAGTGACAACTACTGGCAGAATTCTGGGTCGAGAACCTTAGTGACTGTGACAATAGTGAATATATTATGATGTCAGCCAAACAGTGAGAATTTTGAAAATAGTTACCAATTCACTTTGCAAATTAGTTAGACAGTAAAACAGGAAGCTCCGACTGCAATTGCACTCCCAGTTTTATACGTTGCGATGGGTGGATCAAACAGCCAGTTAGAGTGAAAAAAGGTTGCACTGAGATGTTGGAATAATTTACAAAATTATTTTTTATTTTCTAGAGATAAGTTCATTTACATTGTCCTAATTGCCATCCATGGCCATGAGACATTCTAAATGTGTAAAATAATATTGAAGTGATAGAAAATGTTTAACTGCGTAATTTATTCAGAAAATGTCTCTCAGCTCCCCAAATACACTGGCTGGCAGCAGTAAGAGGATTTAGCTTGGGCATGCGAACTAGGCTAGGAAGTCTGGACTTGGGCTTCCAGTTCCAGATTCTATAAAAAAATATTAAAGTTAAAATGGAAAAAATATATAATAAAAACTAAAAAAAAATATAAATTTAAAACATAAAGAAAGAAATGCTTTCTTTCTATAAAGCTTATTTCCATTCGGAGATGGCGTTAGCAATCACAGGATAGTAGCAGTACTTGTACCGCTGCTGTCCCTCGTAAATCATCATCCCGATGCTTTCCATGAGGAAGCATTGCAGGAGCTCTCCAGCGTCTAATTTTCACTTTGGGGGAAAAAATAAGATTCTGTTTTCTGAGGGGTGCCTGCTTTCTTATTCCCACAAAAGGATCGGGAGTGGTGGAAAGATGTCTCCTCATCCTTGTGATTACTTAAGACATAAGTTTAGCTAAACTGGGTACATTTTAGGGTATAATTAGATCAGACTTTTAAGTGAAGTTTCACTATTTCCACCACGTGCATTTTCAGTTGTGCATTGCCATTTGCATTGCTACCTGGCAGATGGATTTAATTTCAATCAACGCCCTACCTGTTTGGAGGTTGTATGTTGTTCCCGTGTTTTAAATTGTTTTTCTCTGGGTCATCTGGTTTCCTCCCACATCCCAAAAACATAAGTTTCTATCAAAATGAACACTAACATGTGTGCGTATGTGTCCTTGACATAGACAATATAAATTGTTAGCTCCACTGGGGAAGGGACTTATGTTTTCTGTAAATCTGTAATATGTAGGCATTATATAAATTACTTGATAAAATAAATCTGCAAAGCTGCAGAGTTAGGTGCAGAATTATTTTCCAGAGGCAGTTTAAGGAACAATTTTCTTGATACCTTCACCATTTAAACTGGAATCTTAGAAACATCCTTGAACTAGCGTTGAGTGAATCATTGCTTGGCATATCTTGGCCTCCTTTTCCATTCTGAATTTTGCCTGTGTTTCAGTCTCTGTCCAATTCTGTCTTGTTTCTGTTTTATTCTGGATCTCTGGTGTTTTTATCATTAGAGTTACATCTCCTTTGATATCTAACCAAGCTTTCTTCTGACCCATCTGCCTTTTTGTGTTGAACACCTATGTTTACTTTTTAAATGTGAAGCTTTGCAGAATTAAGAAGCTTTATTTGCAACAGTGCAGGGGGAACTTGTATTCATTATTCATTTTATTAATATCTACATATAAGCATAAAATTTGTAGTGCCTCACAAAGCTTTTTTTTATTTCACCATTGCTTTATAGTAAATAGCCAGTTGAGAGGTTGACTTATGGTGGGTGCAAATTGCAATAGCAGTTTTTAGAGCTTTTTAGTAAAAGGACACAAGATCATATACATTCAGCTGTCATTTCAAATTATCAATGTGTCTGGCACATAAACGAGTATTTTATGAAAAGTAGTTAATGTTTCTTTTCTTGTAATTCAAATAGAACTTGACCTTAAATAATGTGCCTTTTAGATTGTTGATGGCAGCACGTGTACTACAAAAGGTTTGTTAATTGTGTATAATATTTGGTACAATTTTGTATCAGAGCGGACATAAATGCAATCAACCACTTCATTCACTTTTGCTTCTGTTCATTAGCGTAAGGTAATCACATTTTTGCATATTTAACAAAAATATTCTGGACATGAAAAGTAGAGGATTGAAAATAATTATAAATGCTAAGAAAGAATATAATTATAAGCAGGAATTGCACAGCTGCCAAAAACTATGCATATTTGTCTGATGTGCCATGTTGATTTTGCAGATCTCTTTGTATGATGCCCTCTTTAGCCAGTAATTCCAAACTTTTAAAATCTTAGTTTTGATTGACAGGTGTAACATCTAAATTGTAGTTTTTATTTTATTGAATGAGCTGTCAATTTGGTTGGTAAAAACAATAGACCTAGTCATAGGCTTACAGATACAATTTGTTCATTTGTATATGCCTACATTCCCTTTCAATGTTAAGAGGCAAAAAAAACAGTTATGAGCATGATTAAACACAATACACATCTTGGTAAACTAGCCTAAAGTTGCATATTTTGCAATTTACAGTAATGTTTTACATATAAATATACGATAATAAATTGTGCTTCTCATATGAAAAATTATTAACTCTGCCTTTTTTGGATAGGGTTTCTAAGCATATAATATTTCACCTGTTAAGCATAAGTAAAAATAAGTAACAGCAAAATCTAAATAAAAATAGTAAAATATAAATAAATACTAATAAACAGTAAACTAGAGCTACCAATACAATATAATATTGGCAGTATTAAAACCTCAGATCATGTGACATAAGACTATAATAAGGCTATACACAACTTACCTTAAAGAAAGGTATATAACCCTGCAACATGAAATTAAAATTAAGTTCACATGTGTACATAAGCAAGCCCAATATGTTGCTCATATTGATGATGTATTGTATTGTGGACATGAGCTGTGATGCTTCAGTGGGGTGTCTGTTTGTTCATTACACTTGTTACCTTCATTTCAATTGCAGCTCTTTACAATGTTTTGGGTCAGTCATGTATAATCTTATGTCACATGATTTTATGTCTTAGCGCTACAGAGCTTATATTTTACTTTTAATTTTAATGTTATTATTATTATTATTATTTTTAGTAGTAGTAGTAGTAGTAGTAGTAGTAGTGGTAATTGTAGAGTAGTAGTAGTGCTAGCAACACTAGTGGTAGTTGTAATAGTATTTTATATTTACCTATTTTAGTTTAAAATATATCTTTAGTGTGTCTTTATGTATTTCATATATTTCAGTGCACACTCAAGTAATAGCAGAAGAAGATAAATAGAAGTTCCCTATCATAAAAACAATGAATAAACATTGCCTGTTTCATATTCTCGTTAAGATACTCATCTTTCTTTTATTCAACTATATAACTATACATTTGTTTTTTTACAAAACTCCTTTGTGAGGAGAACTATGTCTTAACAACCACAGAGAAGGGATCTGATCATTTTAAACTACAGCAGATCAAACCAAAGAATATGGGTCACTACATGAGATTAAAGGACATGGAAGATAGCACACATCCATATAGAGTGATGCGAAGACCAATGTTCTAACATGTATACTAAGCATAATTTGCTCACCTTAAACTGTGCGGAGTTGCCACATGGTTAGTTTTGTGTAAATGCAACTAGTTGTCCATCTAGTGCATGCATAGTAGCACTCCCACATTTCACTTTTGAGCATTGCCACTGTAAAATAGGAATGTGCCTATTTTTGCAGGATTGCAAAACCACATCCAAAAGTCTATGGTAAAAAAAGAATCTTTAAATAGCAATGTACTTCCTCTTTAGGTCCACCCCTTCATTAATTTAAACTTTTAACCTTTTCTCCTAAAACACTGATTATCAAAGACTGTCTTAAATTAATCATGTGAGTGAATCATGAGTGAAAGGACATTTGGACAGTCCTTACTACATATGTCACACTTGTGGGTTTGAAAATCCTTAAAAAAAGAGTTTTTGTGCACATATAAATTACAAATTACAAAATCCACCTCCTGAGTCAAAACAAGAAAGAGAGAGGCCATCCACTAAATAATGTGCCCTCTATACCCCTTCAATACTTTTCATTAAAATATTATATCATCCCAAAACAAGAGTGAGCAAGAAGGCCTCTGCGTATCTAAGTAACAGGATGGGGAACATTGGGCACTTTTATTGCCCATCCCCTTCCCATGGCACAATTGCGCAAAGAGAGAATCATTTGCCAACTCTTCACATAGCCCCCACCAACAAGTAATTCCAGTGCGGTATGGGTAAGTATTATTTTTAACACTTTGAGAACCATGAGTGATGTGGTTGGGTGGGACTTGTCCTTAGCACAATAGGGGTATCTGTGGAGGACAAATCCTACTCGCACTTAGCACTGAAGGGGTTGAAGTTTAAGATAAAACAAAATATTAAAATATTTCAATATTTGTAATGTGCTCATTATTTTTATTTGAAGTTCAGTATAAAGTTTGACACTTTCTTGATGTTTAGCTACAAGAGGAAAATACATATTTATCTCTTCCTCTATGAAGGTCAATTTTACTTGTAAGAATTTTGACATGACTGTCATTTCTGAAAGCATAAAGCTGAGGCCCACAGATGGTTTAAAAGTGTTTATGAACCCTTGAATAAGCAGTGCATTCCCCTAGGCAATATTCTAAATTCCAAGATAATAAACAGCTTTTCTTACTTTCATACTACACAAAATGTAACTGAATAAAATGCATATGTTAGTGTACAGAAGTTCTCAAAGAAGAAGAAAATTATGTATATACAGTATGTTATGCTTAAATGAATAAGGAAAATATTTTTTATTCTACAGTTCTTATATGTTCCTTCATATAACATATCTCTGTAAAATAATTATTAATATTGTAAATCTGATATGAAACAGCACAAAATAATTTTGACTTATTTTTACTGAAATTCACATTATTATTTTTACCCTTACCAGCCATGCAGAGAATTCTATTGATATGACCAGGACACAATTAATTTGACCTTCAACTACCAATCACTGCGGGTATTTATGCGAACAAGAACCCCAATGACATCATCACTGGACTAAGAGTGAGAGTTAGTAAGTCTGCTAAGATTTATGCAAGCTCTGTATGACATCTTAATGGTCTATTTATTGGAAAGCACAAATATTTGAAAGTAAGCTATAGTTAAATCATAGAATTGTACCTTTGTAAGAACTGCTTAATTTCTCTTAAAACTTTGTTTAAATTCTCTAATATAATTTGTATGCACAAGACAAATGCAAAGGATATTTATTTCAAAATAAAAATATCCTTTCTTGTTTAGAAGAGCAAAATAATGTTAAATTTAATACCAAATACAAAAGTTAACCAGACATACAGCAAACAGTGAGAAATGAATACTTGGTAAAGTGTTTATCAAAAAAGAATCAAGGTCTATCCTTAGCCATGTCACACTAATTTGACATGTGTCAAAAAAATAGCATCAGAGCAAAATACACATTTCTTTCTCAACCTAATCAGTGTTAGTTATCTTAATTTTAAAATGAACTACTTGCCTGAAATCTGTGCATAAGTGTTTGTGGGCATGTAAGCACTGTTTGATTCAGCAGATCTATAACCTATGTGATAGGTGCAGTGTCGGACTGGGGCATGAAGGGCCCACCGGGGGAATTCAGTGATAGGGGCCCACTATATTGGGGTGTGGCCAACTTTAGGAGTGGGTGTGGCCAGTAAAGGGGGTGTGGTCAGGCCATGGAGGACAACTTATAGCACTATTTTAAATGTGCACCTTTTGCATTAGACCCTGCCCATTCTACTGGTAGGGAACTACATGGGACCCATTAATAAAACACTTGTGGTTTGGTAGAAACTCCAGTACCAGCTCCTGTCGTCTCCTAATGCACCAAGACAGTTACTTATGATAAGTGCATCATTTGGTTACCTCCAACCCTCGCCTCATATGTTGTTATTGCCCATCATGTATTGAGCTTATTAAAAGCCATTACAAGGGCTACACAAACCAAATAATAACATCATCAATTAGAAGACATAAACTGCACAATTAATTTTTTAGTACAATGGTTACCAACCTGTTGTTGCTGTGACATGTCCTGGAATAAAAGTCAATTCATAAAAAAACAAGTGATTGTAATTCTCAACTAATCTCAGTGAAATCCATCTAATTTCATTTTAAATACGGTTGATATATGCCTATAATACTTTCACTATATCACCCCTAAATTCTAAACAGGACAACCATCAAAAAGAATGCACAATAGGCAAAAGGAAAAATATATAAATATAATTATGTTCTCCTATGTATGTGCCTTTCTACACTAACATACAATATAGACCAACATATTATACAACCCTGAATGATTATATTTTCAACTGGATGCAATTGGAATACTAGACTACATGAAAAGCTCCCTTCATTTGCCAGATCTTGTATACACAGTCTGATTATTAAAATGACTCTTTGTTATAATTATTTTTTAAGGACTCTTACAGAATATGCCACTCGTCAAAGACCATACACACAGCATCAGTGCTACTACGGTTGCGTACTTCACCAATGAATGCTTGTTGAGAAGGGAAATTTTAAAAAACAAAAAAATGAACAGAATACAGCCCATCCAAAGCCTGTCACATTTATTCCATATATGCTGGTATGCTGCCAGTGTTGTATGAAAGAGAATATAAATATCAAAGGACGGGCGCAAATGGGGGAAGGGTAAAGAAACACAAGGATTGGGTCAATGAATAAGTCAAGGGGAAAAAGGTCCCAAAGTCATTAAAGGATGTTGGTCTTCTAGTTCCACCTATACCGATGTCCCAGATGGTAAACTTACATCAATGTGACCTTTTCTATTCCATACAGTATTTGAATAATGTGTCCTCTTGCTTCAAAAAAGCACCACCACGATGTACTTTTACTCCCCTCTAAACCTGTTTCTTCTCCTCACCAGAGTGCACATATTGGAGACCAGGGAGAGAACAGAGAAAGATCTCATGGTGTTTTACGTTCTCTATTTATTAAGTTAAAACATGGGGTTAAAAACACTCACATTTTGTATGTTAAAAAGGTATCTTTCAGTCCATATGTTTCCTCGATCAAACGGCAGTATCCAGCTTCTGTATCCCAGCCACGATCAAACTGGCTGGGCTTCAGATAACCCGGGGAAACTCTGCAGCGTCAGAGGGGGCGTGGTCTATTGCGTCCAGTGTTGTATGAACCTATGATGACCAAACTGACCTTGGATCAGTATGTTGATATCAGGACGTCCTCCTCCCCTGCTCAAACTGCTGAAAAACACACTACCGCGCCTGGGCTCTCTGCATCTGCGCGGTAGTGTGGTTACAGGAGATGTGACCGCCGCCGCCATATAAACAAAGTTCAACATCAAGCTCCGCCCTAACAACAGAGGGGGCGGAGCTTCAACCCCGCTGGGCCTACCGGTGGATTGACCGGCTGTCCGGCGGGCCAGTCCGAGGCTGGATAGGTGTGTGAAAGATTTAGCATTGCAATCATGGGTAAGCTGAGGCAGCCAACACCCAAAGTCAGGGAAGTGCATTTGTGACAAAAAGTTTTAAACAAAATTCTAAATAAAAATTGTCTCCAAACTTGAAAAATGGCCATGATGGGCAGGAAAAAAAAAGTTGGAGGAAAAGTGTAAAAAGAAAAGTGAGAAGGAGCGAGACAATAAAAATCAAAGTATGCAAAGGAGACTGAATAATAGTAAAAAGGGGGAGAAACAAACAGAAACAGAAAATACAGAAAAATACAACAGGAAAGAGACAGAGGAGTAAGAGAGAGTGAAAGAACAGTATTGTGAGAGAGCCTCCCAAACAAACAAAATAAGTTAAAAAAAACCTTTTCCCTCAAAATGTAAATTTAAATAGTCCTAATGGGTGTTTCAGTTGAGAAGAGACTCTGGTATCTACTGATAGAATGATGGCAGATGTACAGAGGCAATTCCACCTGCAGCAATCCCACAAGTCTGTTTTGAGTGCACTATTTGAGACTGCTCACACTAAAGACTTCTCTCCTGACTGGTTGCTTGGCAGACTGGTTGCTCTTTCCTGTTATTGGTGGTCACATCACCACAGTGCCAGCAATTGGCTGAAGGGGGCTTGCTACTAAAGGAACTCTCTGATAGACTCTAATTAGTTAAAATGACAAGGAGTGTTTAGGCTCTCTGCAGGTGATAGCAATTGCTATTCTTGTATACCATTCTATTTTTGATATTCTGTTGCCTGACCATCTGCCTTGTCTCTGGAATTCCCTGTCTGCTGTTCATCTTGTCAACCTTTGGCTTTGTTATCAGACCTCCTTGATCGCTGCTTGCCCTGACCTTTGGGTACCAGTGTTCTTCAAAGTCTCCAGTGACATTCAGGAGAGCTATATTGCTCCATTGCTAATTGTCGGTGCTGAAATAGAAATAATAGGGCTGGCAGGCTTGGTCTTCTAAATCTGCAGTAACATTTCACTGTACCATAACTCACTCAGAAACAGGAGAGGTGGCAGGGTTCAGTGCTGAAACAGAAATTATAATAATAGAGCTGTCAGTGCTCTTAAAAGTCCCCAGTGAAATCCTCAGGATTTGGGTAAAAATAATTCCACACATAAGAGGTGGATTTTTTGGTCTTATGCCCAGGCATGACAATGGTCTTCTTCATATCACTGGCAAGAACTGCTGCAGTCTTTGTTTGAAAGTGTATGAAATAATATTGTGACCTGTAAAATTGACTGCAAATTGACTGCAAATGACTTGAAATTAGTGTTATTGTAGAGGAAAAAAAAGCTAAATTCTGTGATTCTCACAAAAAAATAGCGATCCAAAACCAAAACACAAAGTTAATCCAGATCCAAAACCAAAACCAAATCCAGAACCCAGGGGTCAGTGAACATCTCTACTTCACAATCAACGTTTCAAACGCTCAGTTGTTATCAAGGCAACACTTACGTAAACCCATCTGATGATGATGATGATGATGATGATGAAACCCATCTCAAATTGTGCTATCCAAATCTGAGCAGAATCTGTGCATGTGCCTCTCAGTCTTGTACCATCAGTTGTGAATATGCCACATCCCTGCAGTATTTATTTATGAACAGAAATCAATGAGGTTTCTTTGAATGTCAAAGCTTCAGTGTCAATCAGAACCAAATTTAAGATTGATGGGTTTTTTGACCTGAGAAGAATGTTTGTGCCTGGGAAATGTCTGGTCATGTCTTTAATGGCTACATCACATGCTTCATATACTGTACACAAGACGGAAATCTGAATCTTCTAGGAGGGTATGAGCAGCAGACATTTTTGACCAATTATACAAACCTGGAGATCCCTATTTATTTGGGCTGATAACTGCATTTACAAATTTTACATTCATAAATCTGTAAAGGGCATGAACAACCAACACAAGCTCCCCAATGATTTGCCATTACCTATGATGAGTGGGTGGGGGTTGCTCTTCAACCACCACTGATTGTTAAGTCATCATGTTCCCCAGAACTTATGTTGTTCATTCATTTACCTCATCTTGGCTACATGGATTTCTCATAAGACTACAATTGCACTCCAACTTGCTTTTCTTTGAGTGTAATAGCTAATATTTTAGTCAATGACTTCTCTTAAGAACTATGGGCCTGGGGGTTGTGGCCTGGCAGCCATTCGAGAAAGCTGCATATCCTGAGCTCCGGCCAAGAAAGCCAATTTACACCAACTATTGGCAACCTAGGATCGATTCTATAACACAGAAAAGTCCTGTACTCTCCTGGGGAGAGATTGCTCACTTACTCAATGCCCCGCTGACTGTGACAGGCCTCGGCGCTGATTGCTGTGGGCTACTCGCGGGAGACTGCCTGTGGTTGCTGAGGTCCCCCGCGGTTTTTTTTTTAGGCAAACAAATAGCGGGCTATCTATCTCCTACCCTCCCTTCACAGCAGACCTTCCCAATTGCCCGGAGAAACTAAGTAGCGCCACGTTTGAGACGCGCTGACTCCCGCATACAGAGGTACCTGTAGTGAACGTCTCACTTACCTCCTAGAGCACCCGGGGACTGATCCACCTATCTGAGACCCTACGCTGCTTTCTAAGACTTGAGGGGGATTAGAGAAGCGAAACCGGAAGTCCCGAAGTCCTCAGGCGCCATTGTCTTCTTCTTTTCCGGTGAGCTGAGTCTAACAGTGTCTGCTGGGAATCCTTCAGAGAGGCAGAAGAGGGAGGAGTCCTGCCGCTGGTAAGAAGAATCATTCCCCCACTCAGTCACTCTTATCTAGCCCCAGCGTCTCTGTCCCAAACTTTCCACACTGTACGGCTGCAATCTTCTGTACCCAAGAGCCAGGGAGATTAACCAATTCACTCCTTTCTGCCTCAGTTCATAAATCTCCATAAATAAACCAGTAATCTGGTCAGTGTCTTTTAGCCTCCACTATGTTCTATTAAAGTGGCTCACTGGATCAAGCAACAATTAGCAAAGTCTGCCATCTAGTGACGGTTTCTTGTATTGCTCTAAAACATTTCATATTAAACCTTCACTAATTTCATTCTGAGCTCACCCTTTATCCAAAAAATGTTATCCTACTAATAAAACTAGTGATGGGGGAAGTGGTATTCACATGACCGAGAATTCACTACCTGCTAGGCAGTGATCCTGCTACAAATACAGCAAATACTGTGAATTGCATCCTGTACCAACAGCTGACCTTCTTACCTCTGTATATATTTATTGGTGTTCTCCTTGGTGGTGATTTGTCAGACGCTTTACTACACCCTTAAGCATGTCTCACAAACAAAAAAAAGCGATTAATACTCCAAAAAACACCATTATGAAAGCGCTGGAGAAAGCCAACGGTTGTCCTAAAACAAATACTCACCAAAACGGACCCGGATTCAGACTCCGATGACACATCCGTTGCAGATTTACCCCTGTCCCCACAAGAGATAATAAATATTGTCACAAAAACCATCCAATCTGAAATGCGTTCTATAGTTGCTGAGATTCGTTCAGAAATTGCTGAACTGGGTACTCGCACAGATCAGATTGAACAACAACTGGATACAGTTAGGCAACATCAACAAACAACTGACAAAGAAATCGTCGACCTCAGGGCTGAATTTAACACTTACAAAGATCACCTCGAGGATCTGGAAAATCGCAATAGGCGGAACAACATCCGCATTAAAAATGTTCCTGAATCTGTTACCACGGACGCCCTCCCTGACTACCTCAATGGGCTTTTCTTACAACTGATTCCCGAACTGTCTTCAGATATGCTTCACCTGGATAGAGCCCACAGGGCCCTCCGGGCTAAACCTACTTCAGATCAACCTCCCCGGGATGTAATTATCAGGTTTCATTACTTCAAAACCAAAGAAAAGATAATGTCGTCCGTAAGAAATGTTCAATCGATCTCCTATGTGGGGTCTAATCTCCAACTGTACCAAGATCTAGCCCCTGCTACTCTCAAGAAAAGAAGGGACTTTATCAGCGTTACGAAAGCACTACGCAACCATTCCATTAGATATAAATGCGGTTTCCCCTTTCAACTGATAGTCTCGAAGGATGGCCGCTCCCACTCAGTAAAAACACCCGCCCAAGGTATCGACCTGCTCAAGCGCTTCGGTATTCTTCAAGATGCTGAATCGATGGCAACACCTTCACCATCCATACAGAGATCGCCTGCCCCGACACCAGTCTGGCAACGGGTGTAGAAATCTCCGGGTAATGGTCTCCAGATCTCATCTACAGCACTCCCACCAGGTTCAGGTTCCATTTATGTACTTTGTCTCACTATGACTTTACATATTGTTCCACCATTTACACGATAACCTCTCACAGGTTCTAAATACCTATCTTATTGTTGGTCCCTCCCCTGGATTGCCAAATCCATTGTTCAATCACTCATCCTTTCATCACATGTTTATAAATATTGATCACTGGATCCCTTCTGGAGACCGTTACCTCTAACCTTGTCAGTTCTGTTTTACTACTTACACCAATTCCAATACCATTGTTATATCTCATGTTACCTGTTTTTAATTAGGCATACTTGCTTACTATATCTTACAAAGTTATTGATTTAATTGCTGTTACCTAATGTTATAATTCACCTGCTTGATGAGGGGACGGGGAGGAGTGTCTTCTCAAACTATGTTATTTTTAATCTCGCTGAACTCCTATGAGAGTTTAAATTTTAGACCTTATTCTGATACCGAGCTGGGTCATGAAGCTTTCATGAAATCTGACGCTCCTTCTCGCCCTCCTTCCCACCTGGCGATAATCTTCTGTTATATATTCAACTATTTACGAAATGAATGTTCCCTCTGCAGTTAATTGCCTTTCTTACAACATTTTCTTTTATCTCTAAAAGTGGCAACGCTATAACAGTATGTCTACTACAATAGACACATACTAACTGCTTAGCACACCATTGTCTTCTTCCCCGATACCACTACCATCTTATGCAATAGTTCTTCCATGTTCGAAAATAATAGAATTGTAATGTTTATGTATTTACAGCTACTCAAAATTTGCCTCATACACCCCCCAAACACAGAGATGGAGTCTTTCTCTTCTCCGCCTCTTTCCACCCCGGTTCCTAAAACTCGAGTTGAGTTCAGAACCTTAATCCCTTTTACTTTCACCCCTCTATGTATGCCCCTTAACCCATTTGTCCTGCGGTATCTGGTACCACAAGTCACTCATCTCCAATTATTTTCTCAGCGATCTACACCTTTTAAACCACCGTGAAGTTTAGACTTCTCACGTTGAATGTCAACGGACTCAACTCCCCCACAAAAAGGACAATAGCTCACCAATTTATTAAGAGACAGAACCCAGATATAGTCCTTCTTCAAGAGGCCCATTTTAAAGACCCGCACCCTTCCCTTGCATCTAAACTCTACCCACACACTTTCTATTCCTCTTCCAGTGTGAAGCGCCATGGTACCGCCATTTTAATACATCATAGAGTACCGCTAACCATAGAATCCCCGATCTCAGACCCACATGGTAGATTTCTTATCTTGAAAGGCTTGCTCAATCAAACTACTATAACGATAGCTTCAGTCTATGCCCCGAACGTGCGGCAGGGAGCCTTCTATTCCAGCTTCTTTCAGCAACTCTCCTTATTTATGAGTACGATTACCATTGTTGTGGGGAGACTTTAATACTGTCCTTGACATTTCACTAGACCGTTCTCGACCCAAACAAATTCATTCCACACAATCCAAAGATTCGGCAAGATTGAAAACACAACTTCATTTGCATAATATGTATGACGCTTGGCGTCTGACATATCCCTCTTCTAAATCATATACACACTATTCACCCCCTCATGACTTGTACACGAGAATTGACTACTTTTTTGTTAACCATCTGACTACACAGAAAATAGATGAGGTCCAAGTACTCCCTGTTTCCTGGTCTGACCACGACGCGGTAGAACTGATACTTCGTTTACCTCAACAAAATGGCACTCGCCCAAAATGGAGACTCAACGAAACCCTTCTGCTTAAACAAGACCATGGGCTAGATTTGCTATCAGGCGTGATGCATGGCGGCTTGAAGCCGCCATGCATCGTGGCGGTTTTCCGGCGGGTTTGCATTTACTAATGGGCGCATATCAGCTTCAATTTGAAGCCGCCGGCGATGTCACGGCGGGATGTAATGCTCAAAGCCGCCGGCGGCTTTGAATAGAACATGGCGCTTTTGCTTTAAATGACGGCGCTTTTGTGTAAAGGCGTTTTTTTGAAAATTACACCTGTCTCCTGGCCTGTTACTATTGGCTATTTTCAAAGTCAGGAGATTTGACATCACAAGCCCTATATAAACCACTGGCCTGACACTTTTTCTTTGATAGGGGTTTGAGGAGTTTTGTGACAGGAGTTTGGAGGATAGTGGTTTGCTGTGAGTTGGTGAGAGTTGGAGTTTGGTGGATTGGTGGAGCGATATCTGATTGAAGTGTGAGTAGTCCTGTGGTATTTTTCTGTTTTGTACATTTATTTTCTCTTTTATTTTCTGTATTGTTTTTTTGGTATTTGACTTGTCCTTTGTCTGTGTTACTTGTGTGTGACTGTGTTGAGAGTGTGTCTGTACTTAGTGTAGTTTGTCTTTTGTGTTTGTAAGTCTTTCTGTGTTTTGTGTGTTTGACATTTATTTGTCATTATGTCCAGAGATAGGAGGGGAGAACAGGCTGAGGAGAGGGAGATGGAGGTTGAGGGGTCAGAGGAGGGAGAGGGAGAGGTTGAGGAGACAGGTCAGGGCAGGAAGACCAAGACAGGGAGGAATGTGCGCTTCTCACATTATGAGAATTGTGTGTTGGTGCACAATATCGTTCCCTGTTATGAGGTCATACTAGGCAACCTGGCAGCCCGGACTCCTCTAAGGCGGCGTCACCAATTGTGGGGGCGTGTCTGTGATGCCGTGAACGCAGTGGGCCCACTAAAGAGGACAGTGGCGCACTGCCGCAAGCGGTTTTCGGATATAAAAAGGAGGCTGAAAGAGAAGATGGCCCAGGAAAAGAGGGCAACCAGGCGCACGGGTGGTGGTCCCCCTCTTCGTATTGAGTACACAACGTACGAGGAGGAGCTGCGACAGATAATGCCGGCAGAGATTGTCGAGGGGATAAACGTCCAAGACACGGATTCGCCCTCTTTTGGACAAGTAGTTGGTGAGTTATTTGCATATTTTACTCTAACAGTATTTATATTTTTATTCTCTTTTTAAAACTGCTTTTCTCTTTTTAAAACTGCTTTTCTCTTTGCAAAACTGCTTTTCTCTTTTTAAAACTGCTTTTCTCTTTGCAAACGTTTTTTCTTAAAAAAATTTTTTTTATTTTTGTTTTTCAAAGTGTATTTTTGCCTCTAATAGTTTGTAAAGGTTTTTTTTTCTCATAGAAAAAAAAAACAAAAATTGCAAACACATTTGTGCAATAAACAGTATATTTGGAAATTGTTTTTTTCTGGAAATACATTGTATGCTTTTTCTAATACATCCAGAATCGCCAGGACCGCAGTTCAGTCCCAGTGCCAGACCTACACCTCCACCTTCAGCGAGAGATTCAGGCACAGACGAGCAAGCAGGTGCGTGATTTCTGTTTAGGAGAGAAATAATGGAGTTACTTGATTTTCTGTGCAAATGTTGCTGTCAATGTTGTTTTTTTTTCCTTTTTATTGTTTGCAATGAGAAGTTAGGGCTACATTTTACTAAACTGATATGTTGCCTATAGAAACCCATCAGAATATACCTTTACTTTATTTATTGCATTCAACAAAATGACAGCTAAAATCTGATTGGTTGCTATAGGCAACATCTCCACTTTTTATAGCATGCAGTTTAGTCAAAATAACCCAGCATGTACTACACAGTCCAAATGATAATGGGTATTAAAAGGATAATAAGTGCATCCGTAAGCAGGTAGCATAGGACTTGAAATCAGGAATGCAAACATTGTGAAAGAATCTGTAGTTGCTAAAGAATATTCTTTCCTATCCAGTGTTCAGAATGCAATATACAAACATATTATATACTATATACTTACCGTCATTTTTCATACACAGGGCCCTCTTCATACCAGCCACCTCAGGCGGAGTCCCTGGAAATGTCCCCTGAGCCAGAGGATCTAACGACCATCACCCTGGTAACAGTGGATGCCCCTGTGTCTGGCCTCCAGGAAGTTTCACCTGGCCCTGCTGAACCATCACACCACCAACCTGCACCTGAAACTATGGACCCAGCCAGAGAAATGGCGGTGTCTATTGGCGCATTCCAGCAGCAACAGACATTGTTCATGGACAGGCAAACTGGCCACATGGCACAAATTGCGGCCCAGTTGAGGCGAATACACCGCTCCACTAGCCAAATCCCTGCTGCAATAAACCGGCTGGCAAGCGCTTTGGAGCAGACGAATGTGCAGCTGGCCCAAATGTCTGGGTCTGTGGACGCCATGCATTCCTCCGTTCGTGAGGGGAATGCCAATGTTATCCGGCTGGCAGGCCAACTCCAGCAGGAACTGATTGCCCGCTTGCCGGCCCCTTTTTCATCGGCCTCCACCAGTACTGCTAGTACGCTGACCAGATCAACATATAGCACTCCTTCAAGGAGAGGTGCTCGCACCAGAGGTGGGCGAGGGAGGGTAGAGAGTGGGGCTAAGCACAGTGATATGCCAGCGAAAAGACGGCGCTAGGGCAAAAAATTTATTATTGGGGAATGTTTTGTGTAAGCGTTATACTTTTTCTTTTATTATGTTGTAATGCAATAAATGCAGTTATATTTCATTCATATCATTCTTTCTTTTCTTCCCATTAAACAAGAGTATACTGTTTTCTTTAAAACGATGCATTAATTTCACATACACATTGACCTCTAACTGTCACTTTACAGGGATTTTAACAATTACAACATTCACAGTACACACTATCCTCTATTTAAAGGGTCCAATTTTATTAAAATATTCCATTAATAAAACCATTGCACTGACATAAAATCAAAAACCAATATATGTTTTTTATTGTATGCACTTACATTTAAAGTAGTTTGTAATGAGACGGTCTCAAATCTGCCTCCCCCTGTGTGCTCTGCACATCACCAAATGGGACACGGGCCCCTACTTGTTCACTGTGTACTACAATAATCGGTGGAGTAAGTTGATGTAAAGCAAAATTATGTATCAGACAGCAAGCCAGGATAATATCAGACACCTTAACAGGTGCATACATAAGCACCCCACCAAATATATCTAGGAACCTGGTTTACATGAGTACAAACATTGGTACTACGTCCACATCAGGCAAAGATTCCAGATTCATACGCACTTTAAATGCATGTGGAGTGGCCGGTAAACCTTTACATCAGTAAATAGAATTCAATAATAGAGGATGGGAAAAAAAAACAAAAAACCTCAAATTACATGCCAGTTTGCCCATTTCCCATATACAATCCTAAAGGAGGAAACTTTGCACAAAATGGCTCTTTCTCTTATGTTAGAAATGGCTAAATAGTTCAAACAGCACACTGTTTGAACAATCTCGCTGCTCACAAGCAGCGCTTTCATTTTGGTCTATTGAATGGCGGTTTTCCGGCGGCTTTATAAGCCCCCTAATAGTAAATCCGGCTGTTTGTATGTAGAACATTGTTGAAACCGTCATGGCGCTTTATACAGAGGCGGGTTTGGAATCATCATTTTTGGCCGTTTGGACGGCGGGTTTAGCCTTAGTAAATCCGGCGATGGCTAAACCTCCGCCAAACCCGCCGAAAGTCGGCGGTTTTACAAACATGCCTGATAGTAAATCTAGCCCCATATCTTAGAAATAACACAAGAAATTACAGAATAATATTAGTATGTCATCAAAGCAAAAAAAAAGAGGAAATCGATCGTATAAAATCCTTAGAATTAGACATTCACCATACCACACTTCTTCATCAGCAACACCCTAAAAGACGTATTTATCTAAAATTGTTAGCACTTAAAGGCCAATTAAATCAAATTCTTTCAAAAAAAGCGGCCAGAACCCTGATATGGCTAAAACAAAAATATTATGAGAGGGGTGATAAGGCAGATTCTATCCTAGCGCGCAAATTAAAAGCTAAGCGAACGAAGAATAGAATCTCTTCTATAAAATCTTCTACAGGCTCATTACTATATAACCCAAAACATATAGCACATAGATTTCGAGAATATTACGAATCCTTATATAATATCATCCCAGACATTTCGGACCCCCTCCTTCTAAAATCCAACATAAAAAAATACCTCCAATCGTGCCATCTCCCTAAAATAACCCCTACGCAGCTTGCCTCCCTCAACGCTGAGATCACGACAGAAGAAATCATTGATGTTATTAAATCTTTGAAACGACAGTCTGCACCCGGACCAGATGGATTCACATCACTTTATTATAAGAAATTCATCAAACCCCTGGCACCCATGTTATCTGGTTTGTTTAACTTCATATTATCAGGGGGCAAATTCGACGGGGCGACCACTGGGGCAGGGATTGTAGTCATTCCCAAACCTGGGAGAGATCCCACAGAGGCAGGCAGTTACCATCCCATCTCACTCTTAAATGTTGTTCTAAAAATCTTTGCTAAGGTTCTTGCCAATAGATTGAGCCCAGTACTACCCTCAATAGTTCACCCAGACCAGGTGGTTTCGTCCCGGGTAGACAACCTTCGGACAACAATAGAAGGCTGATTAACCAGATTCACATAGCTAATATGGACGCTCTCCCGGCTCTGGTGGTCGCCTTAGATGCCGAAAAGGCCTTTGATAGGGTCGCCTGGCCCTTCATGCAACAAACATTAGTTTCTATGGGAATTCAGGGAGACTTCTGTCGTGGTATCTCAGCATTATACCATAACCCAACAGCCTCAGTATTAGTCAATGGCTTCACCTCTACTCCTTTTTCTATACACAATGGCACCAGACAGGGATGCCCACTTTCCCCCCTTATATTTGCCCTCATTATGGATCCCCTTGCAGCATGCATACGAAACAATCCTGATATTATGGGTATACCAACCTCCACTAGGGACCATAAAATAGCTTTGTACACTGATGATGTCATTTTATCACTGACTAACCCTCATATTACGCTCCCGAATCTTATAAAAGATATTGACACATACAGCTCTCTTTCCAACTATAAGATTAACGCTGACAAATCCGAGATTTTGAGTTTAAATATTGCACCCGCGGAAACTCAGACACTCAAAACTAACTTCAGGTGGCAATCTAAACAACTCAAATATCTGGGCGTATACCTTACTAAATCTTACTCCCAACTTTACGTTGCCAATTTCCCTAAACTCATTAACACAAAAAAGCTGACCTCACACAGTGGTCTAAACTTACGGTCTCCTGGTTCGGACGTATAGCCACTATAAAAATGAATATATTACCCCGCCTCCTCTATTTATGGCAGACACTCCCCATACATGTTCCCAAACATGTACTTAAAAACTTACAGCAATCCCTGTCAAAATTCATATGGGCCGGTCGTAAACCAAGAATCCGACTCCGGCTTTCATTCAAACACCAAAGTATAGGAGGCCTGGGTTTACCAAATTTAATAAAATACTATCAAGCCACTCACTTAGTCCAATGCGTACTTTGGCACTCTCCCCCAAATCGGCGGGCCTGGACACAAATAGAAGCTGATTTACTCAACCTATACTCACCCTCCTCGTTGCTTTGGACCAAGCCCCAGCACAGAACCAAACTCTTAAACCATATCCCCACAGCTAAATTCTCATTAGCCATTTGGGACCGAGTGACACGTATCTATGAACTTCGTTCCCAATACCCGCTGCTCGTCCAATTATGGAACTCTCCTGATTTCCCTCCAGGGATAAATCATAAAGCCTTCCATTACTGGATTCGCCACCATCTTCTATTTCCATGGGACATTGCTCCAATGAACATCTTCACTACATTTGTGGAGCTTAAAAAAAGATACAATTTTCCCAATTCAATATTTTATCAGTACCTACAAATTAGACACTTCTACAACTCCATACCTAAACCAGCCCTAGCAGCTCTGTGCTCTCCCCTAGAATAATTTTGCAAGCACCCAAACTCAACGAGAGGCCTTATATCCACATTATATCAATTATTAAATAACTACGGCCTTCCAACTAAAGAACCACATGAAATCGCTTGGGAAAAAGACACATGAGAGATTATAGATCCTAAAGAGTGGACCAAGATTAGAACCAATCTGGCTAAAACCTCTATCTCTGTTCGAATCAAAGAAAATTAATTCAAAATATATAGTAGATGGTACTTGGTCCCATCGCATCTTCATTCTATATTCCCAGCCTCTTCAGACAGATGTTGGAGAGAGTGTGGTTGTAGGGGCTCCCTGCTGCACGTTTGGTGGTCCTGCCCCAAGATAGTCTCATACTGGCAACAAATCCATAAGTTGATATTCTCCATTACTCATGTTCAAATTCCTGACACACTGCTCTTTTCCTTACTCCCTAGACCTCTCCCTAATATATCCCACCCAACCCAAAAACTAATTAGACATATTCTTAAGGCAGCTAACTGCCTGATTGCTTCGCACTGGAAGAGCTCGATCCCACCTTCACTTACTGCGACCATAAATTTTGTTTGGTCAACATATTGATTGGAAAGTATAACCGCCACCCTCAACAATACTCCAATTCAATTCAAAGCTGTGTGGAACCCCTGGACATCCTTTTATGAAGCAGAACCGCCCCTTTCTACAGTTTGACATTCTCTTATTTTAACTTATTATCTAGTTGCTTCTTTTTGGTTGGAGATGACTGACTAAATACGCCAATCTCTTGCTCTAGTTACCATAGACAAACTCACACATCTTTATTTTTCTCTCCCCCTCATCGGATACCTCCCTTCTCTTCCCCCTTAACCCCCTGTATGTCTCCCCTCACCTACAAACTATTTCTCTTTGTATTATATACACCAAATCTACATTTAGATTTTACATCACTTTATTTGTTATACGCCTTCAAATGTTGTTAACATTTTATCCTCATGTATTTATGTTCTTCTACATATGTACAACTCATTGCTGATATTTTATACATGTTATCCTGTTTAAATAAACAATAAAAAACTTTGTTTTAAAAAAAAGAACTATGGGCATGATTCATTAAGGATCTTAAATGAAGAGGATCCTTATTTCAGTCTCCTGGACAAAACCATGTTACAATGCAAGGGGTGCAAATGAGTGTTCTGTTTTTGCACATAAGTTAAATACTGACTGTTTTTTCGTATAACACACAAATAATTGATAGCTTATTTGTACACTGAAATTTAAAGTTGATATGTGTGTGTTACATGAAAAAACAGTAAGTATTTAACTTATGTGCAAAACATAACACTCATTTGCACCCCTTGCATTGTAACATGGTTTTGTCCAGGAGACTGAAATAAGGATCCTCTTCATTTAAGATCCTTAATGAATCAGACCCCATGTTTCCAACTTGTGTTTTTAATCGTACTTTTTGGCATGTTAATTATTATTATAATTATAGAACAAACAAAAGAATATATCGGCTGACTGTCCAATATCACACAAATTATTAATTACAAACAGTGAAAAGTATGAAATTATTTAAAATTATGCGAAACAAGGAGAGAGCAATTACAGCAATTAATAATTGTTTTACTGATGACTAACCAGTGGACATAAAAATGAAGAACTAGTAACACTTATGCAAACTGTGGTTTAAAAATCAAAAACAAATGTAAGGAACTTTGGCTGCTTTACAGCTCTGCTACAGCTGCTGATCCTATGTTGTGTTGACCAGGCAGTACTAAATTTTAGAAAAGCACTAAGGGATAGATTTACTAAACTGCTGATTTGAAAAATGGTAGATGTTGCCTCTAGCAACCAATCAGATTCTAGCTGTCATTTATTTAATGCACTCTACAAAATGACAGCTAGTATCTGATTGGTTGCTATATGCAACATCTAAACTTTTTCAATTCTGCAGTTTAGTAAATATACCCCTAAGTCTGTGATAGTTATGACCAGAAAGGGTGACTGACACCCCTTTTAAGTGTTGACAGACAATTTTAAATACAACAGGTGAAGATCAGAGTAATTTTTAGAGTGATCAATAGGTGCGTTAGCCACTACTAGCCAGAGGGCCAAAAATTAACAGTAGTAACAGTAGTAATAATAATCTCAGTACTCCAAATCAAGATTAAATGCTGTCAAGAAGTATTGTTGATCATGTACCTATGAAGTCCTGAACTGGCAGTAATAAATTGCAGTATGGTGTGCACTGGGTTTGAAACAGTGATGATAAATGTGACTAGTCAAATTCATCCCTTTATAAGTTTGAGTGAGAAAGATATTAAATGCCACAGGACAGAACATTTCTCACATTGAGCAATAGCTGTAAGCCATTACTAGCCAGTAGGCAAAACACATTTGTACCATTAATAATATTAATTGTGGCACACAAAATTACCGTATATACTCGTGTATAAGCCGACTTTTTCAGCACATTTTTTATGCTGAAAAAGTCCCCCCTCGGCTTATACACGAGTGAACTTACCTGGTCTCCGGTCCCTCAGCTCTTTACTTCCGCAGTGGAACGCATGTGCGTTCCAATGACAGGAGGTTCGGCATTTGGAACGCAAGTTTGCGTTCCAAATGCCGAACTTCCTGTCATTGGAACGCACATGCGTTCCACTGCGGAAGTAAAGAGCTGAGGGACCGGAGACCAGGTAAGTAAGTAAAAGGCTGAACATTCCTAATATATTGTACTGAAGATTAATAACTGTTATGGATTTGTCAGACTAGACTGAGTGAGCCTTTGAGTGAGCACTATAGGGTGACATTTATGACCCAGTACGATTAGTAGACGCGTGTTCCAGCCATGTACACATCAAGGAGGGATTTTCATTGGCATGTTTCTGGCAGATATGACACAAGTAACAATGTTCTCCAACATCCATTTAGTCTGCCATGATAGGTAGTGCTCGGCAAACGCACACAAGTATCTGGTAAATCTATTCTTGCCCGTTGAAAATCTCTTGTCTGGCTTTCAAACAGGACACTTAAATAAATGAATCATGTCTGCTGAACACTTCATCATATCCACATAGGTTTCAACCACAGAAGTCCATTTATATTTAAATATGGACATTTTCATTGTCTCTGCTATTCCTTCTGATGTGTGGGCTCTATTGATTGCTGAATGTTTTCATTTCTTGAAACATTTTTTTTTTTTTTTGCAACAATCTTTGCGCTTGCAGTGGCTGTAGGGAGGCTGGAATGTGCAAAATGTATAATATTACTTTATATAAAGTGCAAAACTAAATCTTAAACAGTTATAGCTTTCTAATCTTTCCTTTGCTCTGTACACACCAGAATAGTCTTCAGTCCAAAAGAGAAAATGTAATGTAGCTGCAGGTCAGGGAGATGTACAGTAGTTTGTAGTAACACTGACGTGCTAGAACTTACTGACTGGTTAGCCAGTGCTGTAAAGGAATAATTATTTTTTTCTCTTCCCTGTGGCAACATACTAGTAGGTTAATCAATCTCTCTGTCTCTCTCTCTCTCTCTCTCTCTCTCTCTCTCTGTCTCCCCTCATTAGGTAATAATAGCTGTATATGTATTTACCTAATGCATAGAAGCCACCCCCCAATATTTTTATTTTTGAAATTTACCAGTAGCTGCTGCATTTCCCACCCTAGGCTTATACTCGAGTCAATAAGTTTTCCCACTTTTTTTTTGTAAAATTAGGTGCCTCGGCTTATATTCGGGTCGACTTATACTCGAGTATATACGGTAATATTAATTATATGAATTTTAGCTGCTGTACAGATGTGTTTTAGCTAGGGATGAGCGCACTCGGATTTATGAAATCCGAGCCCACCCGAACGTTGCGGATCCGAGTCGGATCCGAGACAGATCCGGTTATTGGCGCCAAATTCAAATGTGAAACTGAGGCTCTGACTCATAATCCAGTTGTCGGATCTCGCGATACTCGGATCCTATAAATTCCCCGCTAGTCGCCGCCATCTTCACTCGGGCATTGATCAGGGTAGAGGGAGGGTGTGTTAGGTGGTCCTCTGTGCTGTTTAGTTCTGTGCTGTGCTGTGCTGTGTTCTGCAGTATCAGTCCAGTGGTGCTGTGTGCTGTGCTCTGTCCTTCTGAGGTCAGTGGTGCTGCTGGGTCCTGTGCTGTGTCCTGTTCAGTCCAGTGGTGCTGTGTCCTGTGCTCTGTGCTTCTAAGGGCATAGTTATTTCCCCAATATTCCCCTGTGTTTAAAAAAATAAAAAAAAGTTTTTTTAAAAAATACCAAAAACTACTTTAATTTTTTTTAATTACCACAAAATTTGCACAACCAATCCTGCAGTATAAGCCCATTGGTACTGCAATATTACCAAGTTCACACATTCAGCAGTAAAAGTCCAGTGGTACTGCAATATTACAAAGTTTACACATTCTGCAGTATCAGTCCAGTGGTGTTGTGTCCTGTGCTCTGTCCTGCTGAGTTCCGTAGTGCTGCTGGGTCCTGTGCCGTGTCCTGTTCAGTCCAGTGGTGCTGTGTCCTGTGCTCTGTGCTTCTAAGGGCATAGTTATTTCCCCATTATTCCCAAGTTTTTAAAAAATAAAAAAAAAGTAAAAAAAAAAAAAAAATTTAAAAAAAAAAAAAAAATATATAATAATTATAACCAAATTTGCAAAACCAATCCAGCAGTATAAGTCCATTGGTACTGCAATATTACAAAGTTCACACATTCTGCAGTATCAGTCCAGTGGTGCTGTGTCCTGTGCTCTGTCCTGCTGAGGTCCGTAGTGCTGCTGGGTCCTGTGCCGTGTCCTGTTCAGTCCAGTGGTGCTGTGTCCTGTGCTCTGTGCTTCTAAGGGCATAGTTATTTCCCCATTATTCCCAAGTTTTTAAAAAATAAAAAAAAGTAAAAAAAAATAAAAAAGTAAAAAAAAAATAAATAAATATAATAATTATAACCAAATTTGCAAAACCAATCCAGCAGTATAAGTCCATTGGTACTGCAATATTACAAAGTTCACACATTCTGCAGTATCTTGTGCTACATATAATGGAGACCAAAAATTTGGAGGATAAAGTAGGGAAAGATCAAGACCCACTTCCTCCTAATGCTGAAGCTGCTGCCACTAGTCATGACATAGACGATGAAATGCCATCAACGTCGTCTTCCAAGCCCGATGCCCAATCTCGTAGTACCGGGCATGTAAAATCCAAAAAGCCCAAGTTAAGAAAAAGTAGCAAAAAGAGAAACTTTAAATCATCTGAGGAGAAACATAAAGTTGCCAATATGCCATTTACGACACGGAGTGGCAAGGAACGGCTTAGGCCCTGGCCCGTGTTCATGACTAGTGGTTCAGCTTCACCCACGGATCTTAGCCCTCCTCCTCCTCCCCCCCCCTACAAAAAATTGAAGAGAGTTATGCTGTCAGCAACAAAACAGCAAACAACTCTGCCTTCTAAAGAGAAATTATCACAAATCCACAAGGCGAGTCCAAGGATGTTGGTGGTTGTCAAGCCTGACCTTCCCATCACTGTACGGGAAGAGGTGGCTCGGGAGGAGGCTATTGATGATGTAGCTGGCGCTGTGGAGGAACTTGATGATGAGGATGGTGATGTGGTTATTGTAAATGAGGCACCAGGGGGGGAAACAGCTGATGTCCATGGGATGAAAAAGCCCATCGTCATGCCTGGTCAGAAGACCAAAAAATGCACCTCTTCGGTCTGGAGTTATTTTTATCCAAATCCAGACAACCAATGTATGGCCATATGTAGCTTATGTAAAGCTCAAATAAGCAGGGGTAAGGATCTTGCCCACCTAGGAACATCCTCCCTTATACGTCACCTGAATAACCTTCATAGTTCAGTGGTTAGTTCAGGAACTGGGGCTAGGACCCTCATCGGTACAGGGACACCTAAATCCCGTGGTCCAGTTGTGTCACGGGCACTAGGAGTCTTTACCCAGGGATCACCAGGTGATAGGCTTACCAGAGCAGTATAGGTGGTAATATGGTACTCTGGTAGCAGGGTGATCACGGAACAGGAAATAGCAGATGATGAGATGCTCAGGAAAGTCTATGACTAGCAGCACTGGCAATATGGAAGTAGTAATACACGAGGAACTGTATGGACAAAGGACACGTGAAGGTAGTCAGTGGTCTGCGGTAGCAAGTTTTACCACTGCTATAGTGAGGAGGAATGTCCAACAGAAACGAGGAGGTGATGAGAGTCAGCGGTCTGCGGATAGCAAGTTGTACCGCTGTCTGAGTGAAGGAATGGAATCCAAGTGGAGGTATCCGGGGAGTCAGTGGTCTGCGTCAGCAAGTTGTACCACTGCTATGTGAGAGGATACTGGAACGGGTGAAACTGTAAACAGGAGTCAGTGGTCTGCTACTAGCAAGTTGTACCACTGAATATATATGTGAGGAGGTGCACGGGGAGAGACTGCAACACAATATATACACGGGCACCTTGACTTTGATCCACAGTAATATGCACAATATATACACGGGCACCTTGACTTTGATCCACAGTAATATGCACAATATAACTGTATAAATGACTGAACAACACTGTCAATATAGAAAGTCTCTTGAAGTAATCCAGCATGAGATAACACAGTCAATGATGGCAATAGACTCAGCGGATAGTACACTCCAGAGGAGAACCAACACAGTCCAGCAAGGTATGCAATACACAGCACAGTCAATGGGAAGTATGCATACCGTGGTTCAGGAGAAGGCAGTCAGACAGGAGTGCAGAGATACCTGAAGGGCAGGAGGCCGGCAGGATCCAAAGTCCCTGGATGGGTGAAGCGGTGGTCTAGCAGGTGCAGCGCACAGGTAGGTAGACCAGCAGGGAACACAGGAAGGCGTGGAGAGCGGATCAGTAGTAGATGGATGAGTAGCGCTGAGAAGTAACAGCAGCGGGTCTCTGCGGGAACACGGAGGTAGCCAATAGCAACCAGTAGGTGCAGTAACGATGGGACACCGGAGCAGAGTTGAACTGGAACAGTTGGTCACGGAGAGTAGCGGGTAGCAATAGTGGCAGCAGACTCAAGGAAACACGGGAGAGTTGACAAGGGCTGAAGACTGAAGCGCACAGAGGCAGCGGATAGGAATTAGCCAAACAGTCACGATGAAACACAGACGGGTTGCAGGTTGAAGACTGTAGTGCACGGAGGCAGCGGATAGGAATCAGCTAGCAGTCACGATGATGAAACACAGACGAGTTGCAGGTTGAAGACTGTAGTGCACGGAGGCAGCGGATAGGAATCAGCCAAACAGTCACGATGATGAAACACAGACGAGTTGCAGGTTGAAGCCTGTAGTGCACGGAGGCAGCGGATAGGAATCAGCTGGCAGTCACAATCATGAACAGGTGAGTGGATGTGAATGAAAGACTGTAGTGCACGGAGGCAGCGGATAGGCATCAGCTAACAGTCCCAATGATACATGGTAGAGTTGAAGTGGTTAGAAGACTGTAGTGCACGGAGGCAGCGGATAGGAATCAGCTCACAGTCACGATGATACAGTAGATGGTAGAAGTGGTATGGGAACCACAGTAGTAGAAGTGGTTTGGAAACCACAGAGGTAGAAGTGGTTTGGAAACCACAGGGATCAGCTGGGCTGAATAAACGAGGAAACACAGGAACACCTTCAGAGACTCATGGGGAATGAGACTCCAAGATCAGGCAACGTGGTGTTGACCACAGGTGCTTAATATAGGGAGGTTGCCTGATCTGCCAATTTAGTTAAAGGAACATACACTGGAGGTATGGAAAGGGCTGCGCATGCGCAGTCCCTCAGGATGGAGGACGGCCACGGTTCCTAAATGTCCGGGAAGAAGCACTCACAGTCCGGTGAGTGACAGTACCCCCCCTTTTAAAGGTGGGCACAGAACGCCTGGAACCGGGCTTGTCCGGATTTTTGGAATAAAACTTCTTCAGAAGGGCAGGAGCATTAAGATCTTCAGCTTTGATCCATGAACGCTCTTCAGGACCAAAGCCCTTCCAATGAACGAGGAAACGGAGGACTCCTCGCGAAATTTTTGCATCCAATACCTCAGTAATCTCGAAATCCTCCTCCTGATGAACTTGAACTGGCTGCGGTGCTGAGGGAGGAGTCGAGAAACGGTTGATGATGAGAGGTTTGAGCAAGGACACATGGAAGGCATTGGAGATCCGAAGATTCTTAGGAAGAAGAAGTTTAACACATACTGGATTGATAATTTGAATGATCCTATATGGACCAATAAAACGAGGGGCGAATTTCATAGATGGAACCTTCAAACGAATATTTTTGGTAGATAACCAGACACGATCTCCAATTTTTAGTGGTGGAATAGCCCGCCTCTTCTTATCTGCGAAAGACTTATATTTGTTAGATGTCTTCTTTAAACAGGTTTTGACCTGAGACCAGATATTTTTGAAGGTCTGACAAGCAGTCTCCACAGCAGGAACTTGGGTGGGCGGGAGGGCAGGAAATTCCGGAAAAGACGGATGGTGACCGTAGACCACAAAGAATGGAGTTTTGGATGATGACTCATGGTACATGTTGTTATGGGCGAATTCAGCCCAAGGGAGCAATTCTACCCAGTTGTCTTGGTTGGCTGAAGAGAACATCCTAATAAAGGTCTCAAGATCTTGATTGACTCGTTCCGTTTGTCCGTTAGATTGCGGATGGTAAGAAGATGAGAGTGCTAATCGTATGCCCAAGGTTTTACAAAGGGCCCGCCAGAATCTGGAAACGAATTGTACTCCTCTATCCGACACAATCTCAGACGGACATCCATGGATGCGGAAGATTTCTTTAATGAAATGTTCAGCCAGAGTAGACGAGGAAGGTAAACCGGACAGAGGGACGAAATGGGCCATCTTCGAAAATCTGTCTACCACTACCCAAATAGTATTGTGATTCTTACTTGGTGGCAAATCAGTAACGAAATCCATACTAATATGGGTCCAAGGCTTGGACGGAATGGGTAGTGGTCGCAGCAACCCTGCTGGAGTTCTGCGGGAGGATTTGAACTGAGAACATAAATCACAGGAAGCAACAAACTCTTTGACGTCTCTCCTCATTGAAGGCCACCAGTAACTACGAGAGAGAATCTCAAAGGTCTTGTGTTCACCGGCGTGTCCAGAAAAACGAGAGGCATGGAACCACGAAAGGATTTTCCTCCTCAGAGTAGGAGGCACAAGGGTCTTCCCAAATGGTAGCATTTTGGTGGATGAAGCAGCCAGAGAAATACATTTGGGGTCTAGAATAGCATGGTTGGGAACCTCTTCTACATCAGAGGACGTCACAAAAGCTCGAGATAGAGCGTCAGCTTTCTTGTTCTTAGCGGCTGGTTTGAAGGTTATAATTAATTCAAAACGGGAAAAGAAAAGAGACCATCTTGCTTGACGAGGGTTCAAGCATTGAGCAGATTGCAAATATGACAAGTTCTTATGATCCGTGAAGATCGTCACCGGATGGCGAGCTCCTTCCAACAAGTATCTCCATTCCTCTAATGCAGCTTTGATGGCCAGCAACTCCTTGTCCCCGATAGTATAATTTTTCTCTGCGGGCAGAAGACCCCGAGAGTAGAAGGCACAAGGATGTAATTTTTGTTGCTCCGAGCGTTGGGAGAGAATAGCTCCTAAGCCCACATTAGAGGCATCTACTTCTAGGAAGAAGGGGAGTGTCACATCAGGCTGTCGCAGAATGGGAGCAGACGAGAAGGACTCTGAGGATTTGAAAGGCTTGGAGAGCCTCAGATGACCATTGCTTAGGATTAGCCCCTTTCCGAGTTAGGGCCACAATGGGAGATGCAATGGATGAAAAGTCTTGAATGAAGCGTCTATAGTAATTGGCAAAACCTAAAAAACGCTGGATGGCACGAAGAGTAGTTGGCTGAGGCCAATGTAGTACAGCATTTACTTTGTCTGGATCCATCTTCAGGCCAACTCCGGAAACTATATACCCCAAGAATGGAATCTGGGGTAACTCGAATGAACATTTCTCCAATTTACAGAACAACGAGTTTTTCCGTAGTCTGGAGAGGACCTCTGCCACATGTTGGTGATGAGAAGGCAGGTCCTGTGAGAAGATCAATATGTCGTCCAAGTAGACAACGACACATACATATAATAAGTCCCGAAAGATCTCATTGATGAAACCCTGGAAAACCGCGGGGGCATTACACAGCCCGAAGGGCATTACTAAATATTCGTAATGCCCATCTCTGGTGTTAAACGCGGTCTTCCATTCGTCACCGGAACGGATTCTAATTAAATTGTAGGCACCACGAAGATCCAACTTAGTAAATATCCGAGCTCCCTTGATGCGATCAAATAGCTCAGTGATCAGCGGAATGGGATACCGATTCTTGATAGTAATGGCGTTGAGTCCACGAAAATCTATACAAGGGCGTAATGATCCATCCTTCTTTTTCACGAAGAAGAACCCAGCTCCAGCGGGAGAGGTGGAAGGTCGAATGAACCCACGCTGGAGATTCTCCTGTATGTACTCAGATGTGGCTTGAGTTTCAGGTAACGAGAGAGGATAAACCCGACCCCTGGGAGGAGTCTTGCCAGGTAGAAGGTCGATCGGACAATCCCAAGAACGATGAGGAGGAAGACGTTCAGACTGAGCTTTATCAAACACATCGGCATATGAAGCATACTGAGGAGGGAGTCCCGGGGAGGAAGATGAGATGGAAGATTGCTGTACTTTAAGAGGAATAACTTGAGAGAGGCAACGATGGTGACATTCAGACCCCCAAGACGTAACTTGAGGGGTGCGCCAGTCAATCTGGGGAGAGTGACACTGAAGCCATGGAAGGCCTAAGACAATCGGACTTGTCGTAACTGGAAGAATTAAAAACGAAATTTCTTCATGGTGTAGTACACCAATCTGAAGGGTTACTGGAGACGTACTCTGGGTGATGAGACCATTGATGAGGCGTGATCCATCTATAGCCGTCACAGTAATGGGTGTTTTTAAAGTGATCACTGGTAGGGACCATTGATTCACTAGTGATTTAGAAATGAAATTTCCTGCTGCTCCGGAATCAATCAATGCCTGTGACTCAAAGGATTTGGTAGCAAAGGAAATCGTAACATCGAAAGCGCAGACTTTAGATTTCATAGACAATGGAGAGGACTCCAGGGACCCTAACTTCACCTCTCCAGAACTAGTTAGGGCCTGGCATTTCCCGATCTCTTAGGGCAAGAGCTGAGCATATGCGTGGAATCAGCACAATAGATACAGAGTCTATTCTTTACTCTTCGTTTCCTCTCCTCTGAAGATAATTTGGAACGTCCTATCTCCATGGGAATCGCAGAGGATGGAGCTGGACGAAATTGAGGGTTAGAACGAAGAGGTGCTTTGACAGCCGTTGTTTTCTCAGACTCTCTTTCACGAAATCTCATATCTACACGATGGCAAAGAGAGATCAAATCTTCTAGTGACGAAGGAAGTTCTTGGGTAGTCAGTACATCCTTAATTTTATCGGAAAGCCCCTGCCAGAAGGCGGCAACTAATGCTTCAGAGTTCCACTGAAGTTCAGAGGCTAAGATCCTAAATTGAATGACATACTGTCCTACTGTATGGGAGCCTTGTCGCAAACGAAGAATGCTGGAAGCAGCGGAGGTCACACGACCTGGTTCATCGAACACACTTCGGAACGTGGAAATGAATTTGGCACTATCTTGTAGAATTGGATCGTTTCTCTCCCACAGAGGGGAGGCCCAAGCCAGGGCTTGTCCAGAAAACAATGAGATAAGATAGGCCACTCTGGAACGATGGGTAGAAAAATTTTGAGGTTGGAGTTCAAAATGGACTGAACATTGGTTAAGGAAACCTCTACAAGTTTTGGGGTCCCCGTCATATTTTGACGGAGTAGGCAGGTGAAGCGTGGGAACTGTAGACACCTGGGATGGCACTGGGGAAATGGAGGAAAGCACAGGAGCTTCAATATTAGCTGTAACAGTCTGTCCAGATGTTCCTTGGGAGGTTAACGATTGGTAACATTGAAGTAACAGCTGTTGGCGAGCATCCTGTTGCTCCACACGGCTGACCAGATGCTGCAGCATCTCCTTAGCGGTAGGTTCCGTATCTGGGTCTGTCATGGCCTGATCTTACTGTCACTTGCACTAGGAGTCTTTACCCAGGGATCACCAGGTGATAGGCTTACCAGAGCAGTATAGGTGGTAATATGGTACTCTGGTAGCAGGGTGATCACGGAACAGGAAATAGCAGATGATGAGATGCTCAGGAAAGTCTATGACTAGCAGCACTGGCAATATGGAAGTAGTAATACACGAGGAACTGTATGGACAAAGGACACGTGAAGGTAGTCAGTGGTCTGCGGTAGCAAGTTGTACCACTGCTATAGTGAGGAGGAATGTCCAACAGAAACGAGGAGGTGATGAGAGTCAGCGGTCTGCGGATAGCAAGTTGTACCGCTGTCTGAGTGAAGGAATGGAATCCAAGTGGAGGTATCCGGGGAGTCAGTGGTCTGCGTCAGCAAGTTGTACCACTGCTATGTGAGAGGATACTGGAACGGGTGAAACTGTAAACAGGAGTCAGTGGTCTGCTACTAGCAAGTTGTACCACTGAATATATATGTGAGGAGGTGCACGGGGAGAGACTGCAACACAATATATACACGGGCACCTTGACTTTGATCCACAGTAATATGCACAATATATACACGGGCACCTTGACTTTGATCCACAGTAATATGCACAATATAACTGTATAAATGACTGAACAACACTGTCAATATAGAAAGTCTCTTGAAGTAATCCAGCATGAGATAACACAGTCAATGATGGCAATAGACTCAGCGGATAGTACACTCCAGAGGAGAACCAACACAGTCCAGCAAGGTATGCAATACACAGCACAGTCAATGGGAAGTATGCATACCGTGGTTCAGGAGAAGGCAGTCAGACAGGAGTGCAGAGATACCTGAAGGGCAGGAGGCCGGCAGGATCCAAAGTCCCTGGATGGGTGAAGCGGTGGTCTAGCAGGTGCAGCGCACAGGTAGGTAGACCAGCAGGGAACACAGGAAGGCGTGGAGAGCGGATCAGTAGTAGATGGATGAGTAGCGCTGAGAAGTAACAGCAGCGGGTCTCTGCGGGAACACGGAGGTAGCCAATAGCAACCAGTAGGTGCAGTAACGATGGGACACCGGAGCAGAGTTGAACTGGAACAGTTGGTCACGGAGAGTAGCGGGTAGCAATAGTGGCAGCAGACTCAAGGAAACACGGGAGAGTTGACAAGGGCTGAAGACTGAAGCGCACAGAGGCAGCGGATAGGAATCAGCCAAACAGTCACGATGAAACACAGACGGGTTGCAGGTTGAAGACTGTAGTGCACGGAGGCAGCGGATAGGAATCAGCTAGCAGTCACGATGATGAAACACAGACGAGTTGCAGGTTGAAGACTGTAGTGCACGGAGGCAGCGGATAGGAATCAGCCAAACAGTCACGATGATGAAACACAGACGAGTTGCAGGTTGAAGCCTGTAGTGCACGGAGGCAGCGGATAGGAATCAGCTGGCAGTCACAATCATGAACAGGTGAGTGGATGTGAATGAAAGACTGTAGTGCACGGAGGCAGCGGATAGGCATCAGCTAACAGTCCCAATGATACATGGTAGAGTTGAAGTGGTTAGAAGACTGTAGTGCACGGAGGCAGCGGATAGGAATCAGCTCACAGTCACGATGATACAGTAGATGGTAGAAGTGGTATGGGAACCACAGTAGTAGAAGTGGTTTGGAAACCACAGAGGTAGAAGTGGTTTGGAAACCACAGGGATCAGCTGGGCTGAATAAACGAGGAAACACAGGAACACCTTCAGAGACTCATGGGGAATGAGACTCCAAGATCAGGCAACGTGGTGTTGACCACAGGTGCTTAATATAGGGAGGTTGCCTGATCTGCCAATTTAGTTAAAGGAACATACACTGGAGGTATGGAAAGGGCTGCGCATGCGCAGTCCCTCAGGATGGAGGACGGCCACGGTTCCTAAATGTCCGGGAAGAAGCACTCACAGTCCGGTGAGTGACAAGTTGGATACACACCAGCAACACCCTCCTCGTCAACTTCCTCCACAATCTCCATCAGATTCAGTCCTGCAGCCCAAGTCAGCAGCCAGACTGAGTCCTCCTCAATACGGGATTCATCCGAGGAATCCTGCAGCGGTACGCCTACTACTGCCACTGCTGCTGTTGCTGCTGTTAGTCGGTTATCTTCCCAGAGGGGAAGTCGTAAGACCGCTAAGTCTTTCACAAAACAATTGACCGTCCAACAGTCGTTTGCCATGACCACAAAATACGATAGTAGTCACCCTATTGCAAAGCGTATAACTGCGACTGTAACTGCAATGTTGGTGTTAGACGTGCGCCCGGTGTCCGCCATCAGTGGAGTGGGATTTAGAGGGTTGATGGAGGTATTGTGTCCCCGGTACCAAATCCCCTCGAGATTCCACTTCACTAGGCAGGCGATACCAAAAATGTACAGAGAAGTACGATCAAGTGTCCTCAGTGCTCTAAAAAATGCGGTTGTACCCACTGTCCACTTAACCACGGACATGTGGACAAGTGGTTCTGGGCAAACGAAGGACTATATGACTGTGACAGCCCACTGGGTAGATGCATCCCCTTCCGCAGCAACAGCAACAGCTGCATCAGTAGCAGCAACTACAAAATGGCGGCTCGTGCAAAGGCAGGCAACATTGTGCATTACAGGCTTTAATAAGAGGCACAATGCTGACAACATTTTAGAGAAAATGAGGGAAATTATCTCCCAGTGGCTTACCCCACTTAGACTCTCATGGGGATTTGTGGTGTCAGACAATGCCAGTAACATTGTGCGGGCATTAAATATGGGCAATTTCCAGCACGTCCCATGTTTTGCCCACACCATTAATTTGGTGGTGCAGCATTACCTCAAGAGTGACAGGGGTGTGCAGGAGATGCTTGCGGTGGCGTGCAAAATTGCTGGACACTTTCGGCATTCAGCCAGTGCCTACCGCAGACTAGAGGCACATCAAAAAAGCATGAACCTGCCCTGCCATCACCTCAAACAAGAGGTTGTGACGCGCTGGAACTCCACCCTCTATATGCTGCAGAGGATGGAGAAGCAGCAAAAGGCCATTCAGGCCTACACAGCCACCTACGACATAGGCAAAGGAGTGGGGATGCGCCTCAGTCAAGCGCAGTGGAGACTGATTTCCGTGTTGTGCAAGGTTCTGCAGCCATTTGAACTTGCCACACGAGAAGTCAGTTCCGACACTGCCAGCTTGAGTCAGGTCATTCCCCTGATCAGGCTGTTGCAGAAGCAGCTGGAGAAAGTGAGGGAGGAGCTGGTAAGCCATTGCGATTACACCAAGCATGTAGCTCTTGTGGATGTAGCCCTTCGTACGCTTTGCCAGGATCCGAGGGTGGTCACTCTTTTAAAGTCAGAGGAATACATTCTGGCCACCGTGCTCGATCCTCGGTTTAAAGCGTATGTTGTGTCTCTGTTTCCGGCGGACACAAGTCTACAGCAGTGCAAAGACCTGCTGGTCAGGAGATTGTCCTCTGAAGAGGACCGTGACATCCCAACAGCTCCACCCTCATTTTCTTCCACATCTATGGCTGCGAGGAAAAAGCTCAGTTTTCCCAAAAGAGGCACTGGCGGGGATGCTGATAACATCTGGTCCGGACTGAAGGACCTGCCAACCATTGCAGACATGTCTACTCTCGCTGCATTGGATGCTGTCACAATAGAAAAAATTGTGGATGATTACTTTGCTGACACCATCCAAGTAGACATGTCAGACAGTCCATATTGTTACTAGCAGGAAAAAAAGGCAGTTTGGAAGCCCCTGTACAAACTGGCTCTATTTTACCTGAGTTGTCCCCCCTCCAGTGTGTACTCGGAAAGAGTTTTTAGTGCAGCGGGGAACCTGGTCAGTGAGCGGCGAAGGAGGTTGCTTCCTCACAACGTTGAAAAAATGATGTTTATAAAAATGAATAATCAATTCCTCAATGAAGTACAGCACTGCCCTCCAGACAGTACAGAGGGACCTGTGGTTGTGGAGTCCAGCGGGGACGAATTGATAATGTGTGATGAGGAGGAAGTACACACTGTAGGGGGAGAGGAATCAGAGGTTGAGGATGAGGACGACATCTTGCCTCAGTAGAGCCTGTTTAGTCTGTACAGGGAGAGATGAATAGCTTTTTTGCTGTGGGGGCCCAAACAAACCAATCATTTCAGCCAAAGTTGTTTGGTAGGCCCTGTCGCTGAAATGATTGGTTTGTTAAAGTGTGCATGTCCTATTTCAACAACATAAGGGTGGGTGTGAGGGCCCAAGGACAATTCCATCTTGGACCTTTTTTTTTTGCATTATATGACCAATCAACAGTCGTTTGCCATGTTCAAAAAGTAAAACCAAATTTAAAAAAATACAAGAAATTAAACCAAAAGTAAAATGCCGTGTCATAATTTAAAACAAGAGGTATTGACGTGCTCTAAAACTACTGTATTGTTGTTTATATTTTATAAACACTACACTTGAAAGCTTGAGTCTTTCAATAAAAAAGTAACTGTCCATTGCACGAATATTTGCAACAGGGACAATTTTAGGGTTAAGAAAGTCAACTAATAACACTTCGACGCTGTCTGTCTTTATAAACACTACACTTGGAAGTTGGAGGAGGTATTGTGCCCCGGCACCAAATTTACTACCGGGGCCACTCCACTGTGCAGTCCATATTTAGGTGTATCAGATATTAAACAACGGTGACAGTTGATGCCCAATTTTTTAATTATATTGTGGCCTCGGTACCAAATTGTGTACCGGGGCCACCACACTACGCAGTCCAGATACTTGTTTGGTGGAATTCAGACCAGTTGAGGGTTTTATTATTATTATATTGTGTGGACCACTCTATCTATACCACACTACAACTCTATATACCACTCTATTTCATACTTTAATTCTATTTCATACTTTAATTCTATTTAAAACTTTAATTCTATTTCATACTTTAATTCTATTTCATACTTTAATTCTATTACTAATTACCATAAAGAGGAACAAAATAAACCAATTTTACCAAAAGTATAATATGACTTAGACTTACAAACACTACACTTGAAAGATCGTGCCTTTAAATGAAAAAGTCAGTCTTCATTGCACGACTATGTGCAACAGGGACAGTTTTTTGGGTTTACAAAGTCAAACAATAACACTTTGACCCTGTCTGTCTGGGATCTCAATGACGAATTGTCTGTACCATGTTTGGAGGAGGTATTGTGGCCCCGGTATCAAATTGGGTACCGGGGCCACCCCACTACGCAGTCCAGATACTTGTTTGGTGGAATTCTGACACGTGGAGGGTGTATTTATTTTATTGTGGCCCCGGTATCAAATTGGGTACCGGGGCCACCCCACTACGCAGTCCAGATAATTGTTTGGTGGAATTCTGACACGTGGAGGGTTTTTTAATTATATTGTGGCCTCGGTACCAAATTGTGTACCGGGGCCACCACACTACGCAGTCAAGATAGATAGATGCGTATCATAGATAAAGTACATTCAGTGGTGTGGGGCAAATTGAAAAATATTCAAAATGCACTGACATTATCAAAAACAAGAGGTTGTCACACGCTAAAACTCCAACATGTATATGATGGAGAGGATGGAGGAGCAGCCGTTTGTGTAGTGTAATGCAGACCTGTTGAAGGTTTTTTATATATTTTATTGTGGTGCCCAGTGCCCACTCCTCTAGGCAGTCCAGGTACATTTATTGGTGCGATTCATATAAGTTCAGGGTTTTTAAGATATTGTGGTGACCCACTCCTCTACGCAGTCCAGGTACATTTATTGGTGCGATTCATAAAAGTTCAGGGTTTTTAATATATTGTGGTGACCCACTCCTCTACGCAGTCCAGGTACATTTATTAGTGCGATTCATAAAAGTTCAGGGTTTTTAATATATATTGTGGTGACCCACTCCTCTACGCAGTCCAGGTACATTTATTGGTGCGATTCATAAAAGTTCTGGGTTTTTAAGATATTGTGGTGACCCACTCCTCTACGCAGTCCAGGTACATTTATTGGTGCGAATCATAAAAGTTCAGGGTTTTTAATATATATTGTGGTGACCCACTCCTCTACGCAGTCCAGGTACATTTATTGGTGCGATTCATAAAAGTTCTGGGTTTTTAAGATATTGTGGTGACCCACTCCTCTACGCAGTCCAGGTACATTTATTGGTGCGAATCATAAAAGTTCAGGGTTTTTAATATATATTGTGGTGACCCACTCCTCTACGCAGTCCAGGTACATTTATTGGTGCGATTCATAAAAGTTCAGGGTTTTTAAGATATTGTGGTGACCCACTCCTCTACGCAGTCCAGGTACATTTATTGGTGCGATTCATAAAAGTTCAGGGTTTTTAATATATTGTGGTGACCCACTCCTCTACGCAGTCCAGGTACATTTATTGGTGCGATTCATAAAAGTTCAGGGTTTTTAATATATATTGTGGTGACCCACTCCTCTACGCAGTCCAGGTACATTTATTGGTGCGATTCATAAAAGTTCAGGGTTTTTAATATATTGTGGTGACCCACTCCTCTACGCAGTCCAGGTACATTTATTGGTGTGATTCATAAAAGTTCAGGGTTTTTAATATATATTGTGGTGACCCACTCCTCTACGCAGTTGTCACGGGCACTAGGAGTCTTTACCCAGGAATCACCAGGTGGTAAGCTTACCAGAGCAATGTAGATGGTAATAGTGTGCTCTGGTAGCAGGGTGATCACGGAACAGGCAATAGTAGATGATGAGATGCTCAGGAAAGTCTATGACTAGCAGCCCTGGTAATATGGAGGTAATAATACACGAGGAACTGTATGGACAAGGGCAAGTGGAGGTAGTCAGTGGTCTGCGATAGCAAGTTGTACCACTGCTATAGTGAGGAGGAATGTCCAACAGAAACGAGGAGGTGATGAGAGTCAGCGGTCTGCGGATAGCAAGTGGTACCGCTGTCTGAGTGAAGGAATGGAATCCAAGTGGAGGTATCCGGGAAGTCAGTGGTCTGCGGTAGCAAGTTGTACCACTGCTATGTGAGAGGAATGGAACAGGTGATACCGGAACAGGAATCAGTGGTCTGCCTTCAGCAAGTTGTACCACTGAATATATATGTGAGGAGGTGTACGGGGAGGGACTGCAACACAGGATGTACACGGGCACCTTAAACACGATCCACAGTAATATGCACAATATATATAAATGACTGAACAGGTCTGCAAATGTAGGAAGTCTCTGAAGTAATCCAGCACAAGGTAACACAGTCAATGATGGCAAAAGACTCAGCGGATTGCAGACTCCAGAGGAGAACCAACACAGTCCAGCAACATATGCAATACACCAGCACAGTCAATGAGAAGTATGCATACCGTGGTTCGGAAGGCAGTCAGATAGGAGTGCAGTGATACCTGGGCGGCAGGAGGCCGACAGGATGAGAAGTCCCTGGATGTAAGAGGCAGGGGTCTAGTAGGTGCAGCGCATAGGTAAGTAGACCAACAGGGACACGAATCCACAGGAATCAGTAACACATGGAACTGGACTCATGGAGCACCCAGGAGAATGGAGATGATCTAGCAGAGGAGTAGCTGATGAGATACGAATCCAATGCTGACAGGAGGGTAGAGACCAGCGGGAAACAGGAAGGCGTGGAGAGCGGATCAGCAGTAGATGGACGATAGCGCTGGCAGCGGCAGCAGGACTCTGCGGACCCACGGGAGAGATGAGATGAGGCTGACGTGCACAGAAGCAGCGGATAGGAATCAGCTAGCAGTCACGATGATGAACACAGGCGAGTTGCCAGCTGGAGACTGTAGTGCACGGAGGCAGCAGATAGGAATCAGCTCACAGTCACGATGATGAACACAGGCGAGTTGCCAGCTGGAGACTGTAGTGCACGGAGGCAGCGGATAGGAATCAGCTCACAGTCACGATGATGAACACAGGCGAGTTGCAAGTTGGAAACTGCAGTGCACGGAGGCAGCGGCTAGGAATCAGCTCACAGACTTGATGATGCACAGGTGAGTGGATAAGGAGAGAAGGCTGTAGTGCACGGAGGCAGCGGATAGGAATCAGCAAACAGTCACTATGGAATATAATAGCGTTGAAGTGGTATAGGAGACTGTAGTGCACGGAGGCAGCGGATAGGAATCAGCTCACAGTCACGATGATACAGTTGATTGTAGAAGTGGTATGGAACCACAGTAGTAGAAGTGGTTTGGAAACCACAGATGTAGAAGTGGTTTGGAAACCACAGGAATCAGCAGCGCTGAATACACGAGGAAACACAGGAACACCTTCAGAGACTCATGAGGAATGAGACTCCAAGATCAGGCAACGTGGTGTTGACCACAGGTGCTTAATATAGGGAGTGTTGCCTGATCTGCCAATTGAGTTAAAGGGACATACACTGAAGTATAGGAAAGGGCTGCGCATGTGCAGACCCTCAGGATGGAGGACGGCCACGGTTCCTAAATGTCCGGGAAGAGGCACTCACGGTCCGGTGAGTGACAGTACCCCCCCTTTTAAAGGTGGGCACAGAACGCCTGGAACCGGGCTTGTCCGGATTTTTGGAATAAAACTTCTTCAAAAGGGCAGGAGCATTAAGATCTTCAGCTTTGATCCAAGAGCGCTCCTCAGGACCAAAGCCCTTCCAATGAACGAGGAAACGGAGTACTCCTCGCGAAATTTTTGCGTCTAGTACCTCAGTAATTTCGAAATCCTCCTCCTGATGAACTTGAACTGGCTGCGGAGCTGAGGGAGGTTTTGAAAAACGGTTGATAATAAGAGGCTTGAGTAAGGACACATGGAAGGCATTAGAAATCCGAAGATTCTTAGGAAGAAGAAGTTTCACACATACTGGATTGATTACTTGAATGATCCTATATGGACCAATAAAACGAGGGGCGAATTTCATAGATGGGACCTTCAAACGAATGTTTTTAGTAGATAGCCAGACACGATCTCCAATTTTTAGTGGTGGAATAGCCCGCCTCTTCTTATCTGCGAAAGATTTATATTTGATAGATGTTTTCTTCAAACAGGTTTTGACCTGAGACCAGATATTTTTAAAGGTCTGACAGGCAGTCTCCACCGCTGGAACTTGGGTGGGCGGGAGGGCAGGAAATTCCGGAAAAGACGGATGGTGACCGTAGACCACAAAAAATGGAGTTTTGGATGATGACTCATGGTACATGTTGTTATGGGCGAATTCGGCCCAAGGAAGCAACTCTACCCAGTTGTCTTGATTGGCTGAAGAGAACATCCTTATAAAAGTCTCAAGATCTTGATTGACACGCTCAGTCTGTCCGTTAGATTGCGGATGGTAAGAAGATGAGAGTGCTAATCGTATGCCCAAGGTTTTACAAAGGGCTCGCCAGAATCTGGAAACGAATTGTACTCCTCTATCTGACACAATCTCAGACGGACATCCATGGATGCGGAAGATCTCTTTAATGAAATGTTCAGCCAGGATAGACGAGGAAGGCAAACCAGACAGAGGGGCGAAATGAGCCATCTTCGAAAATCTGTCCACCACCACCCAAATAGTGTTATGATTCTTACTAGGTGGTAAGTCAGTAACGAAATCCATACTAATATGGGTCCACGGCTTGGACGGAATGGGTAGTGGTCGCAGCAACCCTGCTGGAGTTCTGCGGGAGGATTTGAACTGGGAACATAATTCACAGGAAGCAATGAACTCTTTGACGTCTCTCCTCATTGAAGGCCACCAGTAACTTCGAGAGAGCATTTCAAAGGTCTTGTGTTCACCGGCGTGTCCAGAAAAACGAGAGGCATGGAACCACGAAAGGATTTTCCTCCTTAGAGTAGGAGGCATGAGAGTCTTCCCAAATGGTAGCGTTTTGGTGGATGAGGCAGCCAGTGAGATACATTTGGGGTCTAGAATGGTATGGTTGGAAACCTCTTCTATATCAGAGGACGTCACAAAAGCTCTAGATAAAGCGTCAGCTTTTTTGTTCTTGGCAGCTGGTTTGAAGGTTATTATTAATTCGAAACGGGAAAAGAAAAGAGACCATCTTGCTTGGCGAGGGTTCAAGCATTGGGCAGACTGGAGATATGACAAGTTCTTATGATCCGTGAAGATCGTCACCGGATGGCGAGCTCCTTCCAATAGGTATCTCCACTCCTCTAATGCAGCTTTGATAGCCAGTAACTCCTTGTCCCCGATAGTATAATTCTTCTCTGCGGGCAGAAGACCCCGAGAATAGAAGGCACAAGGATGGAATTTTTGCTGTTCAGAGCGTTGGGAGAGAATAGCTCCCAAGCCCACATTAGAGGCATCTACTTCTAGAAAGAAGGGGAGTGTCACATCAGGCTGTCGAAGGATTGGAGCCGAAGAGAAGGACTCTTTGAGTGTTTGAAAGGCTTGAAGAGCCTCAGGCGACCATTGCTTAGGATTAGCCCCTTTTCGAGTCAGGGCCACAATAGGAGATGCAATGGAAGAAAAGTCTTGAATGAAGCGTCTATAGTAATTGGCAAAACCTAAAAAACGCTGAATAGCACGAAGAGTAGTTGGCTGGGGCCAATGTAGTACAGCATTCACCTTGTCTGGATCCATCTTCAGGCCAACTCCGGAAACTATATACCCCAAGAATGGAATCTGGGGCAATTCGAATGAACATTTTTCTAATTTACAGAACAATGAATTTTTTCGTAGCCTGGAGAGGACTTCTGCCACGTGTTGGTGGTGAGAAGGCAGGTCCTGGGAAAAGATCAATATGTCGTCCAGGTAGACGACGACACATTCATATAATAAGTCCCGAAAGATCTCATTGATGAAGCCTTGAAAAACAGCGGGGGCATTACACAGCCCGAAAGGCATTACCAGATATTCGTAATGCCCGTCTCTGGTGTTAAACGCTGTCTTCCATTCGTCACCGGAACGGATTCTGATTAAATTGTAGGCACCACGAAGATCCAACTTAGTAAAAATACGGGCTCCCTTGATGCGATCGAATAACTCAGTGATCAACGGAATGGGATACCGATTCTTGATAGTAATGGCATTGAGTCCACGAAAATCTATGCAAGGGCGTAATGATCCATCCTTCTTTTTGACGAAGAAGAACCCAGCTCCAGCGGGAGAGGTGGAAGGTCGAATAAACCCACGCTGGAGGTTCTCCTGTATATACTCAGATGTAGCTTGAGTCTCAGGTAACGAGAGTGGATAGACCCGGCCCCTGGGGGGAGTCTTGCCAGGTAGAAGGTCGATCGGACAATCCCAAGAACGATGAGGAGGAAGACGTTCAGACTGAGCTTTATCAAACACATCGGTAAATGAAGCATATTGAGGAGGGAGTCCCGGTGAGGTAGATGAGATGGAAGATTGCTGTACTTTGAGAGGAATAACTTGGGAAAGGCAACGATGGTGACATTCAGGCCCCCAAGACGTGACTTGAGGGGTGCGCCAGTCAATCTGGGGAGAGTGACACTGAAGCCATGGAAGGCCTAAGACAATCGGACTTGTCGTAACAGGAAGGATTAAAAACGATATTACTTCATGATGCAGGACACCAATCTGAAGTGTTACTGGAGACGTACTCTGAGTGATGAGACCGTTGATGAGACGTGATCCATCTATAGCCGTCACAGTAATGGGTGTTTTTAAGGTAATCACTGGTAGAGACCATTGATTTACTAAAGATTTGGAAATAAAATTTCCTGCTGCTCCGGAATCAATTAATGCCTGTGACTCAAAGGTTTTAGTAGCAGAGGAAATCGTAACATCAAAAGCGCAGACTTTAGATTTCATGGAAGATGGAGAGGACTCCAGGGACCCTAACTTCACCTCTCCGGAACTAGTTAGGGCCTGGCATTTCCCGATCTCTTAGGGCAGGAGCTGAGAATATGAGTGGAATCAGCACAATAGATACAGAGTCTATTCTTTACTCTTCGTTTTCTCTCCTCGGAAGATAATTTGGAACGTCCTATCTCCATGGGAATCACAGAGGGTGAAACTGGACGAAATTGAGGGTTAGAACGAAGAGGTGCTTTAGCAGAAGTTGTTTTCTCAGCCTCCCTTTCACGAACTCTCAAATCAACACGATGGCATAGAGAGATCAAATCTTCAAGTGACGAAGGAAGCTCTTGAGTAGTCAGTGCATCTTTAATTTTATCGGAGAGCCCCTGCCAGAAGGCGGCAACTAGGGCTTCAGTGTTCCACTGAAGTTCAGAGGCTAAGATCCTAAATTGAATGACGTACTGGCCTACTGTATGAGGTCCTTGTCGCAGGCGGAGGATGCTGGAAGCAGCGGAGGTCACACGACCTGGTTCATCGAACACACTTCGAAATGTAGAAATGAATTTGGCACTATCTTGCAATATAGGATCATTTCTCTCCCACAGAGGGGAGGCCCAAGCCAGGGCTTGTCCTGAAAACAAAGAGATAAGATAGGCCACTCTGGAACGATGGGTAGAAAAATTTTGAGGTTGGAGCTCAAAATGGACTGAACATTGGTTAAGGAAACCCCTACAAGTTTTGGGGTCTCCATCGTACTTTGACGGAGTAGGCAGGTGCAGCGTGGAAGCTGTAGACACCTGGGATGGCACTGGGGAAACGGAGGAAAGCACAGAAGCCTCAGGAATAGCTGTCACAGTCTGTCCAGATGTTCCTTGGGAGGTTAATGACTGATAACACTGAAGTAACAGCTGTTGGCGGGCATCCTGTTGCTCCACACGGCTGACCAGATGCTGCAGCATCTCTTTGGCGGTAGGTTCCGTATCTGGGTCTGTCATGGCCTGATCTTACTGTCACGGGCACTAGGAGTCTTTACCCAGGAATCACCAGGTGGTAAGCTTACCAGAGCAATGTAGATGGTAATAGTGTGCTCTGGTAGCAGGGTGATCACGGAACAGGCAATAGTAGATGATGAGATGCTCAGGAAAGTCTATGACTAGCAGCCCTGGTAATATGGAGGTAATAATACACGAGGAACTGTATGGACAAGGGCAAGTGGAGGTAGTCAGTGGTCTGCGATAGCAAGTTGTACCACTGCTATAGTGAGGAGGAATGTCCAACAGAAACGAGGAGGTGATGAGAGTCAGCGGTCTGCGGATAGCAAGTGGTACCGCTGTCTGAGTGAAGGAATGGAATCCAAGTGGAGGTATCCGGGAAGTCAGTGGTCTGCGGTAGCAAGTTGTACCACTGCTATGTGAGAGGAATGGAACAGGTGATACCGGAACAGGAATCAGTGGTCTGCCTTCAGCAAGTTGTACCACTGAATATATATGTGAGGAGGTGTACGGGGAGGGACTGCAACACAGGATGTACACGGGCACATTAAACACGATCCACAGTAATATGCACAATATATATAAATGACTGAACAGGTCTGCAAATGTAGGAAGTCTCTGAAGTAATCCAGCACAAGGTAACACAGTCAATGATGGCAAAAGACTCAGCGGATTGCAGACTCCAGAGGAGAACCAACACAGTCCAGCAACATATGCAATACACCAGCACAGTCAATGAGAAGTATGCATACCGTGGTTCGGAAGGCAGTCAGATAGGAGTGCAGTGATACCTAGGCGGCAGGAGGCCGACAGGATGAGAAGTCCCTGGATGTAAGAGGCAGGGGTCTAGTAGGTGCAGCGCATAGGTAAGTAGACCAACAGGGACACGAATCCACAGGAATCAGTAACACATGGAACTGGACTCATGGAGCACCCAGGAGAATGGAGATGATCTAGCAGAGGAGTAGCTGATGAGATACGAATCCAATGCTGACAGGAGGGTAGAGACCAGCGGGAAACAGGAAGGCGTGGAGAGCGGATCAGCAGTAGATGGACGATAGCGCTGGCAGCGGCAGCAGGACTCTGCGGACCCACGGGAGAGATGAGATGAGGCTGACGTGCACAGAAGCAGCGGATAGGAATCAGCTAGCAGTCACGATGATGAACACAGGCGAGTTGCCAGCTGGAGACTGTAGTGCACGGAGGCAGCGGATAGGAATCAGCTCACAGTCACGATGATGAACACAGGCGAGTTGCCAGCTGGAGGCTGTAGTGCACGGAGGCAGCAGATAGGAATCAGCTCACAGTCACGATGATGAACACAGGCGAGTTGCCAGCTGGAGACTGTAGTGCACCGAGGCAGCGGATAGGAATCAGCTCACAGTCACGATGATACAGTTGATTGTAGAAGTGGTATGGAACCACAGTAGTAGAAGTGGTTTGGAAACCACAGAGGTAGAAGTGGTTTGGAAACCACAGGAATCAGCAGCGCTGAATACACGAGGAAACACAGGAACACCTTCAGAGACTCATGAGGAATGAGACTCCAAGATCAGGCAACGTGGTGTTGACCACAGGTGCTTAATATAGGGAGTGTTGCCTGATCTGCCAATTGAGTTAAAGGGACATACACTGAAGTATAGGAAAGGGCTGCGCATGCGCAGACCCTCAGGATGGAGGACGGCCACGGTTCCTAAATGTCCGGGAAGAGGCACTCACGGTCCGGTGAGTGACAGTAGTCCAGGTACATTTATTGGTGCGATTCATAAAAGTTCTGGGTTTTTAAGATATTGTGGTGACCCACTCCTCTACGCAGTCCAGGTACATTTATTGGTGCGAATCATAAAAGTTCAGGGTTTTTAATATATATTGTGGTGACCCACTCCTCTACGCAGTCCAGGTACATTTATTGGTGCGATTCATAAAAGTTCAGGGTTTTTAATATATATTGTGGTGACCCACTCCTCTACGCAGTCCAGGTACAATTATTGGTGCGAATCATAAAATTTCAGGGTTTTTAATATATATTGTGGTGACCCACTCCTCTAGGCAGTCCAGGTACATTTATTGGTGCGATTCATAAAAGTTCTGGGTTTTTAAGATATTGTGGTGACCCACTCCTCTACGCAGTCCAGGTACATTTATTGGTGCGATTCATAAAAGTTCAGGGTTTTTAATATATATTGTGGTGACCCACTCCTCTACGCAGTCCAGGTACATTTATTGGTGCGATTCATAAAAGTTCAGCATTTTTAATATATATTGTGGTGACCCACTCCTCTACGCAGTCCAGAAAGATACCTTGTTGCAACGTTTTGGACTAATAACTATATTGTGAGGTGTTCAGAATACACTGTAAATTAGTGAAAATGCTTGTTATTGAATGTTATTGAGGTTAATAATAGCCTAGGAGTGAAAATAAGCCCAAAAACTTGATTTTTAAACTTTTTATGTTTTTTTGCAAAAAAATCCGAATCCAAAACCTTAAATCCGAACCGAGACCTTTCGTCAAGTGTTTTGCGAGACAAATCCGAACCTCAAAAATAACGAAAATCCGGATCCAAAACACAAAACACGAGACCTCAAAAGTCGCCGGTGCACATCCCTAGTTTTAGCTGCTGTACCTATACTGTTCTGATTTGGCAGTATTAAATTTCAGTGTGCTTTGTACATAGTCTGAGACAGTGAGTCTGACAAACAAATTGCAATTTGGATTAAACACCGATGCCACTTTATAAGTTTGTGAAGTCAATTATTATATGCATCAGTTACAGTGCAGTTCAATTCTCATATTAATTATAAGGTGTTTGTCAACTACTATTAGTCACGGGGCAAGAAATACCAATTACCGGTAGTGATATTAATTTTGGTACTCCACATCACGACACCTTGTAAGAATATCAACTGCTCTGCCTATGCAGTATCAAACTGGCAATACTAAATTGCATTATACTGTGCACATAGTTTGAGAAGATATCATAAGTCTAATCAGCAACTCACAAATGCGACTGACCACAAGATACCCTTTATAAATATGTGAAACACAATTATTTAATGCAACAGAACAGAGTGATTCTCACAGTGATCAAAAGGGGTGTGTTAACCACTACTAGCCGGTGAGAAAAAAAAGAATAATTACCAGTAGTAACTTAATAGTAATTCACCTAATCCAGATCACATATCTGTAGCTGTTCTACGCTCACACTGTGAGGATGAGTCAGATCATCAACTTGCAAAAGGAACTGACCACAGACACCACTTTATAAGTATGAGAAGACAATTATTAAATGCAACAGTAACAGTACAAATCAATTCTCACAATGATTAATAGGTTTCTTAGCCACTCTGGTAAAAGTTGAAATTCAGTGAAGGTGGTATGGAAATTTAGAGGTGGCTGTATCAAAAATGTAAGTGAATGGAATTTGATAGTTCTACAATGAAGGAAGTTGAAGAAGTGGCGGTCTGGCATATTACCGTACACCACAGAGATGAGCATTTGCTGTTGTCCACCATGCTCTTTTTATAGACTACTATGCCAGTGAAATGCAAATATACAATACACTGCAAATGACCACTCCATGGAATATTGAACCAAATTGGAACTTCGCATTTATGATACACGATGTGTTTCACCAATAAATTTAGATTTATGTTGAATTACATTGCAAATCCATCCATCTCGTTTATAGATTTTTACTCATCTATAAAATTTGCTAGACTTTAGGGATCTCATTTATTAAGGCACCCAAAACAAATCTATTGTGCATTTTTTTTTTTCTAGCTGCATGTAATCCGGAAAAAAGCACATCCGTGTTCAGCTAAAAGCTGAACTGAAGAAACACATCTATTTGAATATGGGTCTAGGTATGCTCTGCTCTGACAGACAACATACACTGCAGGATACATACAATACATATGTCAAATATAAAGTTGCAGCAGAAAGCACAGGAGAATAACATATTCAATTATTGTCACCTATTAATAATATAGTATAATATGAATAAATATTAAAAAAAAAAAGTTTTTTTCAATGAAACGTCATGATGCTATTTATGTCTACTATACATAAAATGCATTTTTACAGTTCTTCTTGATCGCAAAAACATGTTCTAGCATGCATATGCGACTGTTATCACTATCACTTGGCACGTACACCTGACCTATAGCTGGTGCAGCTGATATGACAGAAAAACACATACCTTAGACATACCTAGACATGCCCAAAGCTTGAATCAGGTGTTGTTGTGTGCGCTCAAGCTTGGTGCGCCCTTGCTGTAAATTGACTATGAGCATACACCCACTCCCTTCCACCGTTCCGATCATGAAATTGGAGACTATCTTAAGTGTCCTTTACGCTTGAAGATTATTATTATTATTACATTTTATTTATAGGGCGCCACAAGGTGTCCGTAGCGCCGTACAGGGTCAAACAATATCACAGTACAAGGTGAGACTGCACGGTATAATTAGCAAAAAGCACAGTAACTAAGGAAGCTCTAAGCACAACTAGAGAAAGGTAGGGAGGGCGAGGGAGAGGGATAATCCGCATACGCTGGTAGCCTGATCCCAAGAGGGAGGGTGCTTATGACAGGTAAGAGCCACAGAGGGTTGTAGAGAAAGCGAGAGGGGTCGAGTGCAAGAGGGGTCGAAGGGCAGAAGGTCCTCGAGGAAGAGGGCTGAGTAGCTGGAGTGCAAAGTTAGAAGTGGTGGAAACAGGAGGAGAGATGGCCCTGCTCAAAGGAGCGTACAATCTAAGGTTGAATCTTACACTTACATTCCCTGGCATAGAGCTTGCTTCCGGGCATGCGCAGAGCAATTTGACACAAAATACTGCATGTTTGGCATCTATGTTCCTCAATGAATCAGTCCATAAACATTTTTTATAACTCAAAATTAATAATGCATTTGTAACTAAATGAAAGCCTTCAAGCAATGTCGGACTGGGGCATGAAGGGCCCACCGGGGGACTGCAACACTAGGGGCCCACCAGAGGGGGTGTGATCAGCCATCATAGAGGCGGGACCAGAAAATAGAGGGGGAGTGGTCAGTGCACGAAGGACAGCTAGCACCTTAGTGTATTATATAAAGAATGCAGTGTGTGTATAAAGAATACACAGTCTTGACCTGCCCCTTAGATTGGGCAGAACAGTTACCAAAAATCAGGATTGTCCCACTAGACCAGGCTTGGCTAACCTGTGGCACGCCAGGTGTTGTGAAACTACAAACCCCAGCATATGCTGGGACTTGTAGTTTCACAACATCTGGAGTACCACAGGTTAGCCAAGCCTGCACTAGACTCAGATCATTTGACAGACTGTCCTACCTGTTGTTGTCACTTTTTCCACCTGTGGTTGCTGTTTTTTTTTAGTTGAGGCTTGTCTGGATCCTGGAATGTTGAGGGCCCTATTTGGAAAAAATAATGGGTACATTTAGAAATGCCAACCATCCCTGCCATTAAAACAACATCACCACATTTAATAATTAGGCCTCTCTCCAGCCTCAACAATAAAGAAATAGTGCTCACATTTGATAAATAGATCTATTTCCCTCCAACCAACCCCAACATTAAATTAATAATATTCCCATTTAATATATAAATCTATTACCCTCCCTCCAAACAACCCCAGCAATAAATTAATAGCATTTACGTTTAATACATCCATTTCCCACGACCATTCCTAGCATTAAATAATTAAGGCCAGTCCGACGCTGGTCTTCCTGCCCACAATCCCCCTTCAATGCCATTTAATGTTAGCAAAATGAATTTGCTGTCTCTGTATTACAGATCTTGAAGAGCCCTGGGAAAAATGACTGCTAGGGAGAGGGGCCATCTTGGGAAAGTAGTTCCTTAGATAGTAATGCAGCTTTAATTTGGTCACTTATAGACCAAAGTGACCAGCAATCGACTATATAGCACAGCAGCCGTTGCTGTGATCAGACATCAGCAGTAACTAGCTGTGGCCAAGAAAATAATGTTAGATGTAAAATAATTCTTAGATATGAAGGTACTTTATATTTAAAGTTCAATTATGGTGAGCATGTCCACTATGTTAACAATTTGGAACAGTTGATGGTGAAACAAATTTAAAAAGTTTAGTAAATCTTACCCTCATTGCATGATGCATTTCTGGATTCTACAATACAGTACATCCTTCTTTCATCCTTTTAACCATAGAAGTAGATTTAAAAAGACTCAAAATGTGTTTATATGTGTTTAATTAATGCACCTTTATCCTAGCAATGTTTTATTTTATATGTATAGAACTATGTAGCTAGGTAAACGGACTGACAAGTAAAGACAGTTAACTGACTTGGCACAATTTTATTAAATTTCTTTGGACAGTGTTATTTCACTAATTTCTCTCAATAGCAGTACTCATAACAGTGCTGATTTTCAGGGACATAACTAGACATGTGTTAGCCCCTGGCAAAGTTTTATAAAGGCCTCCATGAACATAATGCATCTTGTGGGCAATAACCCATAAACACCCTGCCCATGTGACACAACAACCCACTACTACTACTATAAATAAATGACAGGTTCTCGGCGCTAGTAGATAAATTAGCGTATAATATTTAATATGGTACAATTGGTATAGAACACATTCTGGCCAGAGGGTGGTTCAAAATGGCATGTGTAGACATAGAACAAAATTAGACATAGGTAAACACTGATGTGCAGACCAAGAATATCAAAATCCTGGCACATGAATGGGTCCCGCTAGTTGTTTAGGGGGCCATGTAAGATGTGGCAATATAATGGTCCAGTGGCAAAAACAAAAATAGATAAATAGAGAGCAAATGTTCCAAATGTCTGAAAACACGAATCAGAGATGACTTACGTGATAAATACAGCATGTAAATGGATCAGAAAAAACAAAGAATCCTCCCAGGATCGGTAGCATCTCTTACCTCCCAATGGGGTGATTATATGATCTCAGTACTCTGCTGCGCACACTTGGATTCCTGCTCTCTGGGCGACCGCGGCAAGATGAACCCTGTTAAAAGTGAAAAACACTACCGCGCAGGTGCAGAGAGCTGTTTTAAAACGTGGATGCTATATTGATTTAACACCGGGGCTAAATTTCATGTACTCATTTTTTTTTTTCAAATAGGGCATCCAACATTCCAGGATCCAGACAAGCAGCAACTGATCTAAAGACACCAGCAGCCACAAGTGGTGACAATGACAAGACAGGTAAGAGAGAGCAGGACAGTCTGCCAACTGTTCTGAATTTGGTGGGTGACTGTCCCGCTTAGTCAGGATTTGGTCTGACTACAAGAACAGTTGGGAGATATGTCCTGCTTCACACTGTACTGCTTGTTAAGGCAGAACTGCGTGCATCTAACAGTAGTGCACACAGTATTGCCTGTGTATTTGTCAAAAATGTGTCTAATAGCCAAATTTCATCATAGGAGCCCCCTGACTTAAGTGCCCAGGCCCCCCTAGCTTTAATCCAGTTCTGGTCAGCAGGAGAAATCTGTGCTCCCAGTCCAGGGCAGGACACAGCCTGCAGAGCAAGCCAAGGAGCTCTAAATTGCATGAGATTTATTAATCTCGTGAGACTAAGAGCTTCCCTGCTCACTCAACAGGAATGTCAGCAGCATTAGAAGCATTGATAAGTACAGTGGGCTAGGGGTGTCATAATGTATCTGGGGGGTGACGTGATGTGGATGGGGAGGGCCTGATAAATGTAATATTTTATTATAATGTATGTATTAACGCACCATTTTGACCACACCCCCAACATAGTGTAGCCACGCCCTTGTCGGCGCACCAAATGCGCTGCGGCACTTTTTTGTTTTTTCCTGCTCATCAACAGAGGTGGGCCCGTGTGCTTTAAATGCCAGTGCTGATTTTTAGTCCCAGTCCGGCCCTGCTTGGGACCGTTAGACTCCGCGCCTTGGGAAGGCCAGCGCTAACACTGACTGATAGAGATCTCCTGTGAGATGTCACATGAGGTAAAGTTTACTGTGGTAATAGTACATGTAGGGCCTGATTCATTTATAGACGTAAGTCCCTTTGCGTTCCATATCTTGTGTGAAATAGCTCGGCCCATGTTGAGGAACAGACCTTATGCCAAGGAACACAATTGTTTATAAGGGAAGGGGCAGAGGACCGTAAGCAATGTACAGTAGGGGTGCACCATGGGAGTGCCGATGCAAATGCAGCTGTTTCAAGACCTATGTTTCTCTAAAGTACATATTTTTAGCAGTATCATTTTCATCAGCTACAGGGCAGGTGTTAGTGCCGACTGATAGTGATTACTGTCACAGCATAGCCTTTGTGTTAAAAACTGCACATATGCTTGCTGCTAGATAGCAAAGAGAATGTGTATGCAAGGAAGATTGACTATACATATATACATTGAATGTACATTCTACAAAAAAAATGATGTGTTCTGATGTGACCTTTTAGTGAACAGATGCTGCAGTCTGTTCTGTCTGACTACATACTGTAAGTAAACTTTAGTTAAAGCGTACTTCTACCCAGATTCACATTGAAACATATCTTGAGATCCACTGAAGACAAATATTAACTGCGCTAACCTAAAGTTTATAGGCCTTTGCAAAATTCCGCTGCTCCCCTTCCTTTTAGCCCTTCCTTATTGGGTAGACTCTGAAAAAAAAGCATGGGTGGGGGAATTTTGCGCAGGAGAGGGCAATATATTTTTATTCAAACTGATATATTAGATATAATACATTAAAAACACTTTATATCTCACTAATCAATCGCCATATATCAGGTTCAATAAAAAAGTAGACTGCATTGTACTGTAATGTATTGTGGCTGTAAACAAAATAAAAAACTAATAATGGAAATATGAAACTGAAAATATTGAAATGCCTTGTAGTGTAGATTTTCTAAAGCATGCAAATGCATCAAGAAGGATTATACAAAGTTGGCACCAACAGATTTTTAAAAGAAATTATATGATACTCTTAAATGCTTTGGATTAATGTATTGTAAAACATTTGTCACTGTGAAAATATGCCAAATACAAACCAGTCTGGAGCAGCCATGTATAAATTGAAAATCAATATGAGCAATTTATTTATTTATGCTTTAAAAAATAAAAAATAAACATAAAAATGTATGTGCTGCAAGTAAAGTGATTATTCTAATCCCTTATGTATTAGTATAGAATATAAAAATTATCTTAACTTAATGTATTTGCATATTTAATTTCCAACTACACATTCCAAGGTTTTGTAAAACCCATAGCACGCCCCTTTTCCCAGTCTATTTAGACTTTCTTGTTTGGTAAAGCTGGTAACAAATATGGTTCTTTTGCTGAAATTTTTAAAATGTTTAAAATTTGGGTTTGAGGTTAGCGTACTGAATTAAACAGTATCACAATTACTGCACATTATATAGATATTTTAATTGGCATGTATTTGCATTTTTGGTAGGGTCATCAGAGAGTATGGGAAAAATTCTACCATTTCACATTTATTATATTGGTTCAAACTCTCTATTGAGAATCCCTCAATGTGACCTTTTTGCACAGTACGGGGTGGTTGAATTAAGAGAGGGTCATTAATCAAGATACATTGCGACTTAATGAAAATTAAGGACCATGAAATTTGCAAATAAAATGAGGGTTACAAATAGGTTTCAAGTTCTTTAGTAAATTACCCCTGTGATGCGATCGTTGGAAATCAGAGGTGGGTCTAACTTTACTAAGGGCAGATTATCAAAATAATCTTTTAATGATTTTAATCTGGTTGGAATACATCCTGTACTGCATATGATACAATACAGTCTCTCTGTATACCATAACAACTTGGGTTTCCACCCAAGAAGCAAAAATTTTAAGTACATAACTACCCATTATTATGCGAAAAAGACTGATAACATTTACTGAATAAAAAATGAATAAAGCCATTTTTATATATAACCCTGGAAATCTCATCTCAAGATGCATTTCAAGTAAGTAGTGACTTATTTTGAAGGTTTTGATGGAGTCAAACCATATATACAATTACAGAATAATGTGGTGTACTGCATCAGAAGAAAAGAAACAAGGTAATTGTAAAATCTATGGAAGTTCGAGCAATAACTATAGAGAATGAGGCAGCAATTTATAGTTTACAGCAATAACCATACAGGAAGTGAGAAAACAAATGTTGACATTTTTATTTGAACTGTGGTCCTGACATAACTTTTATATATGACTTTTAATAGGGGAGTTTTTCCCTAATTAAGCACAACTATGGTATTTGTTATTATATAAAATATACTTTATTAATTACAGTAAACTTTTAGTTTGTGATCAGCAAAAAACATATTTTCTTTCCACTTTTACTTATTCCTGGCCCTTGACTGAAATACTTTACAGTGTTTATGTCTATTTCTAAGATTGTATGTTTGTGGCAGCAAAGGTTTGTCCAACCATCTGTTGTGATTGAGTACTTTAACTGTTTTGTCCTGCAGTTTGCTTTGATGTCTTCTAGCCTCCTGTGGAGTATCTCTTAAAGATACGTTTTTTCCCCCGCATTTGAAGTGCACATAAATAGCATATCCATTATAATTGGATCTGAAAGCTAATAGTATATCTAGGTTAGATGAAGGAGACAGGACATTTTTACTTGTTTACCAGTTAAATAATGCTACTTTGTATTCGGCCAGCAAGTAGTAGAAAACAAAAATGCTCTAGGTAACATTCCAAAGAAGTAATAATAATATGTTTAAAGGATTGCTTTTCATTTAGCTCTTAACTAAATTTGATTACTTGCTGCAACAATTTGATATGTAGTTTTAAGGATTTGTCATAGCACATATTGTTGTAAAATATCCAGAAAATAACCTATGGGGTATTTATTTACTAAAGTACGGTTTAGCAAATTTGTACATTGTATGGCGATTTTATGTGCTGTTCAGAAAACATGAGATTAACTAAAAGCCAAACCGCGCATAGAACCGTCAGAAAAGTGTCAGTTTTTTAGACATGGTTCTGATAAGCAAAATAGTTCAAACTTCATGTTGTTGGAGCTATTTTGTCTGTCAAAACTTTAAAAGTTAATAGCAAAAAATTTTTGGGGGAAAAAAGCATTCTCTTTCTTAACATTTTTTCTCTGATACCCACCAGCCAGGAATACCAGGAAAGGCCCTATGTTATTCATAATTGGACCAGGCCTCTCTAGGTGCGGGGGCTTCCTTGGAGGACTGAGCCCAATGCTTAGTAGGCTTGGCTGGAATATGGTGCTCCCCAGCTACACTACGCACTTCCTCCTTGGGCTCTCTGCCCATTAACTCCACTCCTCCATTGTTTTTACACCTGTTTCAGAGTGTCACTCACCGGACCGTGAGTGCCTCTTCCCGGACATTTAGGAACCGTGGCCGTCCTCCATCCTGAGGGTCTGCGCATGCGCAGCCCTTTCCTATACTTCAGTGTATGTCCCTTTAACTCAATTGGCAGATCAGGCAACACTCCCTATATTAAGCACCTGTGGTCAACACCACGTGCCCTGATCTTGGAGTCTCATTCCTCATGAGTCTCTGAAGGTGTTCCTGTGTTTCCTCGTGTATTCAGCGCTGCTGATTCCTGTGGTTTCCAAACCACTTCTACCTCTGTGGTTTCCAAACCACTTCTACTACTGTGGTTCCATACCACTTCTACAATCAACTGTATCATCGTGACTGTGAGCTGATTCCTATCCGCTGCCTCCGTGCACTACAGTCTCCTATACCACTTCAACGCTATTATATTCCATTGTGACTGTTTGCTGATTCCTATCCGCTGCCTCCGTGCACTACAGTCTCCTATACCACTTCAACGCTATTATATTCCATAGTGACTGTTTGCTGATTCCTATCCGCTGCCTCCGTGCACTACAGCCTTCTCTCCTTATCCACTCACCTGTGCATCATCAAGTCTGTGAGCTGATTCCTAGCCGCTGCCTCCGTGCACTGCAGTCTCCAACTTGCAACTCGCCTGTGTTCATCATCGTGACTGTGAGCTGATTCCTATCCGCTGCCTCCGTGCACTACAGTCTCCAGCTGGCAACTCGCCTGTGTTCATCATCGTGACTGTGAGCTGATTCCTATCTGCTGCCTCCGTGCACTACAGCCTCCAGCTGGCAACTCGCCTGTGTTCATCATCGTGACTGTGAGCTGATTCCTATCCGCTGCCTCCGTGCACTACAGTCTCCAGCTGGCAACTCGCCTGTGTTCATCATCGTGACTGCTAGCTGATTCCTATCCGCTGCTTCTGTGCACGTCAGCCTCATCTCATCTCTCCCGTAGGTCCGCAGAGTCCTGCTGCCGCTGCCAGCGCTATCGTCCATCTACTGCTGATCCGCTCTCCACGCCTTCCTGTTTCCCGCTGGTCTCTACCCTCCTGTCAGCATTGGATTCGTATCTCATCAGCTACTCCTCTGCTAGATCATCTCCATTCTCCTGGGTGCTCCATGAGTCCAGTTCCATGTGTTACTGATTCCTGTGGATTCGTGTCCCTGTTGGTCTACTTACCTGTGCGCTGCACCTACTAGACCCCTGCCTCTTACATCCAGGGACTTCTCATCCTGTCGGCCTCCTGCCGCCCAGGTATCACTGCACTCCTATCTGACTGCCTTCTGAACCACGGTATGCATACTTCTCATTGACTGTGCTGGTGTATTGCATATGTTTCTGGACTGTGTTGGTTCTCCTCTGGAGTCTGCAATCCGCTGAGTCTTTTGCCATCATTGACTGTGTTACCTTGTGCTGGATTACTTCAGAGACTTCCTACATTTGCAGACCTGTTCAGTCATTTATATATATTGTGCATATTACTGTGGATCGTGTTTAATGTGCCCGTGTACATCCTGTGTTGCAGTCCCTCCCCGTACACCTCCTCACATAGCAGTGGTACAACTTGCTACCGCAGACCACTGACTTCCCGGATACCTCCACTTGGATTCCATTCCTTCACTCAGACAGCGGTACCACTTGCTATCCGCAGACCGCTGACTCTCATCACCTCCTCGTTTCTGTTGGACATTCCTCCTCACTATAGCAGTGGTACAACTTGCTATCGCAGACCACTGACTACCTCCACTTGCCCTTGTCCATACAGTTCCTCGTGTATTATTACCTCCATATTACCAGGGCTGCTAGTCATAGACTTTCCTGAGCATCTCATCATCTACTATTGCCTGTTCCGTGATCACCCTGCTACCAGAGCACACTATTACCATCTACATTGCTCTGGTAAGCTTACCACCTGGTGATTCCTGGGTAAAGACTCCTAGTGCCCGTGACAGTAAGATCAGGCCATGACAGACCCAGATACGGAACCTACCGCCAAAGAGATGCTGCAGCATCTGGTCAGCCGTGTGGAGCAACAGGATGCCCGCCAACAGCTGTTACTTCAGTGTTATCAGTCATTAACCTCCCAAGGAACATCTGGACAGACTGTGACAGCTATTCCTGAGGCTTCTGTGCTTTCCTCCGTTTCCCCAGTGCCATCCCAGGTGTCTACAGCTTCCACGCTGCACCTGCCTACTCCGTCAAAGTACGATGGAGACCCCAAAACTTGTAGGGGTTTCCTTAACCAATGTTCAGTCCATTTTGAGCTCCAACCTCAAAATTTTTCTACCCATCGTTCCAGAGTGGCCTATCTTATCTCTTTGTTTTCAGGACAAGCCCTGGCTTGGGCCTCCCCTCTGTGGGAGAGAAATGATCCTATATTGCAAGATAGTGCCAAATTCATTTCTACATTTCGAAGTGTGTTCGATGAACCAGGTCGTGTGACCTCCGCTGCTTCCAGCATCCTCCGCCTGCGACAAGGACCTCATACAGTAGGCCAGTACGTCATTCAATTTAGGATCTTAGCCTCTGAACTTCAGTGGAACACTGAAGCCCTAGTTGCCGCCTTCTGGCAGGGGCTCTCCGATAAAATTAAAGATGCACTGACTACTCAAGAGCTTCCTTCGTCACTTGAAGATTTGATCTCTCTATGCCATCGTGTTGATTTGAGAGTTCGTGAAAGGGAGGCTGAGAAAACAACTTCTGCTAAAGCACCTCTTCGTTCTAACCCTCAATTTCGTCCAGTTTCACCCTCTGTGATTCCCATGGAGATAGGACGTTCCAAATTATCTTCCGAGGAGAGAAAACGAAGAGTAAAGAATAGACTCTGTATCTATTGTGCTGATTCCACTCATATTCTCAGCTCCTGCCCTAAGAGATCGGGAAATGCCAGGCCCTAACTAGTTCCGGAGAGGTGAAGTTAGGGTCCCTGGAGTCCTCTCCATCTTCCATGAAATCTAAAGTCTGCGCTTTTGATGTTACGATTTCCTCTGCTACTAAAACCTTTGAGTCACAGGCATTAATTGATTCCGGAGCAGCAGGAAATTTTATTTCCAAATCTTTAGTAAATCAATGGTCTCTACCAGTGATTACCTTAAAAACACCCATTACTGTGACGGCTATAGATGGATCACGTCTCATCAACGGTCTCATCACTCAGAGTACGTCTCCAGTAACACTTCAGATTGGTGTCCTGCATCATGAAGTAATATCGTTTTTAATCCTTCCTGTTACGACAAGTCCGATTGTCTTAGGCCTTCCATGGCTTCAGTGTCACTCTCCCCAGATTGACTGGCGCACCCCTCAAGTCACGTCTTGGGGGCCTGAATGTCACCATCGTTGCCTTTCCCAAGTTATTCCTCTCAAAGTACAGCAATCTTCCATCTCATCTACCTCACCGGGACTCCCTCCTCAATATGCTTCATTTACCGATGTGTTTGATAAAGCTCAGTCTGAACGTCTTCCTCCTCATCGTTCTTGGGATTGTCCGATCGACCTTCTACCTGGCAAGACTCCCCCCAGGGGCCGGGTCTATCCACTCTCGTTACCTGAGACTCAAGCTACATCTGAGTATATACAGGAGAACCTCCAGCGTGGGTTTATTCGACCTTCCACCTCTCCCGCTGGAGCTGGGTTCTTCTTCGTCAAAAAGAAGGATGGATCATTACGCCCTTGCATAGATTTTCGTGGACTCAATGCCATTACTATCAAGAATCGGTATCCCATTCCGTTGATCACTGAGTTATTCGATCGCATCAAGGGAGCCCGTATTTTTACTAAGTTGGATCTTCGTGGTGCCTACAATTTAATCAGAATCCGTTCCGGTGACGAATGGAAGACAGCGTTTAACACCAGAGAGGGGCATTACGAATATCTGGTAATGCCTTTCGGGCTGTGTAATGCCCCCGCTGTTTTTCAAGGCTTCATCAATGAGATCTTTCGGGACTTATTATATGAATGTGTCGTCGTCTACCTGGACGACATATTGATCTTTTCCCAGGACCTGCCTTCTCACCACCAACACGTGGCAGAAGTCCTCTCCAGGCTACGAAAAAATTCATTGTTCTGTAAATTAGAAAAATGTTCATTCGAATTGCCCCAGATTCCATTCTTGGGGTATATAGTTTCCGGAGTTGGCCTGAAGATGGATCCAGACAAGGTGAATGCTGTACTACATTGGCCCCAGCCAACTACTCTTCGTGCTATTCAGCGTTTTTTAGGTTTTGCCAATTACTATAGACGCTTCATTCAAGACTTTTCTTCCATTGCATCTCCTATTGTGGCCCTGACTCGAAAAGGGGCTAATCCTAAGCAATGGTCGCCTGAGGCTCTTCAAGCCTTTCAAACACTCAAAGAGTCCTTCTCTTCGGCTCCAATCCTTCGACAGCCTGATGTGACACTCCCCTTCTTTCTAGAAGTAGATGCCTCTAATGTGGGCTTGGGAGCTATTCTCTCCCAACGCTCTGAACAGCAAAAATTCCATCCTTGTGCCTTCTATTCTCGGGGTCTTCTGCCCGCAGAGAAGAATTATACTATCGGGGACAAGGAGTTACTGGCTATCAAAGCTGCATTAGAGGAGTGGAGATACCTATTGGAAGGAGCTCGCCATCCGGTGACGATCTTCACGGATCATAAGAACTTGTCATATCTCCAGTCTGCCCAATGCTTGAACCCTCGCCAAGCAAGATGGTCTCTTTTCTTTTCCCGTTTCGAATTAATAATAACCTTCAAACCAGCTGCCAAGAACAAAAAAGCTGACGCTTTATCTAGAGCTTTTGTGACGTCCTCTGATATAGAAGAGGTTTCCAACCATACCATTCTAGACCCCAAATGTATCTCACTGGCTGCCTCATCCACCAAAACGCTACCATTTGGGAAGACTCTCATGCCTCCTACTCTAAGGAGGAAAATCCTTTCGTGGTTCCATGCCTCTCGTTTTTCTGGACACGCCGGTGAACACAAGACCTTTGAAATGCTCTCTCGAAGTTACTGGTGGCCTTCAATGAGGAGAGACGTCAAAGAGTTCATTGCTTCCTGTGAATTATGTTCCCAGTTCAAATCCTCCCGCAGAACTCCAGCAGGGTTGCTGCGACCACTACCCATTCCGTCCAAGCCGTGGACCCATATTAGTATGGATTTCGTTACTGACTTACCACCTAGTAAGAATCATAACACTATTTGGGTGGTGGTGGACAGATTTTCGAAGATGGCTCATTTCGTCCCTCTGTCTGGTTTGCCTTCCTCGTCTATCCTGGCTGAACATTTCATTAAAGAGATCTTCCGCATCCATGGATGTCCGTCTGAGATTGTGTCAGATAGAGGAGTACAATTCGTTTCCAGATTCTGGCGAGCCCTTTGTAAAACCTTGGGCATACGATTAGCACTCTCATCTTCTTACCATCCGCAATCTAACGGACAGACTGAGCGTGTCAATTAAGATCTTGAGACTTTTATAAGGATGTTCTCTTCAGCCAATCAAGACAACTGGGTAGAGTTGCTTCCTTGGGCCGAATTCGCCCATAACAACATGTACCATGAGTCATCATCCAAAACTCCATTTTTTGTGGTCTACGGTCACCATCCGTCTTTTCCGGAATTTCCTGCCCTCCCGCCCACCCAAGTTCCAGCGGTGGAGACTGCCTGTCAGACCTTTAAAAATATCTGGTCTCAGGTCAAAACCTGTTTGAAGAAAACATCTATCAAATATAAATCTTTCGCAGATAAGAAGAGGCGGGCTATTCCACCACTAAAAATTGGAGATCGTGTCTGGCTATCTACTAAAAACATTCGTTTGAAGGTCCCATCTATGAAATTCGCCCCTCGTTTTATTGGTCCATATAGGATCATTCAAGTAATCAATCCAGTATGTGTGAAACTTCTTCTTCCTAAGAATCTTCGGATTTCTAATGCCTTCCATGTGTCCTTACTCAAGCCTCTTATTATCAACCGTTTTTCAAAACCTCCCTCAGCTCCGCAGCCAGTTCAAGTTCATCAGGAGGAGGATTTCGAAATTACTGAGGTACTAGACGCAAAAATTTCGCGAGGAGTACTCCGTTTCCTCGTTCATTGGAAGGGCTTTGGTCCTGAGGAGCGCTCTTGGATCAAAGCTGAAGATCTTAATGCTCCTGCCCTTTTGAAGAAGTTTTATTCCAAAAATCCGGACAAGCCCGGTTCCAGGCGTTCTGTGCCCACCTTTAAAAGGGGGGGTACTGTCACTCACCGGACCGTGAGTGCCTCTTCCCGGACATTTAGGAACCGTGGCCGTCCTCCATCCTGAGGGTCTGCTCATGCGCAGCCCTTTCCTATACTTCAGTGTATGTCCCTTTAACTCAATTGGCAGATCAGGCAACACTCCCTATATTAAGCACCTGTGGTCAACACCACGTGCCCTGATCTTGGAGTCTCATTCCTCATGAGTCTCTGAAGGTGTTCCTGTGTTTCCTCGTGTATTCAGCGCTGCTGATTCCTGTGGTTTCCAAACCACTTCTACCTCTGTGGTTTCCAAACCACTTCTACTACTGTGGTTCCATACCACTTCTACAATCAACTGTATCATCGTGACTGTGAGCTGATTCCTATCCGCTGCCTCCGTGCACTACAGTCTCCTATACCACTTCAACGCTATTATATTCCATTGTGACTGTTTGCTGATTCCTATCCGCTGCCTCCGTGCACTACAGTCTCCTATACCACTTCAACGCTATTATATTCCATAGTGACTGTTTGCTGATTCCTATCCGCTGCCTCCGTGCACTACAGCCTTCTCTCCTTATCCACTCACCTGTGCATCATCAAGTCTGTGAGCTGATTCCTAGCCGCTGCCTCCGTGCACTGCAGTCTCCAACTTGCAACTCGCCTGTGTTCATCATCGTGACTGTGAGCTGATTCCTATCCGCTGCCTCCGTGCACTACAGTCTCCAGCTGGCAACTCGCCTGTGTTCATCATCGTGACTGTGAGCTGATTCCTATCTGCTGCCTCCGTGCACTACAGCCTCCAGCTGGCAACTCGCCTGTGTTCATCATCGTGACTGTGAGCTGATTCCTATCCGCTGCCTCCGTGCACTACAGTCTCCAGCTGGCAACTCGCCTGTGTTCATCATCGTGACTGCTAGCTGATTCCTATCCGCTGCTTCTGTGCACGTCAGCCTCATCTCATCTCTCCCGTGGGTCCGCAGAGTCCTGCTGCCGCTGCCAGCGCTATCGTCCATCTACTGCTGATCCGCTCTCCACGCCTTCCTGTTTCCCGCTGGTCTCTACCCTCCTGTCAGCATTGGATTCGTATCTCATCAGCTACTCCTCTGCTAGATCATCTCCATTCTCCTGGGTGCTCCATGAGTCCAGTTCCATGTGTTACTGATTCCTGTGGATTCGTGTCCCTGTTGGTCTACTTACCTGTGCGCTGCACCTACTAGACCCCTGCCTCTTACATCCAGGGACTTCTCATCCTGTCGGCCTCCTGCCGCCCAGGTATCACTGCACTCCTATCTGACTGCCTTCTGAACCACAGTATGCATACTTCTCATTGACTGTGCTGGTGTATTGCATATGTTGCTGGACTGTGTTGGTTCTCCTCTGGAGTCTGCAATCCGCTGAGTCTTTTGCCATCATTGACTGTGTTACCTTGTGCTGGATTACTTCAGAGACTTCCTACATTTGCAGACCTGTTCAGTCATTTATATATATTGTGCATATTACTGTGGATCGTGTTTAATGTGCCCGTGTACATCCTGTGTTGCAGTCCCTCCCTGTACACCTCCTCACATAACAGTGGTACAACTTGCTACCGCAGACCACTGACTTCCCGGATACCTCCACTTGGATTCCATTCCTTCACTCAGACAGCGGTACCACTTGCTATCCGCAGACCGCTGACTCTCATCACCTCCTCGTTTCTGTTGGACATTCCTCCTCACTATAGCAGTGGTACAACTTGCTATCGCAGACCACTGACTACCTCCACTTGCCCTTGTCCATACAGTTCCTCGTGTATTATTACCTCCATATTACCAGTGCTGCTAATCATAGACTTTCCTGAGCATCTCATCATCTACTATTGCCTGTTCCGTGATCACCCTGCTACCAGAGCACACTATTACCATCTACATTGCTCTGGTAAGCTTACCACCTGGTGATTCCTGGGTAAAGACTCCTAGTGCCCGTGACACAGAGTTAATTGCACCCACGCTAATGGGCACTAGTTTCAGCTTTCACTTCTGTAGCTGTGTTCCAAGTTGTAGTGTTATTTGTTTACTGTATGGTGCTGTATTGTAATGTATTGTGAGTTGGGAAAGGGATTAGTCGCTGGATGAGGAATATGCCTCCTCCTCCTGAGCCCAGGGCCATCTTTTCCATTGGGCACGATGGGCAGCTGCCCGGGGGCCTCACGGGCAAGGGGGCCCCATAGGCACAGCTCTTAATGAGAATAAATAATCCTGCAAAAGAAAAAAACCTGCAAAAAAAAACCTACAAGGGTCACTGAGCAAGTACATCTATCTATCTCTATCTATCTATATCTGTATCTGTATACATCTATATATCTATATCTAGGGGCCCCGGTGCACTGCTTTGCCTGGGGGCCCATAATGTTGTTAAGATGGCCCTGCCTGAGCCTCCTCATGGACCTCCTCCTGCTGAAAGTGCCTGCAGAGTCTGAATACAGGCTTTCTATAGAAGAAATATGACACATTTTGCCGAACCGTCGCATGCAGACACAGCTTCCAGCCGTATAGGCAGCATTTTTTTACTACATTACTAATGTACGGAGTTGCAGGACCAAAGCAAAGGTCTATTGTGCTGGTCAGTACACGCAGCTCAGCAAGAGTGAACGTTGCTGCCCTCATGTTTGCCAAATGTGGAGTAGAAATGTCAGTCATGGATCCCTTCAACAACATATCTAAAATGACTGACTTTCATCTGTAATTGATCTCAATAATCTACTGTGTCCAGGCAATTAGGCATAGGAGATCACCTAACCGTGCACACACAGGCAATCGCAGGAGAACGCAAGTGCATACACTATTAAACAGCTGGAGAGGAAATCATTCAGTTACACCATTTTGTGATTTTCTAGCCTAGTGTTCTGAAGTGCAGCAAGAAAGAAAAAAAATGTTAGTAATGAGTAAATAAACATACAATTAGGGAGATATGTTAATATGATATGGTGCAATTGTAATACTACAATATTTGACAATTGATTCTACAATACACCATAATGCAAAGAGTGTTAATATTTTGCAAAAGTGGTAGACATACCATTTATGACTACAGTGTATACTAATGTATTTAGGACAACAAATTGTTACTTGTAATAATAATGTGATAGAAATTAGTACCTAATAGCCATGCATTGCCATATGGCCTTGCACCTTCTTGCCTCTGTTGCAACTATCTCCACATGCCTTGCAGCTTTTCTAATGTTCTTGTACTTTATACAGTATAGACGTACTTACAACTAACATGAATCCCCAAGGTTCTGCAGAACAGTCCAAAATATATAACGTAAGTATGACATGAAATTTAAGAAACACAACACTTTTATAAAAATTGTTAAAAAATAACATTACAAATGTTTGGTACCACATTAGTATACGACATAGACAAGACTTTCAAAAGCTTTTAAAGCTCTCAACCACAATGTAAATGTATGCAAGTATCTAGGAATTATACAACATGCACATAACATTTAAAAACAGACAAGCATTGATAATGTTCAGACTCATGTGTTGAATATGCTTGTAAAAAATAAACAATACTCCTACTTCTTCGGTATATAGCAATCCTATAATGAGCAGCAGTCAATACTTTAAACAGATTGTTTGACGAAATGCCACCACAGTAATCTCCCTCTAGCAGCCTTATTGTATAACATGATGAGTGTGTGCAGATGTGCAGGTATGCAGGTGAATTGTCCATTCTTCCATTAGTTGATGAGGATGTGCATGCTGTGTAAGATAGACTTGACCTTGAGTAGGTTCAAACCTTTCGCGTGAAAAACAGCGTACATCTGCATGCACTGGAGTTTGCATGGAACGAATCTGCAGGGTATTGCCTTTACTGTACATCAACTACGTGCATCTGCACCTTCCCCACCCTGTTCCGCCACTGAAATCACAAGCTTTTGTATGTGTCATTTGCCCTCGAAGATGAATTGGAAGCTGCTGCGTTCTCTGTTCTATGTTCCGTTTCTGGGCAAACGCAGAGTAATTGTGCACATATTACGTAATGTATTGCCATTTGCGGTCCTTAATGATTTAGGTGCAGAGTGAGTATTAAGTAGTTATCTTCCATCACAATTCTGATCAAATTGTAAGCTTCCCAGAGGCTCAAGTTGGTGTACTTCCTAATTTTAATAAAAAGCTCATAAATCAGTGAAAGATGTTAACAAACACAAACTATTTGTCAGGCGCCGTCCGCACGGCCGCCTGACTGCCTGACCGCGCGTCTGGTTGCTATGCAACCAGACGCATCACTTCCGGATCCCCCCTGCCATCCATCTCCTAGCAGTATGACGCGCCCCGTTGCTAGGCAACGGGACGCTATGTGATTCCCGGCGGCAGGCATGACAGCGCTGCAGCGCTGATGCTGATTGGATCCCCACACTATTTAAACCTCTTCCTGTCCTCTAATCAGTGCCAGAGTATCAGGTCTTCCTGTCTCCAGCGTTTGTGTGTACCAGTTGCTGTATTGTTCCTGACATTCCTCGTGCTGCTTGTGACCCTTTTAACCCGGACCGTTTGACCACCCCTATCTGGATTCTGCCTTTGTACTGCGCTCCCTGAAAGTTACCGACTCGGCTTGCCTCACCATTCTTCTGGATTTCCCTTTGCACCTCCTCTACCTGAATGTTGCTGAACCGGCCTGTCTGACACCCCCTTGTATCTCGCTGTGGACTCTAGGAAGGACCGCGACCTGCGTGTCCCTGCAGCGGAGTCCATACTTCCTTGCGGGGGTTCCTGGTGAATACCAGGGGCACGTTAGACTCCGCGCCTTCCTCTGAGTTGCGCCAACAACAGCAGGTACCCACTATCAGTCATACACCCACTATCAGTCGTGACAGTATACTCTGGCCATGACAACGGAGGGGTCTGGTGAACCGTCTGCTCATGACCTACTCCTGCATTTGGCTCAACGAGTGGAGCAACAAGAAGCAGCCCAAGCGCATCTTCTACAATGTGTCCAAGGGATTGCTACCCGCTTCGATACATTTCAGAATGCTGCACCCGCTACACCAGCCATAACCTCTGCGGCATCCACAGCATCCAGTGTGGTTACGGTCTCTACAGCGGCCTCCGGTGTACGCATCCCGACACCCGAAAAGTTTAAAGGTGATCCCAAGAAGTGCAGGGGCTTTCTGAACCAATGTGCCATCCAATTTGAGTGCAACCCAGGGGCCTTTTCTTCAGAACGCACCAAAGTAGCTTTTCTCATCTCCCTCCTCAGTGGTCAAGCCCTTGCCTGGGCCTCACCTTTATGGGAACAAGGGGGTCCACTTCTTAATAACTCCAACTCTTTCATTGAAGCTTTCAGGAAAGTCTTCGATGATCCCGGAAGAGTTGCTTCTGCAGCTACCAGCTTGTTAAACCTCCGCCAAGGTGACCTGTCCGTGGGGCAATACGCAGTTCAATTTCGAACCCTGGCTTCCGAGTTAAAATGGAATAACGAAGCACTGGTGGCAACCTTTTGGCAAGGTCTGGTGGACCGGATTAAGGATGAGTTAATTTCCAGAGAACTCCCGGCTGAGTTAGATTCTCTCATCTCCATGTGCATCAAGGTGGATTTGCGCTACCAAGAGCGCACGCAGGAACGCTCTCCTGGCAAACGGTTCATACCACGGCTAGCACCCCAGTTCCAAAATCCCATCCTGCCAGTGGACGAACCAATGCAAGTAGGACGCTCTAAATTATCCCTTGAAGAGAGGGAGAGACGCTTCAAACAACGCCTGTGTCTGTATTGTGGAGATCCGGGACACCTGCTAAGAGTTTGTCCCAAGAAACCGGGAAACTCTTCCTCCTAAACGGTGGCGGGGAGGCCGTTTTAGGAGAATCCACAGTTGCTCCCTATTCTAAAGAAAATTCCCCAGAATTTCAGATGGCTGTCATCCTGAGCACCCCCAAGGGTACCTTTTCCACCACGGCCTTTGTGGACTCCGGCTCCTCCGGGAACTTCATTTCGGCGGATCTAGCTTCGCAGCTCCAAATACCTCTAAACCCATTGCCCCAACCGTTATCTCTGACGGCAGTCGACGGAAGTCGTGTCACTCACGGCTCCATCTCCTCCATGACTTCTCCTGTTCGGTTGAGGGTAGGAGTACTTCATAGCGAAATGATCCAACTTTTGGTGTTGCCGAGGTCCATTAATCCCCTCATCTTGGGGCTACCGTGGCTGAGAAAACATTCTCCTCAGATGGATTGGGACCACGCTCAAGTTATGTCGTGGGGTTTAGGATGTCGCTTTGAATGTCTGTCTAGAGTCTTGCCTCCAAAATGTCAAGTAATGGCTCATTCCGAGCTAACCCACCTTCCTGAGGCCTATATGGAATTCCAAGATGTATTCAGTAAAGTGGAAGCGGAGATCTTGCCTCCTCATCGTCCCTGGGATTGCGCTATTGTTTTATCTCCTGACCAACCCATCCCCAAAGGGAGGACCTACCCTTTATCTCGTCCAGAGACGTCAGCCATGTCTCAATATATTTCAGAAAACCTGAAACGGGGATTTATCCGCAAATCTACTTCCCCAGCGGGTGCAGGGTTTTTTTTTGTTAAGAAGAAGGATGGGTCTCTTCGGCCTTGTATTGATTATCGTCCTCTCAACCGCATCACTGTCAAAAATCGATATCCACTACCTCTCATCTCCGACCTCTTTGACAAACTCAGTGGATCTCAAATCTTTTCCAAACTAGATCTCCGTGGGGCCTATAATTTGATTCGCATCAAAGAAGGAGACGAATGGAAAACGGCCTTTAACACCAGAGATGGACATTTCGAGTACCTGGTGATGCCCTTCGGCCTCTGCAACGCCCCAGCCATCTTCCAAACCTTTGTTAACGATATCTTTCATGACCTGTTATACACTTCTGTGGTAGTGTATTTAGACAATATATTAATATTTTCTAAAGATCTGAAGACTCATCGGGAACAAGTAAAGGAGGTCTTACGTAGACTCCGGAAACATCACCTCTACTGCAAGCTGGAAAAATGTGTGTTTGAGATTAGCCAGGTACCTTTTCTTGGTTTCATCGTGTCGGGTCAAGGTCTTTGTATGGATCCCACCAAGGTGTCAGCTATTCTGGACTGGCCTCAGCCACAAGGCCTTAAAGCTATTCAAAGGTTCATCGGCTTTGCAAACTATTATCGCCAATTTATTCAGGGATTCTCCACCATTATAGCCCCCATTACAGCTTTAACCAGGAAGACTGCCAACCCCAGGGTTTGGTCCTCGGAGGCCATGTCTGCCTTCATAACGTTAAAGAAAGCATTTTCTTCAGCCCCAGTTCTGTCCCAGCCAGATCAAGAACGACCTTTCTTCTTAGAGGTAGATGCATCCTCGGTAGGCATTGGGGCGGTGCTTTTTCAAGAGTCTCCGGCTGGCTCACACAACCCGTGTGGGTTTTTCTCCAGACGATTTCTTCCAAGTGAATGTAATTATGGAATAGGGGACAAGGAGTTACTGGCCATCAAGGCGGCTCTGGAGGAGTGGCGACATCTGTTGGAGGGGGCTATATTTCCTGTTACTGTGTTTACCGACCATCGGAACCTAGTGTTCATTCAAGAGGCTCGTTGCCTTAATCCTCGGCAAGCCCGCTGGGCATCCTTCTTTGCTCGATTTAACATGAAGCTCACATTCTGCCCGGGAGCCAAGAATGGACGTGCCGATGCATTATCTCGCTCATTTGACGATTCCGATCGTTTAAGACCGTTGGTTCCTCAGCATATTATTGATCCTTCTAATATCGTAGCCCTTACTAGGACCAAAACGTCCTCTCCTCCTCCAGGCCGGTCATTCGTGGAACCCCATCTCCGGTTCAAGACCCTGCAGTGGGCTCATTCATCCCGCATTGCCGGCCATGCTGGAATAAAGAAGACAACATCGCTGCTTTGCCGACGCTTCTGGTGGCCTAATGTACGTGCCGATGTTGAGAGATTTATTGCTTCCTGCACTACTTGTGCTCAACACAAAACTTGTAGAAGAGTTCCGGCAGGCCTTCTTCGTCCACTCCCTATCCCCGATGCTCCTTGGGAAAGTGTGGCCATGGATTTTATCACAGACCTACCCCTCAGTGCAGGGTTTACCACTATCTGGGTGGTTATTGATCGATTTTCGAAGATGGCACATTTTATTCCTCTAACTGGACTGCCCACGGCCAGTCGTCTGGCAGATATCTTTATCAAGGAGATATTCAGACTACATGGTTGCCCGAAGGAGATCATTTCGGACCGCGGAGTCCAATTCACATCCCAGTTTTAGAGAACCTTTTGTAAGAGATTGAACATAGAATTGAAATTCTCTTCGGGATACCATCCGCAAACCAACGGACAGACGGAGCGAATCAATCAGGATCTCGAGACATTCCTCCGCTGTTTTACCTCCGACAACCAGAATAAATGGTCTCAATTCCTTCCTTGGGCGGAGTTCTCCCATAATCAACACATTCATGAGTCTACTGGATTCTCCCCTTTCTTTATTGTATACGGAAGTCATCCTGTGTTTCCGGATCCTTTTCCAGTGTCCTCTTCACCGGTTCCAGCCGTAGATACTCTTTATCGGGAGTTTTCTCTCATTTGGGCTAAGACTAAGACGGCTTTACTCAAGGCTACTCAGCATCACAAAATCTTTGCAGATCGTCTTCGGAGGGCCACTCCTCTCTTAAAGGTGGGAGACCAAGTATGGCTATCCACCCGGGACCTAAGACTAAAGGTTCCTTCTATGAAGATGGCTCCTCGATTTATTGGCCCGTACACCATCATGCAAGTCATTAATCCTGTATGCTTTAAATTAAAACTTCCTCCTTCTCTGAGATGTCATAATACTTTTCATGTCTCATTACTACGACCAGTGGTACTCAATAAATTCTATCGACCTCCCGGTCGTCCCCCACCAATACAAACCTCTTCTGGAACTGAATTCGAAGTCAGTCGGATCTTGGCCTCTCGCATTCTTCGTGGCAAACAGCAATTTCTTGTCCATTGGAAAGGATTTGGCCCAGAGGAGAGATCATGGGTGGACAAGCAGGACCTTCACGCTCCTAGAATTCTCAAAAAGTTCCTTCAAACAGGAGGAAGAAGAGGAGGGTATACTGTCAGGCGCCGTCCGCACGGCCGCCTGACTGCCTGACCGCGCGTCTGGTTGCTATGCAGCCAGACGCATCACTTCCGGATCCCCCCTGCCATCCATCTCCTAGCAGTATGACGCGCCCCGTTGCTAGGCAACGGGACGCTATGTGATTCCCGGCGGCAGGCATGACAGCGCTGCAGCGCTGATGCTGATTGGATCCCCACACTATTTAAACCTCTTCCTGTCCTCTAATCAGTGCCAGAGTATCAGGTCTTCCTGTCTCCAGCGTTTGTGTGTACCAGTTGCTGTATTGTTCCTGACATTCCTCGTGCTGCTTGTGACCCTTTTGACCCGGACCGTTTGACCACCCCTATCTGGATTCTGCCTTTGTACTGCGCTCCCTGAAAGTTACCGACTCGGCTTGCCTCACCATTCTTCTGGATTTCCCTTTGTACCTCCTCTACCTGAACGTTGCTGAACCGGCCTGTCTGACACCCCCTTGTATCTCGCTGTGGACTCTAGGAAAGACCGCGACCTGCGTGTCCCTGCAGCGGAGTCCATACTTCCTTGCGGGGGTTCCTGGTGAATACCAGGGGCACGTTAGACTCCGCGCCTTCCTCTGAGTTGCGCCAACAACAGCAGGTACCCACTATCAGTCATACACCCACTATCAGTCGTGACACTATTATCTTGTTCTGGTCACAATAATCAATACATGACCTTGATGCTTGGATCCCCTAGAAAAGTTGTAATTTTACATAAAGCAGAGAGTGTTGTACCCTGTCCAATGGTATTTTAGACAGGAAGACTTTTATGACTAGTGAAGACACAGAATTTCAGTCAAATACAGAGATCAAGAGAGTTTCAAACAGACAAACCAAAACAACAATAAAAACACCCATCCAAAACAGGAAGCTACCGAGCAGGGTTCAGCATCTTATAAAAAAAAAAAACATAAACGTTACACAACATAGCAAATATAATAAGCAAACAGTTCTCATACACATGTAAGCACAATGCATGAAATGAGAAAAAGTTAATCAAAATAATCTGTTGATGCTAACTTTTTAGGGGAACAAGATAACAGAGTTATTTGTAGACTTTTTAAGGTCTATGCAGATCGGGCACCTACGGGAGCAACCGGCATCCTCGTCATCATCGAATATATGTGTGTGGCACATCAGTATCGGGACCAGCGGGACCATACTTTATTGAATTTCTGGAGGTGGTCCCTATTTCTATATGTAAAGCATTCATGCCAGTGTTGTTAATCATAGACACCCATTCCTGGAAATGTGATGGCTGGTCCACCATCCATAGCTACTTTAACCAAAGAGGTAAGATTAAACACATATTTAAATTTGCTGCTTTAAAACCACTCAAACATATTTTAGCATTTGGGAAGGGACCTCAACCTCAGATCCACAAATTAACTCCCAAACAGAGGTCCGGAGGCTAAGTATTGGAGAACACTTCCAGAGCATGTGAATAAAAGAGCCAGTGGGGTTACCACATCTAGGGCACTCTGCCAGGTTTTTTATAAACTTCTGAAACAGGTGGAGTGAAATACACACTCAACATAGTTGTGGATTTGTTGAAATCTGACACTAAAGGATTGCATTTGTTCTACCTAAAGCTGGGTACACACTACACTGTTTTCGTCCAATAATCGGCTCAAATAGCCGACATACGACCGCTCGTTCAAAAGTCGGGTCAGTGTGTGCAGTGACACGATCGTCGAAAGTCTGCCCAAATGGACGATTATCGCCTCATTTGGTTTGTCGTACCGTTTAATATTTTCATTCCAATCTCGTTTCCCCTGTGTAGTGTGTATAAACTTCTGACAGATCCACAACAGTGAGTACGAAATTACAGTCATTGCTCACGACAACATGGCTGTAAAAAGTCGCTAAAGGGACGTCCGCTCTTCCCTTTATCATCCTAAACAAGGCTAGTGTGTATGCAGTCCATGGACCGAGTGATCGGACCATCGATCGCATGTAAAATCTCTCGGCATAAAAAGTTGGTCGAAATTTCTGTAGTGTGTACCCAGCTTAAGCACTTGGTCCAACTCCTCATCTGATTAGACATCCAAATCTACCTCCCACCTACTCCTCAAGGAGGCCATCAGATAATACTAGTGGGAGAAGAAATGCATAGCTAATTGAGATCTATTTGCAAAATACAAGTGTCTGTATAAAAATCTTGAGTGAGGAGTTGCTAATCCTAGGTTTGCTTTTACGTAAAATTAGACCACAGCACATGGTGCATCGGCATATACCGAAAGAAAAGAGCATTGGGCAAAGAGAATTCAAGTTTTAATTGATCAAATAATTTTAGATAGCACTATAAATATTTCAATATAAATGTGTCCAAGGAAATACCTAGCCCATGCCATATGGTGCTACCTTTAAGTTTAGCAAACTGAGGAAATTTTTGTTAGAACAAAGTGTGTTGTCTGGATCAATGTTCAGCCAACCAAGGAGCTTGTGCACATTTTTACAAATCATAATTGCCTGTTGATGATTGTATGGGCTCTTCCTAGAATTTTATTCTGCAAGCAAAAATTGCAAGTGAGTGAACTCAGACCCTGTCTGCTCATCCAGAAAGCCCACCAAGATCCCATCAAGGGGGTTTACCAAACACTTTTCTAGGTAAGCCAGCTGAGAAGCACAGTAATAAAATTTAAAGAATGGGAGTACAAGACCCTCAGAGGATTTGGAGCGGCACAGAGTAGAGATCTTAACTTGTTCCCGCACACCTGAGAGGAGACAGGATGGTATATATACTGTGACCTGCTGGATGAGTATTTAAGTGAGGTAACTCTCCCCTTTACAGTATGCAACACTTTTTTTCAGGTTCAGGTTTTAATTTTAACATTATCTATTACCAGGTCTCTATTAACAGCAACATATTCAGAGCTGTTGGCAGTACTCCAAATCCCAAGATATTGGGATATTGCACTGAAATTTGTAGTCCATTGAAAGGAATGCCAGAAAGCCTCCTTCTCTGTAATTTCCCAATCAACAGAAATATATTGGATTTGCTCCAGTTAATCTTGCGTACATATCAAATTAATTTATGTTCCAAAGGAGATTATTATCTAGTGAAACCCATTGCCTGTGTAATGTTTGACATATTCTGTGTGTAGGATAACTGAAATGTTCTAATTCAAAAGTTCCTCTCTAGCATGGTGAGTCATGCAGTTACCACACATATCGGATTTGGTATATTGGGTATGCCCTTCAAAGAGCAGCCTGCGTCTAGCCTTGTCAAACAGATGGTCAACACAGTCCTTCTGGGAGTGTAGCCACTCAATGATGGGACCTTAGATAACTAACTTTCTAAGGGGGAAATGCAATTTGGCACGAAGTGTCTCTGGAACATCCATGGAGTCACCTAACATTGATGTTCTGGCTGGAATCTCCACTCATTTTTCCTCACACCCCATAGATGTATTCGAAAAATGAGCATAGATTCCTTCCATAATTGCCGGCAATGTGTGCAGCACGAAATCCGTACGCCACATCGCCTGCAATTGAATCACCCTCTAAATCACAATAATTTTTTTACAAAGTGGTCTCCTCCCTTCTGTAATTTTTTTCTTCCCAACCATTCTGGTAATAAAGGAACCCCTAAAAAAACACTTGAAAGTGTCCCAGAGAAAGCCAGGGCTATCTTTCCCAGCATTATCCCCAAGATAACCATCCCAAGAAGCAATCAAATCACTCCCTGTGCACATCAGGTTCAGCCAGAAGGGATTTAGCTACATAAAGCACAGTCCCTTATCAGGAGATCGGTCAAGAATTAGTGACACTGATGAGTGGTCAGAAATGCCCCTGTACAGATATTCCAGATCTGCCAGCCAGATTACGTGACTAAAGGATGAAAAAAATGTGTGAGAAGGTGTGGTGTGGGGCAGAATGGCATGAAAATTCTGCAGCTACCTTTGCCAATGTGGTGCCATCTGGTACCACTTAACTCAGTATCTTCCCTCCACCTGTCCAGAGTCACATACATAAAATTAATAAAATTATTAAAAACCCCTAAGCAAACCACAGGAGTGTCTTGGGACATGGCCATAAAGGTGGAACAATATCTCACTATTATCAAGGGGAGGAATGTAAATTCTGGGATCATGAGTGGCTGTGAATCCACGGTCGAAGTCGTATAATTGGATGAACGAAAGTATATTGGTTAACATTGTTTTGCCGTGCGATTGCGATTCGTACGCCACGTAACTCCGATCCGTACGCCACCTAACACAGCGCGTGGTGCGATCGCACGGTAAAATACGCACGTACACACTCGCATTACAACATTTACTTATTTATATAATTCATATTCATGCTAGTCCGTTACACTGTAATTTATGAGCAGATAGTATTTGGTTTATTATTAGTTTATATAAATATGATTATATGTACACTTCAGTGATATTTAAGGTTCAGCTTATAGGAAAGGTGTCATGTCTAATATCATATTAATCCCCTTTACATCAGCAGCTGTTCGGTGCATTCGGCGAAGAGATCGCACATTGCATACTCTAGTTATTGATGTTAGGGAATAAACCTTTAATATGATATTAACTGTCAAATGCTGATGGACTGATTGTGATTGGAGTTTGGCGGGAAGAACAGAGCAGTTTGGCGTGAAGAACAGAGCAGTTTGGCGGGAAGAACAGAGCTCATCCCCTGCAGAGACCCCCACCTTTGGATTCCTTAGATTGAATCAGCCTATGATGGGTAACCCCCTGGACCCTCCTGATGCCTGGACCAATAGAAGCAAGCTACACCACCTGCATTGTTTCACTGTATCTCTGTTTGCATATAAGCAGTAGCTCTCATGTAGTGTTCAGTCTACTCTGACCACAATTATCTGAACAGATATACTTTTCACTGGGACCCGTGGAAGTGCAGCAATTGCAGCAGTATGTATTTATCTTTTGGTATTGGCTGTACTGTACTGTATTATATTACAATCATGTATTGAATTGTTAACTTGTTACATCTGCTAAAATAAATCACTTTGTGCGTTAGAAGCACAATACAATCGCTTGGGCAATGCTTATTTGAAAACGATAAAATTACTTTAATATTACATTGCCCTTTATAAATATAAATCTATCATATGGGTCAGACTGCACCAGCACGAGGTTAAACATTTTATTTTTCTTAATTAGAATAGCTACAACTCTGGATCTCGGGGAGTGAGTAGAATGATGTGTCCAGCAGACCAATTATTTTTTTTAGTTCAAGGACCCATGATTAGATTAATAAAAATCTAAGGATTTGTAAGAACATTAATTGGAGATACCGTTTATGTCATGTATTTTTCTTGTAAGTATTTTTAACATCAAAGTACTTTGTCTGATGTTCACTATTAAATGTAAATTCCGGGACTCCGATTGGAGACATCCGGTTTAAATAGGTTTCCGTTCAGTGTGTTAATCTAATCTCCCTGAGAAAGACCGCAGCAGAGCGGTTGAACCGCGTTGGAGGCTCTAGATTAACTTATTAACGTTTTGGAATATACCGTGTTACATCTTTGAAACCTTATCCATGCACATGGAATGAGATCAGATACCTTTTCAGCTATTAGATCCATTACATGCACTTTTGGTTTGGATTTCTGGTAGGAGTATCCCCTCATACTTTATTGTGATTTTATTTGTGGACATATGTTTTTTTATATACATGCCCTATTTTTTATACATGCCCTATATTTTATGGGATACATTAAAAAATTTATTTTAACAATATCACGCTAGATCATTTTATTTTCTATTTCTATGACCATTAATGTCCTCATTGGCTAAGTGAAGGAAAATCAACAAAAAATAGAGATCTATCGGACTATCCATGACTGCACGTTGATTATCTTATCAGAAGGGAGAGGAAGGAGGAAAAGAATGCTTTAAAGGCTTATGATCTGAAAGTTTCTGGTAGGAACCCATTTCACACTTATATTCTGCAGTGATGGTGAGGTGTAAGTCACATATGAAGATTACACTCGTTCAATAATCACTCGATTTTCAACATCTAGGAGGACTGTATATTATCAATATTTTGGACTATTGAAATTTTGTGTCAATTTATCATTTTGACCATTTGAAATATGCTCTTGAGACCTTTGAGAATGATTTAGCGCTGAATATCTTGTATCTTGTTATTACATAAACTAAACAATGCTACTCTCTATCAGCATATTGTAAATAGGTTTTGGTTTCACTTTGGATTTCTGATAATGTCATTAGAGCACAAATGTGAATTGAATCAGTTCTAAACTAAACAGCCCAAATGTGTTGTTTTGACTCCAATTTTTGCTCCGTACATCATGCCCTACACATCTTAATTTAACTTACAGGGATTTAAGGATAGGCTAACAGAAGATAATTTACAATTTATTTATATACTGGAAATCCTAAGTAGAACTACATATGATTCACCTTTCATAAATGATTTAGGATGTTTCAGTGCACGTTAGAAATTCAAATTCTGTTTTTAAGAAGCAATTTTAAAAATTAACACAACAAAATGTTAGTACAGTCATTCAATTAAATGTAAAAGTGTGTTTTGATTTATTCTTATTGTTCACATAAGCTGAATTGTTCAGGTCATTCACATGCTGAATGTATATGAGGTGAAATTTAGGAAACAAGTCTAATAAAAGATCAAAATGTGCACAAAACTATGCATAAAGAAAATATTAAATATTTTTATTAAATAAGAGAAGGAAGGCAACAATTAATCATTTATAGGAAATAAATCTAGTTGTGATATGTTTGAACCAGTTTTAGATACTTTTTTTCCCATCTAAGGCAAAGCTTCATTTTCATGACATTCAGACATATGTCCCCATATTTGAGATAAGCCTCCTGCAGGCATTGCACTATTTAAGTAAAAATGATAAATTAAATTAAAAGTGCTAGGGGAACAATGTAATCTCTTTTCAAGGACATCACATGGAGCTCAACTTCAAAATAGGTCACATTAAAGTGAATTACACCTTTAATAGCAGTATGCATATTTTCCTATTCGGAATTCAGTTGAAATCCATAATTGTTAAGTCTCTTAGCTAGTTGAAAAGCATACTGACTCACTGATCTTTTGAAGTCAATAAAATCTGATGTAGAGAATACTACAAGTCATTCAGCATGCTGTTTTTGAGTTTTAAGCCTGTAAAAAATGCTCTAAAAAACCAAATTTCCCTGAGGGGTTTCATAGTCAGATTTTCTAGTCTACTTCACAGATAGAAATTTTTTCATAACATCAGATTTTTTTTAACAAAGTTAAATAAATATTAGTTTAAGAAGTTTTATTGCTTTTACAATAGCACAGGTATTGTGTTTTGTGAGATTACTTATTAATGTATGATTGTTAACCAGAGTTTGCCAAAAGAAAGTCATGAAAGACAATAGAAGTCACAAAAAATGACTAGACAGGCAACGTTCCTTATATAGATAATATGTGCCTCCTATGGAAGATTCTTCTTCCATAGGAGGCACATATTATCTATATAAGGAACGTTGGCTGTCTATTTATCGTTGGGATCAAGCCTTTTGATTTCTTCTGGACTATGCATGCATTTTAATATTATATCTGGATCCAGAGCTCATATGGTTGTGTGACACCCGTTTTTTATTTAGTTTTTTATTTTATGGGGTATTGTTTTGTTTATATTAATTTATATTTCCTTCAATGTTTTTATCTCTATGTGGTTTATTAAATTCTGTATATGGATTGAATTATCATAGTAATATATGTGGATGGTTGTTTCTCTCCAGCGCCATTATCCTTTTCTATTTCTGTATTGTCAGGGTACCAATAGATCCTTAATGGGCAGCAGGGGAGTCAACTTCTTAGATACCTACGAGATCATGAGAATTATTGTTTTATTTATTTCCTAATTTATTATTGTTACAACTAGTGAACCATCATTGAGATTTTAGTTTGGTATTTATATATATTTTTGCAACTCATACATTATCCACATTTTTTATATTTCTATATATAACAGTTTGGTTTATTTATTACTGAATCATTCATCATCCCTACTAGCGCCAAACTTAACTCCTTTGTGGGTTATTAGTAGGTATATGTATAGAAATAAACAGGTAAAGAAACTATTTAGTGTATTGGAGAGCTTTATAAATTCACTTCCACTGGATATCAAAGTTCTAGAAATGTTTTAATCTTGTGGATTGGTATAAAATATTTTTGAGTAATGATATACCTATAGAACTATAGATATGTGGGAAAATGGGGAACCACATCGGATCACTGACATATGTTAAAATAAATAAAATATGCAAGGAATCTCTACTGTTATATTTATTTGACTTATGTCTGACATTATGTATAAAATAATTTTTATTGTTTAGATGTCTTATTTATTGTTTTTTCGTTTTTGGTACATAAGGATATTATTCACTGTTTTTAAACTATTTGTATGTATTATATATTTTGAGTTCAATAAAATATGAAATGGAAAAAAAAGTAAAAAAAAAAAAAATGACGTTATATATTTAAAATATCTTTCTGAATAACTTATTTTCTTTGAATTAATAATTAAATATGGAAAGAATTCTACCATAAGTTATTAGCTTTGAAAGAGAATAATGGGAAATAAAATAACCAGTATGAGGTTCCTCTGAATAAAATAAATAAAATTACATTATTAAGTTTCGACACTATAAGCGGTATTTTTAACAAGACCATGTCCATATAAAAGTAATGTGTAGTTAGTTTCATACTCATTCATCCTGATTGTTAGAAATGAGAAACATCTCTCAGTGTCTATGTAGATTCCTACACAGTTCTGCCTATTTAACAGTTTTACTTGTGCACTCACATTGATAAGAATATACTTTATTCTTATACAGCCATAAAAAAATTCTGTTATAAATGCCTCTTATTTACTCAAGTACTGCATAGGTTACATATTAAAAAAATATACTTTATCCTTATACAGCCGAAACATTTTCTATCTTAAAAACACAATATTCTCACTCTAAAATCACAATTCATGTTTCACTACTGATGATAGAAATTTATGTGAAAAAAATGCCCACATCTTCAAGCAGTATATGTGCTGATGGGGAACAGGGCAACGACAATGATAATTTGACATGAACAAAATAATGAAGATTATTTGTCATTTTACCCAAATTGTTAAATGCCTCTTTTAGTCAAATAAATAAAGCAGTTTCTTTAGTTCCAAATGTTAAATGTTCAAAATATGATCAGAAGGATACTGAGATATTCCATTAAATTAAGTCCTCTACTCAGCTCCTCTCTGATCCTCAGTCAGGCTGATTATATTCTCCGGAGACATCTTTCTATCTATCTATCTAGGTCTGGACCGAGTGCCTGTCTTGTAGATTCCAGTCCTCTTAGGACAAACTACTTTTCTGTTTCCAACTGGTTTTGTCTCAACTATTCTGCTTCTTGAAGGGCACATACAAGCCTCAAAATGGGTCCTCTCTTGAGCTTCTTACTGAGCCATTTGTTCATCTCCTAGCGGAGTCTTCTGCTGCCTGAGCTCTGTACTGAGCTGCAGATTGGTGTGGAAACACACTTTATTAATAATGGTGAGGTGGATCCAAGATTCCAGGGCATGAACATATTGCAAACAAAGGTCACGTAGCCTACAAACATCACAATATAAATTTATCCATATAAATATTCCAGAAGAGGTTGAAGAATGAAACATGTAGGGTAGCTTCATATACAACAGTTTTTTTCTCTTTCCATCTAGGAGTGGAATAGCTGACAAGCTGGAGATTGCTGGACTGTTTCCTACTGACTTCCCAGGTATGCCGGCAAACTTTATTTTTATGTATAAGTTTTTAACCATTGCTTTATTAAAATTACATTTAATACTGCACTGAATATTTCATATTTCAAGGCTACTTCCTGGAAGCTCTAATTGGTTAACACTGAAGCTTAGTGACATACACTTTTGTGTCACTGTTTAACTTCCAGGCATATACTTTAATTTGTGTTGTCAATTGGTGACCCTCTTCCTCTTCTTTTTATTCCTCAATGCAGTCAGTTGCTTAATTTGAAAGTAGCATTGATTGAATTAGTTTGTTATTTTTGTGATAATTGATGCTTAGTTCTCTATTTTCATACATCAGTCATCACACAATCTCAAGAAGAAATTATGTAAAATAAAATGGCCAATCTGGAGGCTTTTCAAATCTTTGTGGAACTATAATTTTAATAATATTAGTATGGAAGTTAGTAAATTCTAGCTTAGGAAACTTATATGCTAAACAACACTAAGATGCATTCAAGCACATACTTTCAAAAGCTCATTCATTTTTTTAATAAATCAATCTACAGTCCTGGGGGTAAATGTATTAACTTCTGATTTTTTCATGTCACCGCTATTCGGCGAGTGTGCAGTGAAAATTTAAAGCAGCAATAGCTTTAAAGGCAAAATAATGCCTTTAAAGCCATTGCTGCTTTAAATTTTCACTGCAAACTCGCCGAATAGCGTTGCCTTCAGAAAATCAGGAGTTATTACATTTACCCCCAAATTTCTATAAGCAGTATATGGTACTATATTTACTCAATTTATCATAAACCAATTATTTCTCTTTATGGTAGGCAGGGGAGGGCTGGCAGATTCCAGCCCGGGGGGCAAGCACACAGCAGGGGCCCATCCTTAAAGGGTGATTTTTGGTACAATATATATTTATCTATATAAAAAGAGACTATTGTAGTGTTGCTTTATCCATATATATATTTTTTTATGCCCCCCAGAGCTGGATTAAGGCTCTGGGGGGCCTGGGCACTTTAGACAGGGTAACCCCCTATGATGTAACATGGTTATCATTTTAGACAAGTACACAGGCAATACTGTGTGCACTACTGTTAGGTGCACAAAGTTCTGCCTTCTCAAGCAGTACACGGTGTAGCAGGACATACCTCCCAACTGTCCTAAGCGAGACAGTCATCCAAATTTGGGACTGTCCCACCAGATTCAGGACAGTTGGCAGACTGTCCTGCTCTCTCCTACCTGTTCTTGTCACTGTAACCACTTGTGGCTGCTGGTGTCTATAGGTCATTTGCTGGTTGTCTGGATCCTGAAATATTGGAGGCCCTATTTGGAAAAAAAATGGGTACATTAAATTTAGAAAGCTCCAACCAGTCTCAGTGTTAAATCAATAGAACTCATGTTTTATAATTAGGCCTCCCTCCAGCCACAACATTAAAATAATGATATTTACATTTGCTAAATAGATCTCTTTCTTTCCAACCAACCTGACATTAGATAAGCAAACACATTTAATATATACACCTATTATCCCTCCCTCCAAACAGCCCCAGCAATAATTTAAATAGCATTTACATTTAACAAATATAACCATTTCCCACAACAATCACAGGCATTAAATAAAACATAATCACAAATCAATAAATAGATCTAAGTTTCCACAAACAGCCCACAATCAATAAATAGTTCCCAAAACACACCAGCATTAAATTAAAAGTCCAATTACTCCATCTTAAATTCATAGGACCCACTATTAAATTAAATAGCCCCACCATCACCCCACAAATAAAATTGCACCCAATAATTAGCCCCCCTTGCACTCCTCGATTAAATTAATAGCCTACCCCCACATTATATTAGGACCCCCTCCCTCTCACACACACATACATACATATACTGGCCCCCTCTCACACATACATACATACATACATACATACATATACTAGCCCCCTCTCATACACACATACATACATTCATATACTGGCCTCTTCTCACACATACATACATACATACATACATATATACATACATACATACATACATACATATACTGGCCCCTTCTCATACATACATACATACATACATACATACATACATATACTGGCCCCTTCTCACACATACATTAATAAATACATACATACATACATATACTGGCCCCTTCTCACACAGACATACAGACATACATATACTGGCCCCTTCTCACACAGACATAAAGACATACATATACTGGCCCCTTCTCACACAGACATACATACATAGATATACTGGCCCCTTCTCATACAGACATACCCCCAGGCCCTAATAGCAGTCTGACTGAGCTGCCCCCTGTCCCCCGGGCCAGCCCGCTCCTGCATATACTGGCCCCTTCTCATACAGACATACATATGCTGGCCCCTTCTCATACAGACATACATATTCTGGCCCCTTCTCATACAGACATACATATGCTGGCCCCTTCTCATACAGACATACATATGCTGGCCCCTTCTCATACAGACATACATATACTGGCCCCTTCTCCCTCCCCCTCCGCGGCGCTCACCTGGTTCATCAGCTCGATGTCTTCATCTCTTCGTCCCATGTGACACTTGAAGGGATGGAGACCCGCGCAGCTTGACTGGAGGAGGTGGCTGGCCGGGGGGAGTGGCCACAGTTGTTACTTAAGCACTATTCCTTTATCAAGGTAAGTGATTGCTTGCCCATGTTTTGGTTACTTTTATTAGTTGACATATTTTTATATTTTAATATACTGTTGGTTCCATATTGTGGTATTATAGTAATGGCAATGTTATTTTTTTTATTATGAAACGTGTTCAAATTAGTTTCTAGTGCTCATTCTTTTTAACATGTTGCTGTCTGTGAATAGATTTAGGTTCAATAATAACAGACACAAATCGTAACTTAGTTATACCTACATTATTGAAAAGAATCACAAATATATAAATAAATGTATTGCCAAGTTTAATTTCTTGTCCTAGCAAGTCCTCACCTGCTTGGTTTTGACCATAATATCCCTATCCCACCCAATGTGGGATGTCCTCTTTTTCTCATTGCAGAGCTGGATGAATGACCTTTTGCTCACCATAGGGCCACCATCCATGACTGACCACAGTACTTTCCACCTCCCTGAGTGGACACTCATCTACAGACAAGACAGCTCATCACTTAGGATAGGTCGGCAGTTTTTGCTCTGATCCACTGGCTAAGGTCAAAAGGACCCAATTGCCTGGTTCTTGTCTTTAAAGACCCTTCCACCCTCCTCCAAAAAATCAAGTAAAAAGCAGCGCTGAGCATGTAATATTAGAGAGGTTATATGTATTAAAACCTCATACAAACCATGACAGACTGCATACAGATCGGCCAGGATAAAATTAAAAATACATAATTTATTAACTCAATGATAGGCCATATATACAGATCATAAAATATGACATCCAATCTAAATCTAACGTTAGGCACAAGTTTGTAATGATGTGTTGATCCAAAGCAAGATTCCTTTGAAAAGGCTGTATATTAAACCATATAAGCGTGATGAGGAAAGTTCCACGTATGAGTAATCTTGAATCGCTTCGATAATAGGAATTATATGAAAAGATGAATCAACTCACTTGCTCCAATGTAGTCAGCAATAGTCACGGTTATGACCACATGTATATAACGCCATCTGAGTAACTACAGCACAAGTATGGTTTTATGTGGTTAGCGGTGTCTTGGTTGAGAGCTTCCTGTGTATGACTCCGTCCAGGGGCTAAGAGCAACACCGTCAGGGGATTGCACCTGGAAGCGCGAAAACACGTCACCGCAACTCCTGTGATTGGCCACAATGTTAAAAGTCCACAATAGGCTTGTACATATGCTGATAAATTAGGAGCAAATTCCAACAGTGGTGAAATATGATCTCGCCTGTGTTACCCACTGTAGGAAAGTCCAATATGTCGCCAGAGAGCCACTTCCAATAGTTATATAAAGGAAAAAAGTAGTGCCAAGTAAAAACGTCTTAAATGGCAATTTACCATATAAATGATGCCAAGCAGTTATTCCAGTAAAATAAATTTTTGACGTATTTCATCTGATATAACCAGACTTTATCACTTTATTTTAAGACAGGATAAAAATCTCTCTATTCAAGCATTACTTAAATAGAGCAGGGAGTTTCAGCAATTATCAATCAATCACGTTCAGTGAAAACCACTGATACAATATCAATGGGGTAGATTCGGAGGTACCGACACAGAGAGTAATAAGAATTAATTCAAAGCCAATAATATATGAGAAGAGAAAGATATATGCATATTTAAACAAAACTAACTAATAACCACATAAATAACATTAATACTAATACATTATAGTAATGACCTAGAAAAATAATAAATCAAATATATAGATAAAGAAGGAATGTAGCCTCTCTACCTCCCTAAAACTCAATATAAATATAAAAATAATTGTAAAGAAAAATTATTGTATCAAATTAATTAAAGAATAACAACAGTGTAATAACTGTACATACATTCAGAATAGCTAAAGATTCCAAATGCACCTCAGAATGAAAATATTCTCATACCTATACAATACCAAGCCCCCCCATACAGTCTTATTGACATAGATGTCAGTTTTCAAAGAAATCCAGAGCTTCATTTAATCCATCTTGGATAAGAGTTTGTAATTTGAAGATCCAAAATGTTTCTGTCTCACATAGTTTTCTATATCTGTCTCCACCCCTAGATGTTTTTTCAATACACTCAATCCCCATTAGTTGTAAACCCACCGGATCTTGGCTATGTATTAAAGAGAAATGTTTAGGTAGACTATGGATTTATAGACTTAAAATTATATTGCGTCTATAATCTCTAAAACGCATTTTTAGAGGCCTAGTTGTTTTGCCTATATATTGGTGTCCACAAAGGCACTGTAATGCATATACCACATAATTTGACTCGCAATTTATAAATTGTTATATTGGGAATCTATCTCCCAAAATTTTCAAAACAATTTCATTACCTTAAGTCACCATAAATGTACAGGTCATACAAACATTCTTATTACATCTATAGCAGCCAGGAGTGTTTTATTGGGAGCCAACTTTGAACATTTAATACCCCTGAGTCACCAGATTTAAAGTAACCGAGAGCTAAAAAAAACTCTTCAATTTTTTATTTCTCTGAAAAATTATTTTGGGTTTGTCATCAAATAAGGGTCCAACACTACATCTTGTTTCAATATTTCATAATTCTTAATGATCATTTTTTTGACACACAATGATTTGGTATTATATTTAGATATAAATAGAGGTGGATCCTCTTGATTACTCCCAACCAAGGGATATATAATTTTTGTAGCATGTTTTTTTATGTTTACTTAATTTGTAAATAACTATTTATTGATAGTTCATTTATGCTTAGGCCATATTAATTTTAGGCTACAATATGATCTTTGAACAAAATATTTGATTTGAAATATAATCTGGAATTTTTTGATCATATAGTAATAATAATAATAATAATAATAATAATAATAATAATAATAATAATGAGATAGATTGATTGACAAGCTTTAGATTCACCTGCCTTATTTAGGGAAGGATTGAATAGAGAGCGCAATACTGTCTTTAAAAAAGTCTGTCTGTTACAAATGAAACTCGTCAGTCACTTGTTCTTTAACTGTTATTGACACCATTATTATACACATCCTGGGTCTAGGATCCAATTGTAGAATACTGAGTCCCTATATGATCCTCTGTTTGCATCTATGGAATTATTCGAATCTGACAGCACCACTGTGATTGAGGGGGAATAAGTGTGCCATTTCATTCCTAAGAGCAAGTTCCAAGACGGCTGCTATTTCAGAGCACCTGGATGGAGACCTGCATGAGGTGATTTAGCTCTATACCATCATATCGAAAGGATCATGTTGCTCCGTGTGGAACCTTTTACCCCAGGGGGCTGCTGTACTTAAAGACTCTATTAGAGTTTTACATAGGACAATACAACCAGACTTCGCTAAGTATATTTAAACCTCTTAATTTGTTGCAATTGCTGTGACTTTTAGGAGGATCATTTGTCTATTTTCATTCTCTCAGACCGCTACACTATTACCAGGTCATTACAGGACACAATACTGGTCAACTCTTTCGGTCTCCATATGGACATTATCTAAGTTTTTATCATTTTGATTATATGTTTTTTATCTCTCATATTATTCTTTTGCCAACAGTGAATCATCCATTATATCATAGAAATAAATATTTTATATTAATTAATCTCTGGTGTGGACAATTATTACGCATCCTGCCATGGTGTGAACTAGTATTTTTAGAAAAATCCCCATAATTCTAACAATCAGCGCTGCTATTGTATTTCTTTTTGGTGTTTTTTCTTGTGGGGTATAGCAATTAATCCAATTATTGCAGCTGCAGTGGTTTGTATTTACTTTGTGGGTACCTCACCGCAGGATAATGTCTTTCTTTGCTTCCAGTGTACACAATGAACAGTGTGCAGACAGCAATAAGAGTGCAGCGATACAATAATAAGAGCTGTATAGAATAATCAAGATGACTACTAAAAGATTCAGAGAAGGACAAGTGTCAAACTTGCTTCATCCTACTTTTAAAAGGCTATGGTCACATTGATTGTGATTGGTCTTATTCTGCAATGGGCATTATTTATTTTAGGAATTTTGCACATATCAAAGTCAATTTGCAATACAGGATAAATAGAGACAACTTCTTATAAGTTTTATTCAATTTGGTATTCAAACTAAGTATATGGTGGCATTTATTGCCTAAGGAAACTTCAGAGAATCTTTTTTTTTTATTTTAAAAATTATTGGATCCCTACATAGATTTTATTTACAGCGATTAATTAATGACTACAATTATCTGGAACACATAGCGTTGGAGAGTGACTTGGACATATTTTGCTTGTTCCTTTTACCGTTTAAAACTGTAAAGATTTTTTTCAAAACATTCTTGTGTGCATGTTTACTTACCCAGTGGAATATTTGAAAACATATCTTATTCCATTGTCAGTTACAAAAAATAAAAAAAAACTATTTTATAAACAGATTTGCACCAGAAACATTTGTCATTTGCATATTATTAAGATGTCACTGCACTTTCAATATACTTCTAAACATTATCATTTTTATTGTCTTTTTTGTTTTAATTGGATGTAAAAAAAGTGATGACCAGAGATCATTTGTACCATAATGACTGGAACATTTTATGTATTTTTGCTGGCTGCAGTAGTAATGACTTTTTATTTTCAACTCTAGTCAAGCAAATGTGGTTGTATATTTCTCCTGAACAATTAATACTCTATAGTTACTAAAATGTGTTTAATTTTTCTGAGCATGGGAATGCCTGATATTTGTAGTCATGATAAAGGAACAATGTGGTACCTAAACTTTGATGTTTATAGAACCTGATTGAATATACATAGGCTATGAGTGCTGTGCTCATTCATATATATATATATATATATATATATATATATATATATATATATATATATATATACACACACAAGCTAACCCGTGCATGATACTCATGCATTCTAGTCAAATCAAGCTACTTAAGGTGTTAAAAAGGTTCTTGTCATGCATTTGGGGCTAGGCCAGGCCTCCTCAGGGGAAGAGCGTTACTTCCCGATGCAAGAGCCCTTTTTTAACGTGGTTTTGTCCACATGTCACCACCTCATCATTCTTCTCCATCACCTCATCCTTCATCTTCATCGCCACATCCTTAATCTCCATCGTCTTACTGTTCTAAAACCTCTCGATACACAACGTTTCTGCTAAACACCTTATCGCTGTGCTCAATCAGTCTTCCTTGAAGGACAGTATTCATAACCTGCACTTTCACATCACTGCTTCTCCGTACTCGTGAAAATGCGACATACAATTGTCCATGACCAAACACAGGCTCTGGTAAATAAATACCCACACGGTCAAGAGTTTGAGCCCTCAACTGGTAAATTTAGCCTTTACTACCCCTCCCACGGGGGGAAGGGGGGATAATGGAAGTTAATTGACTTCACTATTATCATTTTTTTGGCAAATAATGTCAGTATACCAAATTTCAGGTCAATTGGATGAGCCCTTTCTGAGAAAATAGTTTTTTCCACACACACACACACACACACACACACACACACACACACACACACTAACACACACCGCTAGGCTTATATATATTAGATATTTGGAATAGAACACGATATCAGATTGGTGCTTTACCCAATGTATGGATGATAAATACAATGATAATCAAAAAGCGATAATAAACAAAGATATAAATAAACATAAACAAAACACCTCCACAAATATGTGTGGCGGCCAAGTCTCCAATATCGGATGGTTAGACCGAAAAGAGGTATCAAAATGATAAGTTATGGAAGGGCGACGCCTTCAGCTGTAAAAACACATAATTGTGTATATATATATATAGACAGTAAGCTCAGAGAGTCCAGAGAACATAAAATCCCGAGAAAAATAGTAATGCAGGTGGATATCAGCATATAGCAGCATATATCAGCAAATCAGGTAATACACTGTGCAGATTAATAGTGTAGTAGTGTGCGTACCAGAAATAAGTAAAATAACAGCTTATCTGTTTATAGGCTCCTCAGTCATCCCAGGTGGTGATTTCCTTTGCTCGCAGAGAGAAGATGCAAACATAGTATGTTCTATTAATAACTGCTGCATCACCGCTCAATAGTAGGAAAGATATAAGAAAGCCATATGCTGTAGTATTTTTGCAAACAATGTATTCAGCAGATTAAAAATATAAAATGCAAACTCACAATGAAGATAATAAATATAAGCTTATCAGTATAATATACAGTTATACTTCATGTGCATCTAATTGATATGTACATGTATACACAATCTGTGTTTTAATTATACACTCATATGTATTAAGAGATTAGTATATCTATTCATTTATCTGTTCAATATGCATGAAGTCCATTCATTATGTTGTGTGTAGAAAACAAACATATTTTATCTATATCTGGAGTTAATTAATTTAGTAACACTTTGTTCTTATGATTTTATGCTCTCTGGACTCTTTGAGCTTACTGACTATATATATATACAATTATGTGTTTTTACACCTGAAGGCACCGTCCTTCCATAACTTATCATTTTGATATATATATATATATATATATATATATATATATATATATATATGAATTCTGTTTGGGATTTTCCACATATGACACATGGGCTGTTGGGTGCACACACCTCATATTGGGCTATATGGTACTTTGCAAAAATATTAAGACCTTTGACCAATTTTCTCTCTTTATTAAAAAGCAAATCATATACTACAATGGGTGTAGTACCTATTAACGGTACTGACTGCCCTTACAGAGAAAAACAATGACACGAGGACTCTGAATGCATACTAGAGTGACCTGCAAAAAAAAATACTTACCAGGATGCAGATGAGTTGATGGGACGACTCTGCAAAATGAAGTCATCAAAAACCGCAACTTGTGTTAAAGTGGCGATGGAAGGACCTGGCTGTGATTGATGTAATGTAAGTATTATTTTAGGGGTTAGGAGTTAAGGTTAGGGTTAACCCTAATCTTAACCCTAACCTCTAAAATAATACTTACATTACATCAATGATAGCCGGTAGTGCAAGTACGCTGCGGCTGGACAATGTTGGAGGATTACTAAAAAGTATCGTCCTGCCGGCGCACACTTCCACTGCCCCCTTAAGATCAGCATTAATTGGGTCGCGCTTACAATGTCGTTCTGTGCACTGGACTGTGTGTGGGTGTAAATACTTGGAAGTCAGCTTTTTCAACAGTCAGGAATGCCAAGATGTCATGAATAACAGTTTTGTGCTAAGGATTTCTTGGTAAGTAGTGTCGGTGTGATGGTAGTCATTGAAATGACTACCACCGGTCCCATCTGGCAACAAAATCTTTTACCAATTCACCACTGGATCATTCTTCATATCTGTTTTACCTGGACCATTTTGAGTAATGACTTAGTTTGTGCCAAATTCCCACAGTAGTGATTGTTGGCCTCTCTGTGACTCCTTTCTCTCTAATTTCCTTTGTTGTTTGCACAGAGAGTTTTAAAGGACAGCAACTTCTAGCCAGTGTCTAGGTGGTTTGATGCAGCTTCCACTTCCTGATAATTGAACTGACACTGGGACATTCATACACTTGGACATTTTTTTGTACCATTTTCCTAATATATGTTTTTCTATTGCTTTTGGACACACTTTAGTCTCTATTTTACAGCTGTTCTTAAGATACATGGATAATGACTGCATAACTGTGGGGTTTTATCCAGATAATGTAGTAGTTATTTTAATGATTAATTTCTTGGAGTACAACTGTTAACCTTTTGACAATTGTTTTTCACCAGTGTAAACATAGAGCTTCCTAAATAAAGGGATACATTACATTTCTCTTTTTATCCTTCATGTTTTTTTTTGTACATAAAACATGTCACATTAAAAAACTAATTTTGAGTTTCAGTATTTTGAAATAGAAATACTAGAGAGAACTGTATTTCACGATAGGATTTGTTAGTCATTAAAATTGTTGCCCCATTGTATAAGTTGACTTTTAACATTTGTATTCCTGGCACTTCCTTGACTCTTTTTTTCAAGGATGAGATGAGTGCATTGTAAAGATTATAGAGGCACAAAAGTCATACCATTTAGGATATTGAATGAATACCCTACTACATCAATTAAGGGCAATTATCTATCAAATTAAAATCAAAAAATGCACAATAGGTTCCAGCAGATGGCTCAATAGAGGAAACAATTTCCCATTTTCTTAGATTTACCAAATTAAAGTATGACAAATATTTAAAAAATGAGGGATTGTACTACCATTCTGAATAGCTGCTGGTCTCTCAACAAGTATGTTACCTTATGTTGATGAGATGACTTTGTATAAAGGGATGCTAGGAGTATAACTATAGATCTAATCATTTTATTTACATAAATATGTGTTTTTTTTGTGCTCCCTGTAGTTTAAAAAAGGTGAGGCAGAAATAGTTTTCTGTTTTGTGATCACAATTGATTACCAGACAAAATAAAAGGGGTTCATTGGTTTAAAATAGACTCCAGTCTTTCAAGCAAGAGACCACCTTTTTTAAGCAATGTGTGGGCATGAGAACATGACTCTGAAAGAGTCATTACTTCGGCTTAAATGCATGTTAAATAAAAAAATATTAACGCAAAAAAGAGCAGCCCCCTAATTTGAAAGTGAGGAGTTCACTGTTTGGCCAGCGATGGAGGAGATTTGAGCTCCCCTTCTCCTAACTACGTAAAAGTTACTGTATACTGATTGTGACGAACACACTCCCAGCTTCCGTGACTTTGGGTGTTTACTGTATGAGGTTACACACGATTCCATCCCGCAGTTTCTCTCTACCCATCACACAGGTTATATACCTACTGAATTGCCCCACAACAGCACTCTCACACCCCCACACACTTCAGGTTTGCCACCACCAATTAAATACGGGCAATAGGATTACAATATACTGTCCCACACTGGCACACAAAGCTTCTGGCTACACACAAGTTAGCACAGCCCACACCAGCAATCAAAGGGTTAATTCTTCACACCTTCAGACTGTTGCACAAATGTAAATGCAAGCACACACTAGGCTTGCTAGTCAAATGTATTACCAAATCACACACTGGCATTCAAAGGGTTAACTTGGTTGAACTATATTCTTCTTAACAAGCTAATGGATTTGTTAGAGTATCGAAGAAGCCACTTACTAAATTTATAGATTTAATATACAACGATACAGGGCATACAGATAGATATATATATATATATATATATATATATATATATATATATATATATATATATATATATAATTAATAAACAATTGACATAACATACATACGCCAAAGAGTTTCAAATAAAAGGATAGATAAAAGAGAAAAGGACGCTCTACAGTAATGATACGATCAGTTGTAATCCAAGTTATTATATAATTCTTTCAGATTTATACTAGCTGCTTCCAAAAGGACATCCTACTGAAACGTCTCCAAAAAGTATAATATAATATTGATTGGAGAGCTAGTATGTCAGACAATCTTTAATGACTAATGGAAACAACAGATAACATATCTCAATAAAATACACTCATATAGAGTACACAATGCATGTGAAAATAAAATAATAAAAAAATATTAAGACCGCAATGTTGCAAAGAAAAAAGCCAGAATATGGCTACCTGCTGGTGTTAGTATTTTGTTGTGTAGCTTAATATTCAAATATCCTTGTATTTCAGAGTGGAGGTAGATTTCTCCCAAGGAATGTGTATGGCAAATTCCAGTATACACGCTAATACTATAAGAGTCCTGAAAAGATTGTTTAAATAGGAAGAATATCTTTTTAATTATCCTGTAGACAAAATATAAGGTCCACTTTCAATCATAGTTCTATTTATCCTTTGGTGAGTGGATATAGTGAGGATAAGAAACTAGTGGCGATCCTATTAGATCCTGGAATCCTGTCCACCTTTAAGCAGCCATCTGTTATGTCAGTCAAGTGTATTACATATAATGTTTCTATTGGTATATGCATATACAACTGTTGATACACTTATCTTGAGCTGTAGATGCCATTACAGCATGAACGATCTCTGTCTAACTTGTCCATGTGAATTGTAATCTATATGCAGGTAGCGCTATTTCCGGGTATGTGATGTCCATTAACGCGTTTCTCCGCCCCTAGGTGGCGGTTTCATCAGAGGTAGTGTAGAACATGTAGATAGAGTGTCTTAAATAGCTAATGGTAGATATCATATTTGTTTATCTCTACCAATCATCTTCTACTGAAGAGGAACTTTCAGTCATCTTTTGTATATATTGTATGCGTCATAAAAGAGCAACCAATCCGAGTATTCGTGGGTTGCATAGTAACGTCTGCAACTTGTCGTGGCCAATCAGATAATAATCTTTAATAATGATGCCTATCCTCCAATCCCCACCAGCATTGAATTTAGTTGCTAGGTAGGTAAAACAGGACAGACGGCTGGTGGGTACTCCTAGGAGATACAGCGGCAGTTAAACATGACTATGGTCAGTCATTGTAAGTTCATCAAAAGTCCAGATTCCAATGGTGTATAGAAAATAATCCTCATACATCCATAAGAGCATCATGTGAATCAAAAGAATCATTAGAGTATTTTTTGCCAAGTATATAAACAGCAATCATTACACAAGAGAGACACTCAGTCCTAAATATAATACTGCAGTGTATAGCTAAACATTGCAGTCTTAATATTTTTTTAGTATTTTATTTCCAAATGCATTGATCAGATGATGATGATGAGGATGATGATGAAATGCATTGTGTACTCTATATGAGTGTATTTTATTGATATATGTTATGTGTTGTTTCTATTAGTCATTAAAGATTGTATTACATACTAGCGCTCCAATCAATATTATAAAATAAAAGGAAATACATTCAGAATATAACTTACATGAGTTGTATAATCTGTGCCATGGGAAATTGGCTTGGAAGATGGACAGTTTATCAATTTTGATTTTTCCAAAAGACTGATAAACAGTTGATAACTGGTCTCATGTTTTTAAAGACACTTCCACACCTGTCCCTGCTTCCAGGGGTTGTGGTCTGTGATATATTTTTCAATCACCATTTGCATGTTACTTGATTTACTACTCAAATCTGCTATGTGACCTAACTTTTCTTTGGAGAGCCACACAGACCCAATTTTATTATTAATAGATCCCCTATGAATTTACCCATCTATTGATACCAAACAAACCTAGGTAAATGGTATCAATTGAGCTTATACTTATTTCCTCAACTTCTCTATGTGGCAGAATTCTTAATTTGACATATGAGCTGCCCTTCATCATGCTATTGAGGAATATGTGGTTGATCACTACTTTTATTGATTTTAAGGGGCATATTTTAAAACTGACTTATTCTTGTATATATAAAATAAAGCCAAATCAGCACATGGTCTCTTTAAGCCAGACACCATGCTGAGTGGTTCCTAAGAGTCTGTACAGGTGTCAAAACTCCATCCCAGGCAAAGATATATCTCACCGCAGGGGCCTTTGAAGCTGCTACAGGTAAGACTGCTATCTTCTAACACTGGGATGTGCGGAGCCACCGAACAAACTCACAACACACTTTCTGACTTCACATTTTACACTTTAGTAGCTCAACTTATCAATGGATTCATTTGATATACCATATTTACACTGCAGTTATGATGTAGGCCTTATTCACCATAATTATGTGATAGGTGGCACGAGCCGTGGTGATCTGTGGCTCGCTTTCTCCTCCAGCGTCCTGGCTGCTATAGCAACAGGCGGGATGTAATTTCCGGTTTCCCTCACCCCGACCGTTGCCAAGGAGACGGTCGGGACGCTCTCTGATACAGCGCCGCGTTCCGGCAGCTCTGACAGACAGATGCACATGCATAGTAAAAGAAACAGCCTGCGGGCTAATTAATTGCTCTTGAATTAATTAGGCAGGTCCTGGGGATAGTTTCAGGATTAAGCCCTGATTGACTCCCTTCAATACTTAAGGCAGGGAGGGCTTAGCCTCCCTGCCGGCTATAGTGTTCTGTTACCAGTTTCCTGACCTGCTCCTGTTCTGTGTTTGGTGAAAACCTTTGGATTGACTTCTGTGTATGTCCACTGCCTGTTTCCTGGATGCTGGTACCTGCTAGTTGCCCTGATATTCTGCCTGTTACCTGGACTTTGAACCATCGCTTGTTGCCCTGACCTTCTGCCTGTTACCGGGATTTGAATTGTTGCCTGTGGCTCTGACCCTGCTTGAATTGACGTTGCCGCCTGTGCTCTGTTAGGCCAGTCAGACATTAACATCTCTGTCCCAGATCGCAGACCTCTGGCCTGTTCCTACACGGTGTATTACCTCCCACTCCTGAGTGCTGCTGTGTGACCATAAACTTGTACTACACTGAATATAAGACCTGGGGGCATCCGAGTAACTGTGAGCATAACCAGTCTCTACGGGAATGGCGGCTGCTATAGGTGAAGACCTCTTCCACTAGTTCTACAAGTTTATGATGCACTGGTGGCCATAGCAATATGTTAACCCTTATAAATAACTGGAAGTTCTCTATGTTCACTACACTAATCATAAACTATCATCAGGCAATACAAAAAATACAATATAACAGTTTTAAACAGGCGCTCTGAAGAAGGGAATGCAGCTAATGTTCCTCCTAACGTGTAATACCCAAAAACCACATCAAAAATAGATATGATATATAAAACATTAAAGGAGCACTCAAGCGCTTCCCTTACTTAATCATATATCTCAAAAGAATCTTAGAAGATATACAGAATACAATGAACTTATCTATCCTATGTGATGGAAGTCCTTTTCAGCATCTAAGTCTTGCAAATGACAATAGTAAAAGACTGTAGGTTCCTCTGTGTCTTGTATATGACATCACCATGTAATTCTCCCTCCTATTGTTTCATGTGTGTGGAGTCTCAAAAAGACCTTTTCAAAATATCTTCCGTTGTAAAGCCAAAAGAACTCCTATACACGTCCTCAGCAACGAGCATATATGGAAATGTGGGAGAAAACAAACATAGTGTAATTCTGTTTAACTCGACACGGAAAACTCGTGAGTAGCAGAATTTAAACTCACATTTAATATATGATAAAAGACACACAACTTAAAATCCTCACACAGTGAGAGAAAACTCGTACCAGATCTAAAAGAGTAATAGGTTCTGGTATAATTTTAAAACACTTATTGGAAAAACGTTTATTGCAGTTAACATCAATCCTAAGATCTTTATGTGGATTCATAACTCAAAATAGGTTTTAAGGTTCTTGCCACTTCAGGAAGACACTGAAAATTATTTCCTGAAAATGTTGGTGCCATAATTTGAATAAGGATGTGATAGATTTAGTCTCAGTTCATCCCATTTTATGCCCACAATAAGAATTTTTATCAATCTCTTAGTATTTCTTTTGTTCCTCCGTCTATAGAATAACTACTAATTCTCCACTCTCTGGTGATTCACAATCATATGGGATGTTTGCGGTTCTTCTGAGATACCTCAATACATTATTCAAAGTTCTACCATCTGCATCTCTTTTTGTCAAAGAGATCTTAAATCTCCAAAGTCTGTCTCATCACAGAGTATCTCATAAGGTGGGTACAATTTGAGAATTCAGGGCCTTATGCAAATTAAAATATCAATAAAAATAGTAATAATAATAATAATAATAATAATAATAATAATAATAATAATTGTAATAACAATTAGGTATAAAGCTTATTATTTATCTGCATTGCATCTGAGCCTACTTACTAGATGGAAAAAGTTAATTAGATCCTTGAACACTAGCTTTGTGTTTATTTCTCAGCTGACCAAGATGAGTAGACAGATGTGCTCACCTGTGCAAAGTTTACACATAATAATCATGTTAACAAATCTACTAACAAAACACCTTTTTTCATTGATATCCTAACCTTTTGTTAACAGTTTCCTCTACTCTTGTAGTCCCAACAGTGGATACTACTATCACTGTGAACTGTAATTTACTTATTCAACCCTTTTATTGATTTTAAAGGTACTTTTCCACTTTCTAAGCACTTTTCTCCTTACAGTGGACACCAGCACAAAAAAACTATCACCCAGATTACAATTTCTGATTTTAGCAGACCGATTAAATGCCCAGCTTTGTGCCTCTTGCATAATCTGTAGCTGTTCTTTTTCATTCTATATTATACTTGAAATTCTATTCTGCATTTGAGCTACATGTTCTAACACACCTTTATGTGGTGTATCCTTATTTCTCTATGCCTCCTTATTGTATGGCAAACACCTTTGCCATACACTAACTGAAGTGCAAAAATTCACTAGAATCTTGCGACACTTCACTGATATAGCATAGCATTTCAAGACTCTTACTTGAGGCACCAACTTTAGTTAAATAAATTTTAATTCAAGGCTGTCAGGATGAGAGCATAAATCTGATATGCTAAAATAGAATATTGGATGTCAGGACCCAAAATAAATCTTTGCATGAATACCTAAATTAACCTGATCTTCAATTCAGATAAATGTGTGACCAACTGAGCCCAGTAGGAGGTAATTGAATAAGGTAAACCCTTTGTGCAGAGAACAGCTTAAGATATGCAGATCACAGACATCCATTGTATTTGATCCTGTATTTCCCTAGCTAATGGACTTCCTTTCAATAGGGTTATAAACACAAACTAACCCCTAGGTGTAAATTGGAGAGCCAGACGCCTAGGTGAGGATCTTGGAGACTCTTGTATAAAACCTCTATGGTCTTTATGCCGGTATATAGAAATGTGCACTTGAAAGGAAATTAATTCATTTTTCATATTTTGGGAAATTCAGGGGTGTTATTTCTCTGAGATATACCTGTGAAGTATTACCAACAGGTCAAAACTTAGGAATAGTTTGACCAAACCTGAGGTAACACCCAGGGGACATTTCAGCCCCCACATTAGCATTCACACTGCCCCTGTGAATGCCGTCCCATTTGAGTTTGCTTAAAAATCTGTGTTCTGAGGGGAAAAACTGTTTGACTTTTGGGGATCAATCTAATTGAAGGACTGTCCATCTTTCCTGCCTGCCCCAGGCATACAGATTATTATTTGTAAGTAATGCTCTGTACTTTCATCCCATTTATTTTACAAGAAACAATTGCATTATATTTGTATGTCTGTTATTATCTTCTTATCTTAAGCATTGTGGATGTATTTTCCATATTAAATTACACTTAATAAGTTCAAGTCTCTGTGTTCTTACGAATTCACGCAACAGTTTGGTCCAGACGCTACCTAATTGAAACTGTGCAAACCTTGTGGTTTATGTGAACTCTGATTAAAGTAAATTGTGCTAGATTAATGCTAGGGAGTACCGAAGGCTTCCTAAATAAGAGTGTCAGCTCTTGTCCGAAAAACCTTGGTGGTGGTAATTAGTATCGCAAAGCTAGTGAGTGGCATAGATAGGAAAGGATTTAATAATTTTAGACAGACCAGGTGGTTGTTGTTTGGTTAGCCCTGTGTCACATAAGCATCACGCAGACTCAGGTGAGTGCTGTTCATGACAAATTGGTGGCAAGCTTGTGGGATATATTTTTAATTTTTTAAGAACTTAAGTGAATTAGGGTTGTGTGATCCCTGAGAGAGGAAATACAGACTAATTCACCAGAGACTGAACTCAATGCTTAAAACATTATAAAACATACAGCAATTGTTTCTTTCCCTCCCCTTCTCTTTTTTTTTCTTATCTTTTTTTTTATTTGGCATTAAACTGAGGAGATGGCTGCTGCATATAAACGTTTGACAAAGGAGGCGCTGATTTCAGATTGTGAGGATGCAGGAATTCCCACTAGTGGCAAAAGTAAGGAGCAATTCATTGAAGCTTTTGTACAGAGGGATCAGCATCAACTCACAGTTGTGTCCGAGGAAGAGCATAGCCAGGACTCAGAAGGTGACCTGACTGTGGATATTCCTCAAAACCAGGGACGGTTAATTTCGGATGATTCTAATGATTCATGTGTGGACACTGCTATGGACGTTTATATGCAAACCGCCCTGAAATATTTGGGCCCAACGGACATTACAACTAAAATGCAACTTATACAGCAGTTCCAGGAGAAGGAAGCTGCTGACCGTCAGGAGAGAGAGAAACACGCTGCTATGGAGGCAGCAGAGAGGCACGCTGCTATGTAGGCAGCGGAGCGCCAAGCAGAGCGACAGGCAGAAAGGGAAGCTGCCGAGCGAGAGGCAGAGAGGAGATATGAGCTCGAGCTTGCCAAGCTCAAACGCCAGCCAGAGGCCAAAGAGGCTGGTATTAGCAGACTCCGTCCTGAGAATTTCCCTGTATTGGAAAAAGATGGGGATTTGAATGCTTTTTTGCGAGGATTTGAAAAGACTTGCCAACAGTATGGACTGGCCAAAGATCAGTGGGCACAATTTTTAACCCCTGGTTTGCGAGGTAAAGCATTAGAAGCCTTTGCAGATCTTCCACCTGAGATGGACGGAAATTATGAGGCAATCAAAAGTGCCTTGTTGCAACGTTTTAACATCACCCCAGAGGCGCATAGGCAGAAATTCAGAGATTTAAAATGCAGTGCCTCTGACACATATTCAGGACTTGTGGCCCAGCTGTGTGCTTCCTTCAAACAGTGTGTTGGAGGGCTACAGATCACTACCTTTGATGCTCTGCAAGATTTGATGATCCAGGAGCAGTTTCTGACTTTGTGCCCGGCTGATGTGAAGGAATGGGTAGTGGATCGGGACCCTACATCATCTGCAGAAGCAGCTAGACTGGCTGACAAGTACACTGTCACCCGGGCACCTGCAGCTAAAAGAGGAACTTTTGTGCCAGGGCAGTTGGCCTGGAAAGGGGGCCGGACAGGAGGATCAACGCCACCCCCCTCAACACCATCACCCACTGTTTCTTCATCTTTTGGGAGGGTTGGGGCAAAGCCTGCTGTGGGAGATACCCGCAGGTGTTTTGTTTGCAACCAGGTGGGACACATTAGTACCGCCTGTCCAGAGAAGAAGACCAGTTCACCCTTCGCTGGGGGGGTACTTTCCCTGCAATCTTCACCAGCTGTCCTGTGTGTTGCGGGACCAGAAGGGGGCCGGAAGGACAACCTACAAACAGTCACTGTGGGTGACAAGGTAACTGTGGGGTTAAGAGACACTGGTGCGGATGTTACGTTAGTTCATTCAGAACTGGTAGGGTTAGAGGACTTCATTCCAGGAAAATGTATTTCTGTGAAAGTCGTGGGTGGAATTCACCTTACTGTACCTGTAGCCAAAGTTTACCTTGATTTGGGTGCTGGAAGAGGTATAAGGGATGTCGGGGTCTCAGATAATATGCCTATAGATGTGTTACTGGGGACAGATTTAGGAAGAATGTTGTCTCAGTATGTCTGTAATGACGATGTCAATGCCACCCCTGTTACTGTGGTGTCAGAATCAACTGAAAGTACCAAAGTTTGTTCCCAGGTAGCAGGAGGTGACAAGGAAAAGGTCTGTTCAATTGCACCTGAAATGTGTAAACCAGGAAGTGACAGGGACAGGGAATGTCTTATTATATCTGATGTAGGTAATGATGCTAATGTCACTGTGTTAGAATCAGCTGAGAATACCAACGTTTGTTCCCAGGCAGCAGGATGTGACAGGGAACAGAAATGACATATTATACCTGAAGTGTGTAATGATTTTAATGCCGCCCATGTTACAGTACCAGAACCTGCTGAGAGTAACCATGTTTTTTCCCAGGCACCAGGAGGTGACAAGGAAAGAGAATGTATTATTGTACCTAATGCGAATAATGAGGATAATACCAATAACAGTATTGTGTTAGAATCTAAACCTGTTTTTACACTGACATCTTGTCATGAGATAGGGACAGCGAATTCTGTGATTGCAGATATTGGCATTAATACTGGTATAGATAATGTGCTTTCTAGAAATGGGACAGATGACCATGTGATTAATTCTGTTGTGCTAGAGAAAGACAATGTTTCTACCTAGGTAATATGCTTAGAAGATGTTGTACAAGGTAACTGGCAGGGAGGGCAGAGTGAAGATGTATATTCTGTGTCTGAACCAGCTGCACACAGAGCGGGTGAGCATGTGGGGGAGACACATAGTCCTGACCAACGGGAAGTAGCGAGTGACAGCAATCCTTACATTGCTGCTGGGACCTGTAGTTTGAATGTTCCCCACTCAGATCTACATCTGAGTTCTGACCATTCATCTGAGTTTTCTATAGAGACAGGGGGGTCAGTGGCTAGCCCACACTTACCTAGTCAGCCGTCTAATGGCTTAGAGGGGGTAGATGAGGGGCCCAAACTTCCTGTTACTCTACACCCCCAGATAGATAAGTCTAAGGGGGAGCGGAGTGTCCTGTTCCGTAGCCCCCAAGATAAGAAGTGCATAGGGTGTCCCACTGACAAGGAAGGGGTTAACTGGGGAGCAGGGCAGAGTGAAAGTAGGTATTCTGCTGTGCCAGACTTAAGGGGTTCCAACTTAGAAGTGCAGTGTCAGGAATCCCAGGCCATTTTTCCCCTCAGGCTTTCACTTAGAGGACAGGAGGATTAGAGACAAAGTGCACACTGTAACCGAGTTGGTACAGGAGAACCTGACCAGAGACCCTAGTGAGAGCCAGCTAGCAGCTATTACAGTGGACCCAGGGGGAAATTAGATGAGATGATCTTGGGCACTGACCTGTCAGTCAATGCCCATGCCATTTCTTGAAGGGGGGAGATGTCAGGATGAGAGCATAAATCTGATATGCTGAAATAGAATATTGGATGTCAGGACCCAAAATAAATCTTTGCATGAATACCTAAATTAACCTGATCTTCAATTCAGATAAATGTGTGACCAACTGAGCCCAGGAGGAGGTAATTGAATTAGGTAAACCCTTTGTGCAGAGACCAGCTAAAGATATGCAGATCACAGATATCCATTGTATTTGATCCTGTATTTCCCTAGCTAATGGACTTCCTTTCATTAGGGTTATAAACACAAACTAACCCCTAGGTGTAAATTGGAGAGCCAGATGCCTAGGTGAGGATCTTGGAGACTCTTGTATAAAACCTCTATGGTCTTTATGCCGGTATATAGAAATGTGCACTTGAAAGGAAATTAATTCATTTTTCATATTTTGGGAAATTCGGATGCCACTCTGTACTGAGGGGCCAAAACCACACAAGGGTCTTGAAACATAGATACCCACTACACAGGGAACACCCATAGGCACATGTATTTCAGGATGAGATTGGATATTGTTGTAATTCCATTATGTTTGGTATTTAAATGTGCGGGAGAATATGACTGGTTTATTGAGGGGGTGTTATTTCTCTGAGATATATCTGTGAAGCATTACCAACAGGTCAAAACTTAGGAATAGTTTGACCAAACCTGAGGTAACACCCAGGGGACATTTTCGCCCCCACATTAGCATTCACACTGCCCCTGTGAATGCCGTCCCATTTGAGTTTGCTTAAAAATCTGTGTTCTGAGGGGAAAAACTGTTTGACTTTTGGGGATCAATCTAATTGAAGGACTGTCCATCTTTCCTGCCTGCCCCAGGCATACAGATTATTATTTGTAAATAATGCTCTGTACTTTCATCCCATTTATTTTACAAGAAACAATTGCATTATATTTGTATGTCTGTTATTAGCTTTTTATCTTAAGCATTGGGGATGTATTTTCCATATTAAATTACACTTAATAAGTTCAAGTCTCTGTGTTCTTACGAATTCATGCGACAGTTTGGTCCAGACGCTACCTAATTGAAAGTGTGCAAACCTTGTGGTTTGTGTGAACTCTGATTAAAGAAATTTGTGCTAGATTAATGCTAGGGAGAACCGAAGGCTTCCTAAATAAGAGTGTCAGCGCTTGTCCGAAAAACCTTGGTGGTGGTAATTAGTATCGCAAAGTGTAACGGACTTACCTGATCCCCGCCGCTTCGTCCGGATGCCACACTTCCGGGTTCGGCGCTCACATCACTGCAACCCAGAGGCGGGGATTTTGAATCCCCGTCAGCAAAAAAACCTCACTCTGACACTCGCTGAGTGTCAGAGCAACACTTACCTGTTCCTGGCTCATGTACTTCGTGGATTGCTCTGTCTTCCAGTCTCCAGTGTCTTCCTGTGTGCTGATCTCTGCCTGTTTGACTCCCCTGGCTCTCCTATCCCTGTGTACCGACCCGGCTTGCTGACCATTCTTCTGTTCTTGTGACCCGTGTACCGAACCTAGCTTGTTGACTCCGAGTTGCCTTCTGATTCTGCCTGACTCCATTCCTGTGTACCGAACCGGCTTGCCTGACTCCGCTACCTCCGCTCCACTCCGCTGTACTACATCTTGGGGCGAACCTGAGGACCGCGACCTGTGACTCCTGGCAGCGAAGCCCACCCCGCCTTGCGGCGGTTGTTGGTGAACACCGGGGAGATCGTTAGACTCTGCACCTCAGGTAAGCCAGCGCTAATCAAGATTAGTAGTAGAAGTATCCAGAATCTGTTACACAAAGCTAGTGCGTGGCATAGATAGGGAAGGATTTAATCATTTTAGACAGACCAGGTGGTTGTTGTTTGGTTAGCCCTGTGTCACATAAGCATCACGCCGACTCAGTTGAGTGCTGTTCGTGACAAAGGCAAAATGTGGAAACTGTTTATCTGTATCTTGTTCTTGGGACACCTCATTAAGGTCTCTTAATTGATCAGTTGCAAATTTTTTGTAGGTAGATTCTAGATCAGGCATAGGAGTAATTGCTCCTAAAGCATTAATTTCAACTAAATTTGAAATTTCATCTGTAGTTGGGACATTATTCTGAGATGTTATACTAATCACTATAGAAGTCTTTTCTAAATCCCATAAGTCTATGAACAAGGGAACATCTGGATCTATTATCATGCAGTACAAAGGATTTTAACAACACCAATGTCATAGCTTACAGTACTTCACAAAGTTTATATTGCCAATACAGCTATGAGGTAATCTTTTGTATTTCCTACAAAATACTACTATCCATTTTGTCTGCAATTCCAAGAAACTATTGACCTGTTGAGTCAGTGAAGAAATTGAAGTTGAAACAAGGCTGAATATTTCAGAATATCATAAATTCAAAACATACCTCAAAATCATCCATTAATTACTTACATGAATTAAAAACTATAGTTTTTGAATGGTCTTCAAAATCACCAGACTTAAACATTATTGAAAATTTATGGGAAGATCTCAAGCAAGAGCTATGCAAGGAAGAGCAGGGAAAAAGCTCTAAAGAAGAAGAGAAAAACATTGTGTGATTCCTATTCTCCTACCATAAATCTGACTATCTACCCTGCTACTGCTGGAGAAATTTAGTCCATCCCAAAAAACTCTCTCCCACAGTGACAAGCTTCACCTGGTTGTCCTGTCCCAGCATTTCTGTGACTCTCAAATCTGGCATGCTGTCATCCTGAATTACCCACTGGATACACAGTCTGGATGCAGGTGCTCCATCTTACACTTTCCAACAACTACCATCAATTATTAAGTTCCTGCAGCTACCATTGCAGATAGAGCCACGGATAACCAGAGGAATTCCTTCATTCTGTGGTACTGCATTCAGAGACCAGGGATAGGAAACTGATAATGTGTGCCTGTCATTCCTGTTGAGCTTACCAGACCACCCACAGTGTACAAGCTGTGCTACTATTCTCTTTGGGTACATGCTTTTGACCACCAAGTCAATCCTCCCTGAGCATCACAAAGTACCTAGTTGAGCTGTATTTATATACCAGTAAGACATTATACAGACATTTCTCACAGGTAGATGAAAAATGAGTACATAACTAACTAAATAATACTTTTATATGGGTTTGAACATGGTGATGGTGACTATTGTCTTATTATTGGCTCATTTCCATAAATGTTAATGTGATTGGTCTGATTCCAAAGTGGTAATAATAATAATAATAATAATAATAATAATTATAAATATTATTATTATTATTATTATTATTATTATTATTATCCTTTATTTGCACAAATCTAATATCTAAAGTATTAACACTTTAATATGTTGGGATCATGACACAAATAAATAACACAGAATGATATGAAACAGGAGTTGAAGCAAAAATAAAATAAAAATAGTCGTAAGTTGCAGATGGTCCAAAGCTGTAGATATGGCTGGAAATCTAATATACTTACAGAAGGAATGGCAAAAATGAGCTTGCAATCTTAGGCAAGGATGGGTGACCTGATACCCTTCTGGGGACACATAGTTTGCTCCCTAATCTGGGGCATAACTGAAAACTCTTAACCTAGCGTCATTCTTTGAGGTTCGATCATAAGGCGTTTTAAATGCCGTTTTTTATGTGATGTTTTACTTATCCTTTTGCGTAGATGTTTCAGACAAAATTTGTTCGACATATAATGTGTGTCGCACTTAGAGAAAATGGCCACTGTCTATGATTTTTGCCATGCTAAATATGTCTGGAATCAATGTTATCGCAATATATTGGTGTTATACTAAAACCAACGTAAATTCATCAAAACCTTGGGTCTTGCTCTCATAAATGAACACTTGAGCATCTTCAAAGATGTATTTCAATTACCAAGAGAAACGTTTAAAAAAATTAGAGATTTCAAAGGAGAATATTTAGAGGAGATACCAGCAAGAGTACCAGGAGTTCGAAAAACATGTTAAGTGTGTACCACTAAAAAAGATCATAAGGCCACTCATATAAGTCAAGCGTGTTACAAATTGATATGCCCGGAACACCTGATTTCATTTTGCAGCGATTGTAGTGATAAGCTGAGTGAAACTGATTATCAAACTTATGTCAGCTAAAATTTAATTTTAGATGAAAAGTGTATTTTTTGTTTTGATATTAGCAATAACACAAAAGTTGTCAATTTTGTTGATTTTTTCAAAATGCCAAAAAAGCCGGGGCGCAACGCACGTCAGTGCTATCTTGCAGAATGTGAATTTCACACTGCAGTAATGGGGGCTCTTGTGGGTAGATAATGAATAATATGATAATCATCTCCAAAATATGTTAAATAGACTGCTAAAAGAACAATGAAAAAAACACTAGAAATATTGCATTCTAAGCCATAAAAAGTAGGGAGAAGCATTGCAGTTGCGTACGTCTGTAAAGCCATTAAGACTCAGTGACACTGATAATAGGTAAGCCCATGCCGACGCTCGCATTATAAAAAGTCTCAGGTATGTTGACATCATATCAGCTTGAGCTGGATCCGCAATGTTAATGAATATGAGAATAACCTTAATTCATGTGGCATGTTAAAAATAGCTTGAATTAGACACAAAGTATCACATAATAGATCCGTGCTGGGAATGCTGTGGTAGAGCTGTTAAGGCAGTGAATATGAAACTAATTTCAATCTATGAGGCATGTAGATACAGCCTAACTTAGTTACATAGTGTCACTATATGATTCGCTTGTGAAGATTAAACTGTGAAGTCAACAGACATTATTCAGAGATTGGATACACTGTTCTCAGCTCACTAGGGGATGTTAACCCTGTATATTTATGTCCCTGAACTGGGAAAGATACTATTTAATGAGATCTCAAAATAAGGATTTATTACACCACCAATATATCTCATACCAGCAGGTCTTACAATATTATAGACTTCTAATAAATATTTAAACTGCATATTTCCACAAGTTTCACCATTATGTGTAAATTCTGTACACATTTTTAACGTCTGTATTTTCAAGTCTATTACTTCTCATTCTAGATTTTAACATTTCGCTCACATAATGATTATGTGTTTCTATCTATGTTGTTTTAATATGTATGTCACAATAAAGGATTTTGATTTTACTTTTATTAATGAGACGAAAATGATGGAGTGTACCTACTAGTAGAGAACCCTTTCTTCTTTAGTTTCCTTGGATTATACACTATTGAATTCTCTAAGGTAGCAGCACCCTCTGCTTCTAAGTAATATTATGTTATTTCATATGGAATATTTTCTGTGTGGAATATTTCTATCCCTTCCCCCATTTTCATATTGTAAATTGTCGTCACAAAGTCATGTAATTGCTTAATAACAGGTGGGTCTTAACGCTATCTGAGAGCAGGAGGTGGATTTGAGTATTTACTGATATTGTTCCAGGACATAAAAAAGCCAGACTGGCAGGAAAACAGCTGGGGAGCAACTTCTGGGAACATATTCTAGCTCCAACCCATTACCTCTCAGACCACAGCATCAACCAATAACAAGGGAACCAGAAGGGGGGAGGACCAGGGGATTCTCTGGGGAGGTTAAAGAGGGACACCTGAGAGTCAGAGAGGTTGATGATGGATTTTTGAAGAGGACTGGTACTTGGGCTGATGATGAGTAGTCATACTCATTAATGCCACAGGAGATTGCTGGACCAGGAAACCTCTAGGACAGAACGGGTTCTGAATTCTAGTCCTGATTTACCATCAAAGCAATGAGAGAGACTGATAGATTCTGGGGAATTGGTGCACCTAAAGGAGTAGGGAGACTGGCACCCAGAGTCACACCAATCTGGTGGAGAGTTGACCAAGTGGCCGAGATCAGGAAGAAACAAAGACCCACCAACCAGATTAGAACCTGCAGGATCATTTTTGTTTGGTTTTGTTCAACTGGGACCTTGTTTTCAGGAGTTTTGTGTCTGTTGGAACTCTGCTATTTGTGGCATCCTGCTGGGGACTTTGTTGGGAATTGTACTGACACTGGGTGTATACTGACATTGGTTATATAAAGATGGGGAAGGCTAAATTACTAAATATTTATAGCCAACACATCTTTATTAATTTCACATTTTTCAGGTCAGAATTCAGTTCACTTTTTGCATGGAATATAAGGTTGTACACCTAACTGAAAAGTACGAAATACTCAAGTAAATGTGACCTCTCCTCCTTTTCATGTTATTTTAATCATTTTGACCTGCAGACTGAAACCTATTTCCTGTAATTCAGTTGAAAAATAGGTTCACTTGTTTGCCTAATCTGCACTTTCTAAGGAGTGCCTTTATTCCCCCAACTGCTCCCATCAGGCAGTGCAAAATTTTGCACTCCCACAGATGCCACCATCTTAGTCCACTAACCCATTATCTTTCCTGGAAAGTAAGGCACACTTGTGTATAAGTAGTTGTTTCATAAATTAACTTGAGCATTGTTGCTCTAATTTAATTTTTTTTTATCATTTTTATAGTGCTAAAAATAAATGACAATGGGATGGCAAGAATGACAAGAAGTTTTAAACATATTCTAAAATGAATTATAAAGCTCACACTGTTTTGATTCAGTTGTTTGCAAATGAAAATATATTCACTTTAGCCCTGTGGAAAACACAGCAGGGTTATGAACATTTATCAGATTTATAGCTTCTTGCATGGTGTTCAATAGTAAATTAATTTGCATATCAGCTGAAATGATCATTAATATGCTGCAGGGTTTTTTCAGTTACATAATTTCAATGAACAATTTGATTACCGGAAGAATAAAATAGCAGCTCAAAGTTTTTAAATTATATCAAAATATATATTCAAAACAGGTCTATTCTGTCATTTCATTAAATCATAGTCATTGCCGTCAATATTTTCATTTTTGAGGATTTTGAAAAACATAAATCATGTTAACTACTTCCACTAAAGACCATACATGGCCTCTTTTTTTAGACAATAATTAAGGTTGGCTTTAAACTGACCAATTGAAGTGCAAGGAATACCACATGGTTAAAATGAACACTATGAATAAATGCTATTAGGCTTTTTAGTAGAGAGAGATAAAATACAGAGAGTGCATAATTACATAGAAGACTGAGAGGGAGCTTTACTAAAGCACACTTTGCAAATCCAGGGTAGATGAGAAATATGGTGTAGTGTTTTCAACACCAAGAGATTCTATAAATACGTATTTACTTGTTTCAATTATATAATAGTCTGTAGTTTGACCACTGGGGTCTTAGCTGAGGGTATCTCCAGGCCTCCAATTAGATACAGAAATTCTCATAACCAATTAGATACAGAAATTCCAAAAATTCCAGAAATTCTCATACCCAATTAGATACAGAAATTCCAAAAATCTTTAGAAAATAACACACATGATAGCACATGGTGTAGCAAAATAGCCTGTTTTCCAATTATAAATAAATGTGAAACTTGCACATGAAAGGCAGATAAAATTGGCTCTATGATGTTGTAGCTGACCCAAGCAATTGCTAGATTCCTCCATCTTTAAATTACTGACCATTCTTTCAGAGTGAGTGGAGGGTGATTCTGTAAGTTTGTCAGAATTAATGCAGTACAAATAACTTCATGGGTACTACATTTCAAAAATGAAACTCATTGTATCTGAACTGTTTTAAATAGCTGCTTTACGAATCTATCACTTAGATTCCAATCATATTATTTTTCCACAATCATGCAGCTCAAAAGAATCATGAAGAGAAACACCATTCAACATCCATTTCTTGTAATTTTGTCCTTATTTTCTTAACTTCTCTTGGCTTCCATCGTATATTAGAGATATCCATAGGAATGCATGCTAATGGTGGTAAATTGTTTGCTTGAAAATGCATGAACTGAAAAAGTGATTTGATAAACAAACTGCACAGTCACAAACACTGATAGTTGAAATGAGTGAAACTACAATCAAATTTCACACAAATCATGTTTCACGGTTGAACAGGTAATTTTGCAGGGATGCAATGTTTGGGTGATATGACCTTGAAGTTGCACTATTGCTAGACCATTACAGGGAATGCCAGTTCACGCTTTGCAAATTAACATTTCACAGAATTGATATACTATGAATAGATCTGAGATAATGAAGCTCAACTGTTGCTGTTTTGTTATATCGTTGATGTAGTACAGGGAACACTTAAGGTCAATTCAGCTGGTGAAGCATGAAGAGTTTCCTGGCCAAACACAGAATGAAGTGAATATTTTGAAGGAAAGTTTTGAAAATTTAGATCATCTCTAAGCAATAGTGCTCACAATATACATATCTAGAAAAAGCAATACACACATAGAGTCAGGTTCCAAACATTTATTCAAAAAAGTTCAAGGAAAATTTAATTATTACCATTATTACAAAAACAAGTTAAAAGAGTAAAAAAAATGATGATGTAAACCTCAGGAAAACATAAAGGAGTAAAACAACTAAGATACAATATACAAGTCATGGGTATTTTACTCTACCCAACTATGCAAAGGCCACAGTTTGGCAGTACTCACTCTCTCTGGTACTGCATTGCATCAACATCAGAGTGAAGCTGAGGTGCAATCAGCAATGTGTTACTTTTAAACACAGGCACTGAATACCATAGCCTAAACCTTGTCCAATCATTGTCTCTATTAGAAATGAACACTGAGCTGTTTGTTCTGTTTTTTTCTACATTGTATACATGAAGAGAGGATCCAATACAGCTTCTACAGGGGTAAGGTATCCCGAAAAATGGAGGTTCCTGACATAGGTGCCCCTCAGTTATAGTAGCTTAAGAGAGAGGCCGGTGACTAAAAATTAATTTATGACTTAACATATCCTTTAATTTAAATGGAAAAAAGGTAACCTAAAAAAATATATAAGAAAAGAAGTAGGTTTCCTCTCAGGCCAGTATTAATTTCCCCAAATCCCAACTGCTTCTAGACAGCTCTTGGCACTAGACTGTGGGTAACATTGATTACTACATTCCCTTCTATCTTCAGGTAGGAAAGATAGTTAGGCAGACAGACCATGACAGTAAAAAAAATCCACCCATAGCTAATACACCACTGCGCTAGCCTGGAGTTGATTAAATACCCTGCTATCATTGACAAGTAGTAAAAAAGCTGCCTATCACGCATGGAATGAGAGGATTATACAACTTGTATGTTAGTGTAAACTTTCTCCTGTATATTTTATTTTACACTTTTTACTGTGTGTTATGTCATATTTTGTTATTTTTTTTAATAATCTGGTAAGCATTGTACTTTTTGTATATTAAATCTAAAAATTTAAAAGTACTGTCCATATTGCTCTAAATGAATCAATTAGCCTTTTATGAAGAAGATTGATTGAGCATGTTAACCCTTTGAATGCTGTGTGTGAATTGTTAAAACATTTGACTACCAAGCCTAGTGTGTGCATGCATGTACATTTGTGTAACAGAGTCTTGAGGTGTAAATTGTTAATCTTTTTATTGTTGGAGTGTGCATTGCTAACCTGTGCGTAATAAAATGCAGGGTTTTACAGTATATTGGGGACCTATTGCCGTTATTCAATAGGTGGTGGCAGAGCCTAAGTGGGTGTGGGTGTGTGAGCGCTGTTTGGGGCGATTCGGCAAACTTATAACCTGTGTGATAGGTAAGAGAAAGATTGAGTGCTGGAATCGTGTATAACCTCCTACAGTAAACACTTCCAAGTGACAAGTGTACAGAGTGCAGTAAGTGACAGTTAAAGGAAGTCAGGAGCGGTTTCCTGACAAAATAGAGTTGATCTATTGTTTGACTGTTTGATTATTTGATAAGTTATTAACTCAGGGAGTAGGCAGAGGCGGCTATCCCTGATGCTTCTACTTTTGAGGGAATTTATAGGGAATGAGAGAAAATGTAACTTTAAAGTTTATCCTAGTACTACTTTAGGACTACCGCCTTCATTAATTTCACCTTTACAAATTGTCTGGTAAAATACTGCTCAATTTACTCTCATTCCGAGCATCATTAAGAGTAGGCCCATATATACACATAAATATATGACTTCAAAATTTTAACTAAAGTGATGCAGATATTTTGTACATTCACTTTTTTCTTCAAACATTTGTAAACTAAAACATCAGTCATCATCGTCATCTTCAAATTATTGATGATCATTGGTGAATTTTACTTAGGTGTATCAAGATATGCTTCAATCCACAATACTATTATACTAATATTACTTGCCTCTGATTCAACATGTGACCATTCATTTGATGGCTATACAATTCCATACGGTGGTAGTCACTTCTCTGATTACCCAAAACCTGGCATAAATGTTCCCGACATGATCACTCCGATAGTCATCTTACCTATAGTGTGGTGATCTCGACTGCTTGTAAAATAGACTTCAAACAAGTGCGGCGAAGCGACATGCCGTTCAGTGAAAATCACGTAATTTTACAGAGGGACACTATGTTGGTATTAAGGTGCTCATGTAAGAAACGTTGTGAGTATAATTTTTTTTTTTTACAAAGCATTCTCCATTATAGACACATGATTTCAATCTGCATGTTCTTCCTTGTTCACTTAAGCCCTAGTCCCTAACTGATTAAATAAAAGAATCAGAAGGATGTACCCTAGGATATAAAATCTGTTTTGAGCACACAGGAAATTGACTAGTTCTGATATAGACTTGAAGTATATGGGTCTAAAAGAGATAAAAATGTTTTTGATGTACCTAACATTAAAAGTTCCTTTTTTCCAAGGCTTAAAGTTTGTCCTTTGATCTTCTGTGAAGCACTGATGAGACGATTGATGTATATTTTGGACTGACCTTGTATCTGTTTACACCAGGCAATTAAATCTGATTGTAATTATCTATTTTCTAAAATAAAAAAGGCTTGATGAATATTTTATAAGATCTGAGCTTCCACATCATGGGTTGATTATTTGAAGTATCTCTAACTAACGTCTTCTTTATGTAAGCTGATAACCACATTTAACCATTTGTGAAATTTGAAAAACTATTTTGCATAACTTGCATACAATTGTATTAAATACTAAAAATAATATTGAAAAAAATACACTATGATAGAATTGACTAGAGATGCTCCGGCTCGGTTCCCCGAGAACCGAACCCTCCTGATCTTAACAGATCCGAGCTGGCTCTGTACTTTAGCGCCACTGGAATTGAAAACAAGTCAAAATGTCATTGTGACGTCGTCAGATCTCCCAAATTTTGGATTCTATAAGAACCGCCCTCCACGACGATCCAGCGCCATTCCCAGAGAGGCGCAGAATGGGTAGCACGGCTCCTGGCAGTCTCTAGTGCAGTTGGGCAGCGTCATAGCTGGAAAAGAAAGAGGAGGGGTAGCAGTGTTCTTCAAAGTCTCCAGTGACATTCTATTGAGTTATAGCTCACACAGAAACAGGAGAGCTCCATTGCTAATTTTCATTGCTGAAATAGAAATAATAGGGCTGGCAGTCTTGTTTTAAATCTGCAGTCACATTGTACTGTATTATATAGCTAACACACAAACAGGAGAGCTCCATTGCTAATTATCATTGCTGAAATAGAAATAATAGGGTTGGCAGTGTTCTTCAAAATCGGCAGTTACATTGTACCATGCCGTAGCTCACTCAGAAATAGGAGAGGTGGCAGTGCTTAGTGCTAAAACAGAAATTCAAATAATAGGGCTGGCAGAGTTATTAAAAGTCTCCAGTCACATTTTATTGTACCATAGCTCACTCATAAACAGGAGAGGTGGCAGGGTTCAGTGCTGAAACAAAAATTGTAATAATAGGGCTGTCAGTGTTCTTAAAAGTCTCCAGTGACATTCTACTGTGTCATAGCTCATACAGAAACAGGATGGGTGGCAGTGTCCTTGTCACTCTCCAGTCTTCAGTCACATTGTTCTTGTCACTCTCCAGTCTCAGTCATAATTATATTAATGCGCCACGCCAAGGCGCTTTTGCTAATAGGATGGTCCTACTCCAAACAATGAGAGTCCCATATATTTGGGCCATACATATGTGTTTTTAAATTGAGAGCCAACTTACCAAAGAGGTACCCCAGAAGCCTCCAAACCGCAATTCAGTGCCAGTACCCCCTCTCAGCTACTGACACCAACATGCCTCTCAGACAAATACAAAAGTGGAAGCTGCTCAAATCAATTTATAGGCCATAACAGGTGCTTGAAAGGGGGGGGGGTTATCCTGCAAGGAAACTACACACAACATTTTTTCCCCCAGCACACTGCAATAGCCAGCAACAGATCTGCCATTTCTACTGTAGATAAAAATGCAAAAGTCTTTGTTGCACACATTTGCAAATGTATGTTTAAGCCATTGAGCAGCTTCCACTTTTGTATTTGTCTGAGAGGCATGTTGGTGTCAGTAGCTGAGAGGGGGTACTGGCACTGAATTGCTGTTTGGAGGCTTCTGGGGTACCTCTTTGGTAAGTTGGCTCTCAATTTAAAAACACATATGTATGGCCCAAATATATGGGACTCTCATTGTTTAGAGTAGGACCATCCTATAAGCAAAAGCGCCTTGGCGTGGCGGATTAATATAATTATGACTGAGACTGGAGAGTGACAAGAACAATGTGACTGAAGACTGGAGAGTGACAAGGACACTGCCACCCATCCTGTTTCTGTATGAGCTATGACACAGTAGAATGTCACTGGAGACTTTTAAGAACACTGACAGCCCTATTATTACAATTTCTGTTTCAGCACTGAACCCTGCCACCTCTCCTGTTTATGAGTGAGCTGGGACTCTCATTGTTTAGAGTAGGACCATCCTATTAGCAAAAGCGCCTTGGCGTGGCGGATGGCTTAAACATACATTTGCAAATGTGTGCAACAAAGACTTTTGCATTTTTATCTACAGTAGAAATGGCAGATCTGTTGCTGGCTATTGCAGTGTGCTGGGGGAAAAAATGTTGTGTGTAGTTTCCTTGCAGGATAACCCCATCCTTTCAAGCACCTGTTATGGCCTATAAATTGATTTGAGCAGCTTCCACTTTTGTATAATTATATTAATCCCTGTACCTCATGTGCTAAAGCCTATGTTCAAGTCCATAGTGGTTTTAAGTCAGGGAAATAAACATGTAAATAAAAAGCTTGTACCTTTTTAAATAAAAAAAACACCTCTCTCATAAATCTGAAAGTTTACTGCAGAAAAACATAAAATTGCAAACATGCCTTCTACCCAAAATATTACCAAACATACCAGCATCAGCTAGCTCCCTTCTCTCAGCTAGATCTCAGCACCTGCAATGTACACTGTCATCATATTCACCCTCATCAGTGTGTACATCATCTTCAAACAATACTAATTCATCCCCGCTGGAATCCACCATCACAGAAGTCTGTGTACTTTGATGTAATTGCCGGTAATGGCTTTCCTCATGGAATTTGCAGTTCATTTTACGGCAGAGCTGTCACAATGTTTGGGCAATTCTTTGACAGCAGACCAAATGTCAAAATGTTGTGCAGACTTATCTGAATCACCACTGAGTGTCTCGGGAAAGCTACGTTTTTCTGTTCTGTACCACCAAGTTGATTGTGTAAGCAAAACTGGGAATGTGATGGAATTTTCCCCGCTGTAAAGGTCTAACAATATTGGTGGCGTTATCAGAAATCACATATCCTCAGGAGAGTCCAACCAGGATAAGCCATGTTGCAATGACATCCCTTAGTTTTTCAAACAGGTTGTCAGCGGTATTACCTCTGACCTGCACGTTGTCTCATCTTTAATAACCACCTCTCACTCCCGCCTACAAGACTTCTCCCGTGCTACTCCCCACTTATTGAATTCCCTACCATGCTCAATTAGACATTCCCACAGCATTCAAATCTTAAGATTCTCTTTGAACACCCATCAATTTTTTAGAGGTGACCTTGTCCTCAATAACACTATTCACACTAAAGCATCCTCACAACTATCCCAATCTCCACTCTGAGCCACACTCATTCCTCTTGTTTCAGCGGTGCCCTCTTCTCTTTAGAATGTAAGCTATCTAATGAGCAGGGTCCTCCATACCCTTTGTTTTCATGCCTCCATTCATTTTGTATGCCTTGTCTGTTCTTGTTGTATGTATGTCCTGTTTTATGTATGTCCTTGTCTTCCCTACTGTACGGCACTGTGGTGCCTTACAAATCTACTATAATAATAATAATATGCCTCTCAGTGTAGCAGATGATACACAGACTAGCCTGCCTCTGAAAGATCTGGTGTTGTTTTATAGATACTGCTGCTGTTCCTGCTGCTGAAGGCGATTTACCAACCCAGTGGGCTGTCACAGTCATATAATGTTCAATTTTCCCAGTTCCGCTTGTTCCGCTCCATATCTGTGGGTAAGTGTACATTGGGTAGAATGGAATTTTGTAGCCCAATAATTTTCTTTTTGGAACCTTTTGGTTCAGGTGAGGATTTGCTTGTCTAGTAAAATGGTGTTGAGAAAGAATTTGCAACAGGGATAAGGGACTTCAATTACCTGTCTTATTCCTGCTACATTAATGGTGGATATTGGACGCAGATCTAATATTAGTATAGTCGCCATGGCACCTGTGATTCGCTGTGAGACTGGTTGGCAGTTGCATACTTGCTTCCTCTTGCAAAGGATTGCTTAACAGTCAATTGTTGTAAACTACTAGTAGTCTTCTTCTTGATCTGCTTCTGGACTGAAGATCCACCCCCAGCAGCAGGAGCAGCAGCAGTGGGCCTAAAGCTCAAGAATTCTTCCCAGGAGTCCTGCATAGGAGAGGTGTCATCTTGCCTTAGCAACTGGGATGTCAGGATTTGGGTAAAAGTAATTCTATACATAAGAGGTGGAATTTTTATCACTGGCAAGAACTGCTTCCACTGGTGCATGACTTTCCACAGTAGAGTTCATTAACAGCACTGTTTGCTTAGGTGCCCTAAGCCAATTGTTTTGTGGGGGCCCTAACAAACCAAGCTCTTCAGCCATAAAAGTTGCACTCCTTGTCGCTGGAACACTTGCTTTGTTAAACTGTACATGTCCTTTTTAATATTTTACATAAGGGTTGGTGGAAGGACCCAAGGACAATTCCATCTTGCACCACTTTTCTTTTCTGCCACTGCTGTGTGGAAACATTTCCTAGATGTGCTATGAACTGCCGTGTGATTGTGTCGTTGTGCTTTCGCTTACCATCCAGCCAGCTCCCTGCAGTCTTTGTCCGAGAGTGTATGAAAATAATATTGTGACCTGTGAGGTGTTCAAAAATGATTGGAACTGACTGGAATTTAGTCTTATTGAGGTTAATAATAATGTAGGATCAAAAAAGAGCTAAATTATGTGGTTTAACATATTTTAGCTATTTTTTCTAAAAATTACAAAACCAAAACACGCAAGGGCGGTTTTGCCAAAGCCAAAGCCAAAACATGAAGTTAATTCAGATCCAAAACCAAAACCAAAACAAGGGGGTCAGTAAACATCTCTAGAATTGACCCAGAATTCACAAACATGTATCTAAAAGTTTCTATACCATGTCAATACGATGTTTGACATTTTATTTAATATTGTTATCTATTTTAATCAAGGTACATTATGAGCCATTTTACTTTTCTTGCAGTGTCCTTCAACAATGTTACTGACACAATATTTGTTATGTATACAAGAAACAACAAACATTATTGTCACCATTTCTTTAACAGCATGTCACTAATATTTATTCATTTGCAAAATATATTTTTGGAGTGAGCTGCTCTGACTTTTCGGACTGAATAAATGCTGTTTTATTTTCTAATTGTATGGAATTAAAATGAAAAGAACAGCCAAGATGATCACAGTAATTAAATCTGAAGATACAAAAACTAGATTCAACTCATTTTATTTGTTTTTTCCTGACCTATTTATAATCCAAAACATCATTAAAGGTATCCAAAAAAACGTAGTCTACAAGTAAAAACTACTCCAATCTGATCTGTTCCTATTTTAATTTCAGATGTTTAAGATGCAGAAAAGGAACAGATGTCACGCCTTCCTGTCACCTAGGATGAAATAAAGTTCACTGCATTAATCTTGTTACACTGTTCTGCACTAAAAGTCATAAAATCTGATCACAGCTTGGTGCAAGTGAGCGGAATAATAGAGAAACCACTATCGCAAATGTATAGATGATTAATTCAATCTTTTTCAATAAGGCAAACAGCTTGAAAGTGTTTGTAGTGGTGCCTGAAGCTGTTTTAATTAGCAAATTTTAGTTCTTTGAGTTTTGTATTAAAGTCACAATCACACAAATAACAAACTGCACCCAACACAATGGTATGTATGGGAAAGCATTGAAAGTATTTGTGTAAAATGAAATTATGTATAGTTTGTGATCTTAATGTGTGAAATGACAAATGCAGTAAAAAAAAAGGATCAATGAGCATTATATGTTATATAAAATTAGAGATGAGCGCACTCGGATTTATGAAATCCGAGCCCACCCGAACGTTGCCGATCCGAGTCGGATCCGAGACAGATCCGGGTATTGGCGCCAAATTCAAATCTGAAACTGAGGCTCTGACTCATAATCCCGTTGTCGGATCTCGCCATACTCGGATCCTATAAATTCCCCGCTAATCGCCGCCATCTTCACTCGGGCATTGATCAGGGTAGAGGGAGGGTGTGTTAGGTGGTCCTCTGTCCTGCTATATCTCGTGCTGTTCAGTTCAGTGCTGTGCTGTGCTGTGCTGTCCTCTGCTCAGTCCAGTGGTGCTGTGTCCTGTGCTCTGTCCTGCTGAGGTCAGTGGTGCTGCTGGGTCCTGTGCTGTGTCCTGTTCAGTCCAGTGGTGCTGTGTCCTGTGCTCTGTGCTTCTAAGGGCATAGTTATTTCCCCAATATTCCCCTGTGTTTAAAAAAATAAAAAAAAGTTATTTAAAAAAATACCAAAAACTAATTTAATTTTTTTTTAATTACCACAAGATTTGCACAACCAATCCTGCAGTATAAGCCCATTGGTACTGCAATATTACCAAGTTCACACATTCAGCAGTAAAAGTCCAGTGGTACTGCAATATTACAAAGTTCACACATTCTGCAGTATCAGTCCAGTCAGTGGTGCTGTGTCCTGTGCTCTGTCCTGCTGAGTTCCGTAGTGCTGCTGGGTCCTGTGCTGTGTCCTGTTCAGTTCAGTGGTGCTGTGTCCTGTGCTCTGTGCTTCTAAGGGCATAGTTATTTCCCCATTATTCCCAAGTTTTTAAAAAATAAAAAAAAAGTTATAAAAAAAATTAAAATAAAAAAGTATATATAACCAAATTTGCAAAACCAATCCAGCAGTATAAGTCCATTGGTACTGCAATATTACCAAGTTCACACATTCTGCAGTATCTTGTGCTACATATAATGGAGACCAAAAATTTGGAGGATAAAGTAGGGAAAGATCAAGACCCACTTCCTCCTAATGCTGAAGCTGCTGCCACTAGTCATGACATAGACGATGAAATGCCATCAACGTCGTCTTCCAAGCCCGATGCCCAATCTCGTAGTACTGGGCATGTAAAATCTAAAAAGCCCAAGTTAAGAAAAAGTAGCAAAAAGAGAAACTTAAAATCATCTGAGGAGAAACATAAAGTTGCCAATATGCCATTTACGACACGGAGTGGCAAGGAACGGCTTAGGCCCTGGCCCGTGTTCATGACTAGTGGTTCAGCTTCACCCACGGATCTTATCCCTCCTCCTCCTCCCCCCCCTCCAAAAAATTGAAGAGAGTTATGCTGTCAGCAACAAAACAGCAAACAACTCTGCCTTCTAAAGAGAAATTATCACAAATCCTCAAGGCGAGTCCAAGGGTGTTGGTGGTTGTCAAGCCTGACCTTCCCATCACTGTACGGGAAGAGGTGGTATGGGAGGAGCCTATTGATGATGTAGCTGGCGCTGTGGAGGAACTTGATGATGAGGATGGTGATGTGGTTATTGTAAATGAGGTACCAGGGGGGGAAACAGCTGATGTCCATGGGATGAAAAAGCCCATCGTCATGCCTGGTCAGAAGACCAAAAAATGCACCTCTTCGGTCTGGAGTTATTTTTATCCAAATCCAGACAACCAATGTATGGCCATATGTAGCTTATGTAAAGCTCAAATAAGCAGGGGTAAGGATCTTGCCCACCTAGGAACATCCTCCCTTATACGTCACCTGAATAACCTTCATAGTTCAGTGGTTAGTTCAGGAACTGAGGCTAGGACCCTCATCGGTACAGGGACACCTAAATCCCGTGGTCCAGTTGGATACACACCAGCAACACCCTCCTCGTCAACTTCCTCCACAATCTCCATCAGATTCAGTCCTGCAGCCCAAGTCAGCAGCCATACTGAGTCCTCCTCAATACGGGATTCATCCGAGGAATCCTGCAGCGGTACGCCTACTACTGCCACTGCTGCTGTTGCTGCTGTTAGTCGTTCATCTTCCCAGAGGGGAAGTCGTAAGACCGCTAAGTCTTTCACAAAACAATTGACCGTCCAACAGTCGTTTGCCATGACCACAAAATACGATAGTAGTCACCCTATTGCAAAGCGTATAACTGCGGCTGTAACTGCAATGTTGGTGTTAGACGTGCGCCCGGTGTCCGCCATCAGTGGAGTGGGATTTAGAGGGTTGATGGAGGTATTGTGTCCCCGGTACCAAATCCCGTCGAGATTCCACTTCACTAGGCAGGCGATACCAAAAATGTACAGAGAAGTACGATCAAGTGTCCTCAGTGCTCTAAAAAATGCGGTTGTACCCACTGTCCACTTAACCACGGACATGTGGACAAGTGGTTCTGGGCAAACGAAGGACTATATGACTGTGACAGCCCACTGGGTAGATGCATCCCCTTCCGCAGCAACAGCAACAGCTGCATCAGTAGCAGCATCTACAAAATGGCTGCTCGTGCAAAGGCAGGCAACATTGTGTATTACAGGCTTTAATAAGAGGCACAACGCTGACAACATATTAGAGAAACTGAGGGAAATTATCTCCCAGTGGCTTACCCCACTTAGACTCTCATGGGGATTTGTGGTGTCAGACAATGCCAGTAACATTGTGAGGGCATTAAATATGGGCAATTTCCAGCACGTCCCATGTTTTGCCCACACCATTAATTTGGTGGTGCAGCATTACCTCAAGAGTGATAGGGGTGTGCAGGAGATGCTTGCGGTGGCGCGCAAAATTGCTGGACACTTTCGGCATTCAGCCAGTGCCTACCGCAGACTAGAGGCACATCAAAAAAGCATGAACCTGCCCTGCCATCACCTCAAACAAGAGGTAGTGACGCGCTGGAACTCCACCCTCTATATGCTGCAGAGGATGGAGGAGCAGCAAAGGGCCATTCAGGCCTACACAGCCACCTACGACATAGGCAAAGGAGTGGGGATGCGCCTCAGTCAAGTGCAGTGGAGACTGATTTCCGTGTTGTGCAAGGTTCTGCAGCCATTTGAACTTGCCACACGAGAAGTCAGTTCCGACACTGCCAGCTTGAGTCAGGTCATTCCCCTGATCAGGCTGTTGCAGAAGCAGCTGGAGAAAGTGAGGGAGGAGCTGTTAAGCCATTGCGATTACACCAAGCATGTAGCTCTTGTGGATGTAGCCCTTCGTACGGTTTGCCAGGATCAGAGGGTGGTCACTCTTTTAAAGTCAGAGGAATACATTCTGGCCACCGTGCTCGATCCTCGGTTTAAAGCGTATGTTGTGTCTCTGTTTCCGGCGGACACAAGTCTACAGCGGTGCAAAGACCTGCTGGTCAGGAGATTGTCCTCTGAAGAGGACCGTGACATGCCAACAGCTCCACCCTCATTTTCTTCCACATCTATGGCTGCGAGGAAAAAGCTCAGTTTTCCCAAAAGAGGCGCTGGCGGGGATGCTGATAACATCTGGTCCGGACTGAAGGACCTGCCAACCATTGCAGACATGTCTACTCTCGCTGCATTGGATGCTGTCACAATAGAAAAAATTGTGAATGATTACTTTGCTGATACCATCCAAGTAGACATGTCAGACAGTCCATATTGTTACTGGCAGGAAAAAAAGGCAGTTTGGAAGCCCCTGTACAAACTGGCTCTATTTTACCTGAGTTGTCCCCCCTCCAGTGTGTACTCGGAAAGAGTTTTTAGTGCAGCAGGGAACCTGGTCAGTGAGCGGCGAAGGAGGTTGCTTCCTCATAACGTTGAAAAAATGATGTTTATAAAAATGAATAATCAATTCCTCAAAGAAGTACAGCACTGGTCTCCAGATAGTACAGAGGGACCTGTGGTTGTGGAGTCCAGCGGGGACGAATTGATAATGTGTGATGAGGAGGAAGTACACACTGTAGGGGGAGAGGAATCAGAGGTTGAGGATGAGGACGACATCTTGCCTCAGTAGAGCCTGTTTAGTCTGTACAGGGAGAGATGAATAGCTTTTTTGGTGTGGGGGCCCAAACAAACCAATAATTTCAGCCAAAGTTGTTTGGTAGGCCCTGTCGCTGAAATGATTGGTTTGTTAAAGTGTGCATGTCCTATTTCAACAACATAAGGGTGGGTGTGAGGGCCCAAGGACAATTCCATCTTGGAACTTTTTTTTTGCATTATATGACCAATCAACAGTCGTTTGCCATGTTCAAAAAGTAAAACCAAATTTAAACAAATTCAAGAAATTAAACCAAAAGTAAAATGCCCTGTCATAATTTAAAACGAGGTATTGACGTGCTCTAAAACTACTGTATTGTTGTTTATATTTTATAAACACTACACTTGAAAGCTTGAGTCTTACAATGAAAAAGTAACTGTCCATTACACGAATATTTGCAACAGGGACAATTTTAGGGTTAAGAAAGTCAACTAATAACACTTCGACGCTGTCTGTCTTTATAAACACTACACTTGGAAGTTGGAGGAGGTATTGTGGCCCCGGCACCAAATTTACTACCGGGGCCACTCCACTGTGCAGTCCATATTTAGGTGTATCAGATATTAAACAACGGTGACAGTTGATGCCCAATTTTTTAATTATATTGTTGGCGCTGTAAAAAATTGTGTTCCGGGCACACCACACTACGCAGTCCATACCCTTTTTTGGTGGAATTCTGACCCGTGGAGGGTTTTTTAATTATATTGTGGCCTCGGTACCAAATTGTGTATCGGGGCCACCACACTACTCAGTCAAGAAAGATAGATGCGTATCATAGATAAAGTACATTCAGTGGTGTGGGGCAAATTGAAAAATATTCAAAATGCACTCACATTATCAAAAACAAGAGGTTTTCACACGCTGAAACTCCAACATGTATATGATGGAGAGGATGGAGGAGCAGCGGTATGTGCAGTGTAATGCAGACCTGTTGAAGGTTTTTTTATATATTTTATTGTGGTGCCCAGTGCCCACTACTCTATGCAGTCCAGATACTATTTTTGGGTGTAATTCTGACCTGTTGAAGGTTTTCTATATATTATATTGTGGTTGCCAGTGGCCAGTCCTTTATGCAGTCCAGATACTATTTTTGGGTTTAATTCAGACCTATTGAAGGTTTTCTATATATTTTTTATTGTGGTGCCCAGTGCCCACTACTCTACGCAGTCCAGATACTATTTTTGGGTGTAATTCTGACCTGTTGAAGGTTTTCTATATATTATATTGTGGTGGCCAGTGGCCAGTCCTCTATGCAGTCCAGATACTTGTTTGGTGGAATTCAGACCAGTTGAGGGTGTATTTATTTTATTGTGGCCCCGGTATCAAATTGGGTACCGGGGCCACCCCACTACGCAGTCCAGATACTTGTTTGGTGGAATTCAGACCAGTTGAGGGTTTTATTATTATATTGTGGGGACCACTCTATACCACACTACCACTCTATACCACTCTATTTAATACTTTAATTCTATTTAATATTTTAATTATATTACTAATTCCCATAAAGAGGAACTGCCGCTTCTATTTAATACTTTAATTCTATTTAATACTTTAATTCTATTACTAATTCCCATAAAGAGGAACTGCCGCTTCTATTTAATACTTTAATTCTATTATTAGTTACCATAAAGAGGAACAAAATAAACCAATTTTACCAAAAGTATAATATGACTTACAAACACTACACTTGAAAGATGGTGCCTTTAAATGAAAAAGTCAGTCTTCATTGCACGACTATGTGCAACAGGGACAGTTTTTTGGTTTACAAAGTCAACCAATAACATTTCGACCCTGTCTGTCTTTAACATACTTGATGGGATCTCAATGACGAATGGTCTGTACCATGTTTGGAGGAGGCATTGTGGCCCCGGTACCAAATTGGGTACCGGGGCTACTCCACTATGCAGTCTAGATAGAGGTGTATCAGATATTAAACAACGTTGACTGTTGCTGCAAAAATTTTAAATAATATTCTGGGGAACACTACACTACGCAGTCCATAAACTTTTTGGGTGGAATTCAGACCTGTGTAGGGTTTTTTAATAATATTGTGGTGACCCACTCCTCTACGCAGTCCAGGTACATTATTGGTGCGAATCATACAAGTTCAGGGTTTTTAATTTATATTGTGGTGACCCACTCCTCTACGCAGTCCAGGTACATTATTGGTGCGAATCATACAAGTTGATGGTTTTCTTATTATATATATTGTGGTGACCCACTCCTCTACGCAGTCCAGGTACATTATTGGTGCGAATCATACAAGTTCAGGGTTTTTAATTTATATTGTGGTGACCCACTCCTCTACGCAGTCCAGGTACATTATTGGTGCGAATCATACAAGTTCAGGGTTTTTAATTTATATTGTGGTGACCCATTCCTCTACGCAGTCCAGGTACATTATTGGTGCGAATCATACAAGTTCAGGGTTTTTAATTTATATTGTGGTGACCCACTCCTCTACGCAGTCCAGGTACATTATTGGTGCGAATCATACAAGTTCAGGGTTTTTAATTTATATTGTGGTGACCCACTCCTCTACGCAGTCCAGGTACATTATTGGTGCGAATCATACAAGTTCAGGGTTTTTAATTTATATTGTGGTGACCCACTCCTCTACGCAGTCCAGGTACATTATTGGAGCGAATCATACAAGTTCAGGGTTTTTCATTTATATTGTGGTGACCCACTCCTCTACGCAGTCCAGGTACATTATTGGAGCGAATCATACAAGTTCAGGGTTTTTCATTTATATTGTGGTGACCCACTCCTCTACGCAGTCCAGGTACATTATTCGGTGCGATTCATACCAGTTGATGGTTTTCTTATTATATATATTGTGGTGACCCACTCCTCTACGCAGTCCAGGTACATTATTGGTGCGAATCATACAAGTTCAGGGTTTTTAATTTATATTGTGGTGACCCACTCCTCTACGCAGTCCAGGTACATTATTGGTGCGAATCATACAAGTTCAGGGTTTTTAATTTATATCGTGGTGACCCACTCCTCTACGCAGTCCAGGTACATGTTTTGGTGCGATTAAGACCAGTTGATGGTTTTCTTATTATATTGTGGGGACCACTCCACTACGCAGTCCAGAAAGATAGCTCGTTGCAACGTTTTGGACTAAGAACTATATTGTGAGGTGTTCAGAATACACGGTAAATTAGTGGAAATGCTTGTTATTGAATGTTATTGAGGTCAATAATAGCGTAGGAGTGAAAATAAGCCCAAAAAATTGATTTTTTAACTTTTTATGCTTTTTTCAAAAAAAATCTGAATCCAAAACCTTAAATCCGAACCAAAACCTTTCGGCAGGTGTTTTGCGAAACAAATCCGAACCCAAAACATCGAGAAAATCCGGATCCAAAACACAAAACCTCAAAAGTCGCCCGTGCACATCCCTATATAAAATGGATTATAACATGAGAATGATTTATGGAAGAAGCATACGATGGACCTTATTTAAAAATAATGGGCAAACTGTGCTGTACCTATTGCAAAGAAACTGTGTTTGAAGTTGTCAGTATTAGCAGTCTGTTGGGGGAAAACACCTTCAGTGTATTCCTGTCATGGTGTCCGTTGTCGGGGTTCCAATCTTTGTTAAAAGGTGCCCAACCCGGCAGAAATTGGCAACTCTAGTCTGAATTACCTTGAGAAAGTCGATAGACGAAACGTGTTGGACTCCGCCTTCACTACAATTTATTGGCCAATAGACAAACCGGAAGTGACATCACGACTGAAAGTATGCATGCGCTCCACGAGTGGAACGCATAATCAGCATCCCAGCAATAGCGGCATGGTCATCCGCTATCTCCATCTCTGACCTGGTCTTCCATACAGCTGTGCTATCGAACAAACATCACAAGAAAATTATTCATGAACCGGGCATGTTTTGGAACTTCCTAAGTCACCATCAACCGCAAGTACCATTCTATACTTAGAGGAGGTATTTTTAATACAGCTCCTAGACTCCATTGGATTTATGACCACGTATTTGGTATCAGTCTTTGATCCAACACGCATGGAACCACCCTCAATTGGACATCACATACTCCTGGTTCATTCTGCTTGCCATATACAAGTATCTCATTATTGACAGTTTTGATATTGGTATCATTTTATATGATCCACACACCGATTTCATTTATCAGCTATACGTTATAACATCAGGAATGGTTGGTTTAAGATTACCATAATCTGTTATTCTGCCCAATGAACTTTATGCCCTATGTTTTTGTCTACATTTGTCTATGTTTTTATATGATTACAGTTTTTAGTAAGCCAATATACTGTATCCTTGAGGCCTCTCAGTTATGTTCATATGTTCTTATGTCCATATGTTTTTACAGAATTAATAAATCTGTTTATTTTTATATTCAGCTATACATGGTACAGTCATCTATGGGGAACTGTTTTTTCCTTGCATTTATTGTCTAGATACTGAATGACTAGTAAGAATTACATGGTTTAATATCCATCATCATCACAAGCCAGTGAGCACAGAGATTTTCTATCCGTTCAGTTTGTTTATCTAAGGAGGGATCCTTAGTTCTGTTACAGCTCCTGCATTCCAGCGGAAGTTGAGCACACACTCTCCTTTTCACATCTGGACTGGCGGCAGAAATATGCACCTTTGGACTGGCAGCAGAAACTGGCATCTCTGGACTGGTGGCAGAAACTGGCATCTCGAAACAGGTGACTGGAACTGGCATCTCGAAACAAGTGGCCGGAACTGGCGCCACTGGACTGGTGGCAGAGACTGGAGCCACAAGACAGGAAGCTGGCACCTCTGGACTGGAGGCAGAGACTGTCGCCTCGTGACAGGCAGCTAGAACTGGTGCCTCAAGACTGGTGGCTGGAACTGGCAGGCTAGGCCTCATCCCAAGGAGCAGAACAGGCTGTAATGTTCAAACAGGAAGTGAAGTGCAAACAAATCCAGAATGAGGAGGGGAATAAACAAAAGACAGTAATGTAGGCTGTCGTGGTTTGTGGAGAAGACATTCTTGTAAAACTTATATATTACTGGCAGAGTAGAGACATAATTTATTAGTTCTTTTGCGCCACCGCTCCTCTTTAGTCATATGGGGGCATGGACCAACTGTGAACCTGGAGTTTGTTACACCGTAGTTCTTGGTAAACAGTAAATTTGTAGTAGCACTATTAAGATTCACACTGATTCAGCAGCAGGGAAGGTGGGGAGACAAATCAACAGCATCAGACTGGGATAGACAAAATCTGACAGTCTCCATAGTGGGTCAATAAGTAAGGCAGAAAATTGAGCTACCTGAGAGCATAGTAAAATTATGTCTGCTTGTAAAGTCTGTGGCAGGTGCCCCTGTGGGGCAGACATGTTGCAAGAGGAAAGAAAATGAAAAACAATTGCAGAAAGAGTCCCAGGAAAAAAATCTAAAGCAGGATCTTTCACAAGGCTCCAAAGTAGTCTTTTTGGCTGGTCATACTGTCACGTTTCAAAGTAAATCACAGCAATGGAGCCCGGGTTGTGAAGAAGCATATAGGTGTTTATTGCTCAGCAAATACAGGTAAATGGTACAAACCCAATGTAGTCAAAACTGCAAATGCAGGTACAATGGAAGGTAGAGAGATATCCAAAGCAGTTGTATAACTGCAAGATGTGGAGTCCAAGCGCACAGAAGCAGCAGGGAACAAACCATCAAGAAGCAAAGAAACAACAATGACCAGCACAGGAGAGAGGCAGGTATAAACAGGAAACACCCATGTGTACGAGATAATTGGTTCAACAGGTTAACCCCTAGTGAAGAAAAGAAAAAGGCACAATAGCAGCACCTCTGGTGAATAGTCAAGGTCCAGAAGGCAGGAGCTGCCAATGCAAAGAAGCATGTAATGCAGAGGGCTGCAGGCAGATCCTGCCACCACCAAACCCTATGTTGCCACATCATTTCAGGCAGAAGCACTCTGTTCTGTGTATCTAAGAAATGGGCACCAAAAAGTTCCTATACCAGGGCATGAAATTCCTAAAATAAGTGAAATGAATCTCTGATTTCTCCAGCATTAATCCTTAAATAGCAAAAATCAGTAAAAGAACATGTTGCTGGCCATTACGCCAGCATTTTTGCTATTCACATCTTATTAAATAGACCCCTAAATGTCTCATTATATTAACCAACAACATTACCGAATGAAAATGTAAAAATTTTGGCAAAAATGTAGATTTAAGGCTTGTGATAAGGTCTTTATTCACTTCATTCAACCAGATCAATTGGAATACTCTGTATAAGTCAGCTGCAAGCAATATTAAATACCACTACATTAATCTTCAAAAGGCACACACTATCCCCAAGGCAAGAGCACTAGTGTCATTAAACACAACCAATACTTTTTATTCATTCGAGTGACATTTTTTTGCAGAAAGTCTTTACTGTGTGAAATAAAAATTTTGTAATACCATAGTGAGTTGCAAGTTTTAATCAATTTACACTGATATATCATTAAATTAAAAGTGTTTATGACGGGAAAATCAGAAACATCATATATTTACATCAATAAGGAAGGTTCATTAAAATACTTTTCTACAATCATGAGACAAATGTCATGTTCCTAAGTCTGATTTTACAATTGTTTTCAAGGTAAGTATGTTCTAATGGCAAAAGCAAATGTCACTGCCTTTAAATATGAATTATTTTGTATTAGGTCCAATATTAATTAAATTAATGGCCAAGCCAAGCTTCCAACAGTTTAATAACCTTTGGATTTAGACAAGGGATTAAATTCAGACAGTCATTGAAGAGTTATCATGTGCTTGTGGTTAGTTTATTGGACTATTGGGAGAATGTAGTGAAAATATTCTACATTTCAAAATATTACCTTGAGCTTACAAGTATAGTATAGTTTTAAATTAGATGTCTCTACCTGTCTCTCAACATTACTTATATGGAGAAAACAGTTTAGTCAGAAATCTTGACATGAAAAAGTGATGAGGCAATAGTAGTGTACAAACATGTAGCAAATGGTTTGAGAACTTTGCATCCTAATTTATTTGTTAAAAATGAATGAATCAGTATAATTAGATTTATGACTAATTCACCAGATCCAACCCTATAGCAATCCTTGTTTTTTTCTGTTGCAAACAATGTCATGTCTGGGAATCATCATCATAATTTATTCAAATAGCACCAGCTAATTTTGGAGTACTTTTACAATTTGAAACACACACAGTAGTATATCAATACTGGGTAATACAGACAGACAGAGAGGTAAAAGGGTCCTGCTCACAAGCTTACAATTTATAGGACAATGGGAGTCTGATACATGAGATCACATATTGCATATTGGTCAAGCCAAAATGCAGAGTTAAAGAATGTCTAGTAGGCCATATGATCCAGTCACACAGCAATGTTGGTCAGGGATTCAGAGAGTTGTACTTTTGTGTGAACTGTGCAAAGAGTGGTAATAAGGTAACCTAGGAAGGTTAAGAGGGTGGTTGAGGAATATTATAAGCTTGCCTGAAAAGGTGGGTTTTCAGAGAACGCTTGAAGGTTTGAAGACTAGAGGAACGTCTTATTGTGCAAGTGAGGGAATTCCACAAAGTGTGTGCAGCACGAAAAAAGTTCTGTAATCGAGCATGGGAGCAGGTAATGGGAATTTATAAACTAGGCATGTAGCTAATAAGGATAATTTGTGAAAAGCAAAATAAGTTTAAGTTTAAACAACAAATGATGAAAAAAACACATGTAAACAGAATCTGTAATTCCAAATTCACATCAGTCATACAACTGCACCATGACAGATTTTAGATGGTTCTGGGGAGGGTTGTGTGAAGCTTCTGAAATTCTGTTTGATCCTATTGATTTAAATTTAATGTCATGACTAAATAATAAAAATGCAAACTTAACTCCCCAACAACCTCAGTACTGATGCTGATTTTACAGGGTTGGGGTGTGTTTACACTAAAAAATATTGAAAAGACCTATTCTTTTAATGGAGGCCCATTTGGCAGAAAATCACTTTTTCAGGTGTACAAGCTATAATAAAACAGTCTCCATGTACAGTTCACTGTGTAAAAAAAGTAACTAAATAATTTAGAAATGCATGCACCCTCCCCAGCCTGGTGTCCACTATAATAGAGGCCAAGAGCATGGAATATCCCTGATATAAGCAATACCAGCACCAGGCTGGTAAATGCCGGGCAAGAGGTTACAAAAAATAACACACTTATTTTCCCAGAGCTTCTTAGTTCCGGGCGGAAAATCTCTGAAGCTCTTTCTGAATTCACTGGGTTATTTAGTCTGAGGTTATTTAACAAGATAGGGACCACTCTAGTGGCCAGTAACTACACATCAGAACTCCAAGGCTAGTCTTGCAATTTATTTCCGGACAAACACATGAATAGTGGATAAAAGCTAAAATCAGGGCTGGCAGCTCAGGTACAAAGAGCAAAATTAAGCTTGGTTGGAAAAGCTATAATAGAGTTAGATCAACAAGAACTGCATGCACCTTAAACTCAAGGCACTATACTGACCACAATAATTGTTTTTTATATGAGAACATCTAAATTGGTATTGTTATATATTGAAAATGATGAATACAATTTATTAAGGAATGTCTGTTTGTTTATATCTACTGGATATTCTTTTGTCTCTATAGCTTTCCAATCATTTTTGGGGTAATTGAATCATGCATTTGCCTTTGGAATTTTCATATAGAATCCGAAATACTAAGTGATGTTGATAGAGACTTTATCATTTACTCTCTAGCACACTCACCAAGAACATTGTTAATTCCAGCATAGTCACAATCAACATTATCATCACAGGGGAAACAGAGGGTGCTTGATAGAGAATAACTATTTTCTATTTTCTTTCTACTGGCAGCTGGTTTGCTATCTCTTGAATTTGGTGAGGGTATTTTTCTCTTAAATGGGATCATGATGTATATTTATATATTGATTTAGAGTTGACTTCTTAAGGTTTGTTCCCTGAAGATTAAGGCTGACCATTTTTGCACACACTGTGCAATTGGCCATTGAGATATTATTAATGTTACTTTTTCTTTTAAAAATCCAAGCTAATAATTTACTATTTACAATGGTAGAATAGCTTTTGTGTGATGTCTGACATTGTATTAGATGCATTCCTGTTTTGGCTAATTTTTTTGAATGGTTGCGGGTGAAAAAGATTCTCCTCATATTCAAACTTATCAAACTGAGTAAGTTGCTCTCCTAATTACAATTTTCTGGCTTGCTTTCAAGGTAAATAAAGAAGTGGAAGTTGCTCAATCAATTTATAGGCTATAGCAGGTGCTTGAAATGGTGGGGTTATCCTGAAAGGATCAAACACACAGAGAGATCCCCCCATCACACTGCTATAGCCAGCAACAGATCTGCCATTTCTACTGTAGATAAAAATGCAAAAGTCTTAGTTACACACATTTGCAAATGTATGTTAAAGCCACCCGTCACTCCACGGCACTTTTGCTAATAGAGCAGTCCTAACTCTAAACAATGAAAGTACCCATATATTTGGGTCATACATATGTGTTTTTAAATTGAGAGCTAACTTACCAAAGAGGTACCCCAGAAGCCTCCAAATAGCAATCCAATGTCAGCACTCCCCCACAGCTACTGACACCAACATGCCTCTCAGACAAATAAAGAAGTGGAAGTTGCTCAATCAATTTATAGGCTATAGCAGGTGCTTATAGAGTGGGGTTATCCTGAAAGAAACAAACACACAGAGAGATCCCCCAGCACACTGCTATAGCCAGCAACAGATCTGCCATAGCCTATAAATTGATTGTCATGCTAAGTTTAAATGTTTTACTTTTCTAACTTCTACGCTCAATGACATGCTTATGGGAAGAGATTAGGTGCACTTTAAAGTGTACTGGTGGACCATCATTTCACAATGGTGCAAATCGAGACATTTCATGGTTCACCTAGGTGTACTGTATAAATAACCTCATCTGAGTTTAAAATTAAAAATGCATGATTAACATGCTCAATATATTCAAACCAGTTTGTAAATATATTCGATTCAAACTTGTTTACAATGTAATCGTGATTTTAGAAAATGTTTGATTGAGGTTCAACTGCTCTAATTAGAAGTTTGAGTTCACAACTTACAGATGAAGCTTAAATTGCTTCACTTTATAGTATATTTAACATTTCTGTGTTTGAGTTACTATTTGTAGGAAGAATCATTAAAAATTATAAACAATGTAACAATTTTTGTTCAAACAAGCTTGATAATTGTGAAACTGACTGTGGTGAAGGGATGTTGGAGTCCCTTTAAAATGATGTTATTTCAAATATGCGAGGATTGGGGAAATTGAGACTCTTTTAGAGCCTCTCCCAATCCAGGGCTCTTTTTTATGTTCTGTAGTGTGGTGGGGTTGGGTCTGACACTGTAATTTCATTGCCTATATTGCCACTATGACATCACTACTCTGCCAAAACTCACCGAGCTGGTGCTTAGTGACCAGTAAGAATTTCCTTCTTTTTTTTTTTTATAACTTTTTATTAGAAACATCTTTTCCCATAGAAAATGCATTACAGATTAAACAGAAATAGATAACACATGTTTACATACAACAGGTTCTCTCGCACTTGGGAGATAAATGTATATTTATCTATCTAATACTGCAAAGATGTTATTTTAACTTTTCAAGTTTGAAGGGTATAAAAGGGGGTGGGGTATACAGGGACCAAAGGGAGGGATGGGGGGGGGGGGGTAAATGATTCACTCATCCAGTAAAAGAACAAGTATGCTTGCTTAGGAATATCTTTCCATGTCTAGATTCCACTAGAACTGGAGTGGAGATTGATTGTGATGTATGGCCCAAGGGGTCCATATTTTGTAGAAGGAGACGGAGGAGCCCCTCAGCACACTAGTAATGTGTTCCATCTGGTAAGTGTGCCAGATCCGACTGCAGACCATCTGGAGTGTTGGTGGTGTGGAGCTTTTCCAAGAGGCCGCTATTTGACATGTGGCAGCACTGATGATGTGCCTAAAGAGTTTGTGAGCAGATTTAGTGAGGTCTGGAATGGGTAGTGGCAGTAAGATGTGCTTAGGGTCAGGTGGTATGTAAGCACTTAGGATTGTTGAGGCTAGAGCAAGAACTGCTGCCCAGTATGGGCGGATCCCGGGACAGTCCCACCATATATGCATGAATGTTCCCGTCTGACCACAGTTTCTCCAACAATCAGCGCTGGTCTGTGGATATATTTTTTGTAATCTCGAGGGGACATAATACCATCTGTGCAACAATTTGTTAGCATTTTCTTTAATGCGTACATTTATAGAAGAGTGAGCCGTACCATCAAATACATCTGACCATTCTTCCTCATCCAGTACAGTCCCCAGGTCATCCTCCCACTGCATCTGAAAGCGATCCTTAACAGGCGGATTGGTAGGAAGTAAAGTATTATATAGAATAGAAATGAGTCCTTTGGAGGTTGGGCCCAAAAGACAGATTCTCAAATGTGGTGGATGGTCTGGAAAAGAGTTGAGCTTTGACTGTTTGGTGGTAGTGCCTAATCTGAAGATACAGATGGAACTGCCTCGGAACAAAGCCACACTGTTCCACCAACTCCGAGAATTGTGGAAATATTTCTGTTCTGGTTATATGGTTGAGTAACAGCAGTTTGCCTCTACCCGCCCACTTCGAATACATAGAGCGAGACAGACCGGGCGTAAAGGCTGTATTAGACCATAAGGGTACTAGAATCGAAGGAGTAGGAGAGAGGGAAGCAAAGTGATTGCATCTAGACCAAATTGATAGAGATAGGGCCAGGACTGGATGGGCTCGGACAGAGGCCTGGCGCTGTGTGCTTGATAGCCATAGTACAGAGCAGATCGGTGAGCCACCCAGTATGTCCGACTCTATGTCCACCCATATCCTAGTTCCAGGAGGAGAATGCCATTGTACACACTGGGCCAGCCTCGCAGCGTAATAGTAATTGCTAGGGATGCCAAGACCACCCGCCGCGGGAGAGCGCTGTAGAATGCGAGCAGATATCCTGGGTCTCTTGTTCGACCATATAAATTGCATTATTAAAGTTTGTAACATATTCAGAATAGAGGGGGGGACCCTGATAGGCAAAGTGTGGAAAAGGTACAATAACCTTGGGAGCAAATTCATTTTCACAGACGTTATCCTTCCCACCCAGGATATCATGAGTTTGTCCCATGTTTTTAGATCTTTTTTAATACAGGCTATGAGGGGGGTAATTATCTTGGTAGATATTTTCCACCCTTCTGGTAAGGGCTATGCCCAAGTATCTTATGTATTCGGAATTCCAGTGAAAGGGGAAGTTTAATTCTAGAAGTTGCTTTAACTTAGGGGGAATATGGAGGTTATCCCTGAGGAAGCCCACTGGCCAATGCCCCGGGCGAAACGCGTTGGAGTTAACAACATATTGAGCACAAATACATGAGCCCGAGACTCTACCATTTCCCTGCTTATCGAGTCTCAGGGCGTTTTTGCGCATGCGCATGGAATTTGACATTCATCCATAGACGCAGAGATACATCTGCCAATAGAGAGGAGGAATGGTCGGCTGGTAACTCCCCCTTTGTTTCAACACAGGACCTGGGACTACTGTTTTCCATACACGTGGAGCACTGACCGCCCGATCAGGATTTCCCCGGCCTCAACCCTCAAACGAGAAGGAGAGAGGCTCTCTCGAAAGTAGGAGGATTTATTCTTAAGGAGTGCTCACCAGCACTTGTTGGATGCCGCTTATCATCGGAGATAATTGTTCAACTAATTAACACTACCATCATAGATTGCGGGACTGCCACTAAATGCCTGTCTGCAGCACAGATATCCGGACGTTCCTTTACTATGTGAGTTATTATTATTGTCACTCAGACCTTTCACTTTGCCTGCATTGACTTTTATCAGTATCACTTTCCTTTCACATTGGACAATACACTCTATTTTACTCTATTTTTACTTTGCTGTATATCTCTGATGCTGCTGGTATATTCATCGTTGTACCATACACCATACACCTTTATGGCTCCATAGTGAGCGATAGATTTATGTGCAAACCCCTGGAGTTTGATACATCATCTGTTCTATCTGTTAGTGCCTGCATCTATATGTATATACTGTATTGTATACCACATCAGTTATTGTTGTTGTTCCGGCTGGAACACATTGTTTATAAAGTACTACTATCGTTCAACTGCTTCATACTTTCATACAAGCGCCTTGAACCAGTTAAATCCTATATCTATACATCTTTGTTGGGGAGTTTAGGGATCCCCCATTTAATTTCAGGTTCTTTCTGGCTGCTTCATATACTTGGAGGAAGCGCAACCTATCCCCCCGTTGGTACAATATCAATATGGAGGTTTTGGCTGTGTTTATCTTAAAGTTTGATATTGTGGAAAAGATTTCAAGCTCTTGAAATAGGTTGGGGAGAGAGGTTAGAGGGTTAGTTAGGGTGAGGAGAATATCATCCGCATAGAGGGCTATCTTATGGGTACTGGAAGGTAGTTGTATCCCCGTTATATTAGGATTTATACGAATTCTCGTAGCTAGGGGTTCTATCACCAAAGCAAATAAAAGGGGAGACAGGGGACACCCTTGTCGGGTTCCGTTTTGGATAATAAAAGATGGAGAGGAGCCTCCGTTCACCTGGACTGAGGTCGATGGGTTATGGTACAGGGCTGACACCCCTTTAAGGAAGTGGTCTTGGAAGCCATACGCAGCTAAAGCCTGCATCATGAAGGGCCAGCCAACGCGGTCAAATGCCTTCTCCGCGTCAAGTGACATGAGAAAAGAGGGTTGTTTGTTATCATTAATATTTTGGATAAGATCTATGATCCGCCTAGTATTGTCCGCTGCCTGTCGACCCGGGACAAACCCGACTTGATCTGGATGTATTAGCCTGGGGAGCACGAAATTAACCCTATTCGCGAGAATTTTAGCATATATCTTGAGATCAACGTTTAGAAGTGATATGGGGCAATAGCTGCTACAATGGGAGGGGTCCTTACCCTCTTTTGGTATTACTGATATCCTGGATCGGGTCGTCGCCGGGTCAAAGGAAGCTCCATCAAGAATGGTGTTAAACCATGTGGTGAGTTTAGGGCTAAGGACACCTGCAATTTTTTTTATAGTATTTGGCTGGAAAGCCATCTGGGCCTGGAGCAGAGGACACTTTCATGCCACTTAAGGCAGCAATGGTTTCCTCCTCCGTTATGTCTAAGTTAAGAAATTCAATCTCTGCTTCAGAGAGCCGCGGAAGTTGACAAGAGCATAGGTAAGCATTTATTCTATCTTCTAAATCAGGGGGGGTGGAGATGAGGCATCTAAATTATATAGCGACGAATAATACATTTGGAATTCCTTCATTATCTGACTCGGGTTGTATGTCACTACACCCTTTGGGTTTTTAATTGATGTAATCGCATTACGCGTACGTCTCTGCCGCAGCCTCCTAGCCAGAAGAGAATCCGCCTTATCACTCTTTTCGTAGAAGAGCTGCTGGGTCCATTTAAGACTATGGGCTGTTTTTTTGGAAAGGACCGCGCCGAGCTGGCCCCTCACTGCCGTCAGTTCTCACAGGTGCGATGGGTCTAGTGAGCCCTGAAGTTGAGCGAGGAGGGAGATAAGTCTAGTCTCTAGTGTAGCTATCAGCTCTTTCTCTTCTCTGTGTCGAGCAGAGGCGATGCTGATGAGCCTTCCACGGATTGTGGCTTTATGCGCCTCCCAGACTATGGATGGTGATAAGTCAGGGGACTCATTCATAGCAAAGTAATCGTTAAGTGCCTCCGCTAGCTCCAAGCATGTCTTAGGGTTAAGTAAAAGGGTGGGTGTCATCTAGCCTCCATGTTAAGCTTCGTTTGGGGAGATTTGCTATTTGTAACTCAAGTGATACCCCCATATGATCTGTCCAGGTAAACGGATGAACCTCAGCTTTACAGAGCTTGGTTGCTAGTTGTGAATTTACGAAAAAATAATCTATACGGGTATATACATTATGAGGGTGAGAGTAGAATGTGTACCCTCTGTCTGTACCATTGATGACCCTCCATGCATCCAACATAGAATGTTCTTTAAGTAATAGAGCAAATTGATTAGAAAGTCGCGTGGGGTGTATTGATGTTTGTGCAGATGTTGTGACAGATGGGGATTTATCCAAATTGGGATCCAGTATCGCATTGAAATCGCCTCCCATCAGCAGCTGGCCCTCCGCTTGCTTGTTAATGAGGCTAAATAGCTTTTGTAGGAATGGGATCTGACCTTGGTTTGGATCGTAGCAACAAACCAGTGTGACCGGAAGCTGGCCCAGTGTGCCCACTAACAGGAGGAAACGACCCTCGGGATCTGCTATTGAGCGTCATACCTGAAGAGGAACTGATGGTCTTACAAGAATTGCTACCCCTCGGTGTTTAGATGCAGCTGAAGCGAAAAAGGTTTTAGAGAAAAGTTTCCCCTGAAATGTTGCATGTGGTTGAGTTAAGTGGGTTTCCTGCAGGAAAACCACCTTTGCTCGTGTCTTTTTAAGTGCAGCCATTAGTGTGGAACGCTTTTGGGGCGTATTCAATCCCTTAACATTTATTGTCAATAGATGTAGTGACATGTTGTGGTGAGAGTGTAAAGCTCAACATTGAGGGGCTCCTCCGAGCCCATGGCTCCAGCGAGCTGACATGAAATCAGGGATGCTTGGAATGGGCTATGCTTACATAGTAGAGGGTGAAGGATGTATGACTCAGTAGGGGAGGAAAAGTGTGGGGTTCAGCTGTCTGCAACCTGTCAAGGGGGGGGGAAATGCAGGCCGGTCATCTTTTGTCCGACCTATGGTTGCTCGACTTCGGGTAAAGTAGTAGGTGCTACCACGATGAGTCGCACCAAAAGGGAAAGGGGACTAGGGAGGTGGGGGGGTGGACTAGTGTAAGAATTTCCTTTTATTTTGGCAGTCAAAGACCCACTAAATATAAGTGACAGTTACCTTAAAATGTGTGTGGGAGTTGCCCAAAGAACTTCTGAGATAGTCACAATCAGCAGTGAAGGACTTAAAACACCATAAAGCTGAGGTGATCAAAGGCTACATGTATCAATTTAGGTCATTATTGAACTGTAAAAAATGAGAAAACTCATTTTTATGCACAAATGTACCTATTTGTTCACCAAGTGCATAAATTGGAGGACAACCTTATTCTGCTTTATGATGTTCATCTCCACCTGATATCAGCCCTAATACCTGTTACATGAGCTGGGAGAGACTAGTTTTATTTTATTTTTAATGCAAAATATATGAGAGCCTAGCTACAAAAATATGATAGTCCTGGATGAATATTTTATTTCATTGATATGTCAAAAAATATGCAAAAAAAGAGAAAATAAATGTTACAGCACCTTTTACATAAGCACAATCTTACATTTTATTACATGTCATTTTGGGGGCCTAAAAGATTTATTTCCACTTGAAAACTTAAAATGACCAAACATTAAACTGTATATGAACAGTTTTGAGTATCCATGAATCTTCACAGAAGAGGAAAAAGTGAAGTAAATACAGACATTATTTTGTACTTTTTCTCAGTATGGAAGATGAGCTAATTTATTTTTATTTTTCTATTACTTTGAAAGTCTCTAGAGAACCATATCTTAGGGCACATTTAGCCATTTACTTTTCAATTCATGTTACATCTTTACATTTGGCCACGAGCCAACATTTTTCATTTCCTACTCATCTCTGGAAATGGATTTTAAATATTTAAACATTTACCTTTACTATTTTATTCCTTTAGGAGACTGATTCTACAACGATTGCAAAAACTCTCTATGTTAAAAAAAATTGCTTGTAGAAAAAAGAGTGCACCTTTTACACTTGTAACAAGAAAAATATAAGACTTTTACATAAAATGTCTGATAAGGTTATCTTTCTTGATATGGACTGAAGTGATCCAGTAATGACACAATTATTTAAGAATGTAGTTTTAAAAGTTGATAACACTGAGATGTTCTTTAATATTGCAGCAGTTACTGTATCACAAGAAATACGACTACTGCAATTTATTGCAGGTTGCTGTAATACTGTTTTTTTTCTTTCTGATTCTGGTAGAAACATTATAATACCTTACAAAAATTAGAACTGCCAGTTCAAAGGAAGTTATATGAAATAGCTAAAACTCCAAAGCTGTAATTACAGAATATGCAAACTAGAAAAAACAAACATATATTTGCTTTTTAACCTCTAGATTATCACGGTACTTGGTAAGGTCTTAAGTAAGATCTCATAAAAGGCCAAGGACTATGGAATAAACTCAACAAAAGGAACATGACCTTAAAACTCTATGTATGTCAGAAAAACAGTAGCTTCCTCATCTCAAGAAAAGAAAAAGGTGTAGTAAATTAGAAGTGGCTGAAAACTTAGTATGGAGAAATGCAGCATGTGCAGTTATCCAACATCTGGACAGTCTACTCCATGGGGGTGGAGGCAGGTAGTAATCCCAAGTTAAAGGGTGAGCTAACTCCAAAATGAGTGCTCCAGAATTCCCAAAGTCTATTAAACTGTGTTGATGTATTAATAAGAATATAGGTCATATATTGCATACTTTACATGTAGACCCTTGAAGACCCTGTTAATGACAGAGGGTATAGATTCTGGTTCCAGAGATTTCCATGTTTCTACAACTTATCTGCCCACAGCACATATGTAACAGGTTTAGTGATCTGACAGACACCTATAGGTTTAGAAAGATGGAACAGAAAGTATTTTGAGTGATCAGGCACCTCTTCAGATGTGGGCTCACTTTTTTCCAAAAACCAATGATTTTGGAGCATTGCCATAACATGTGGAACAGCATAACCCGGGGGACAAGACTCGGCTCAGCCGCCCATTAGGAACATTGTAAAGGAAAACATTTAGGTAGCCCATTGACCTAACCCAAGGGAGCCCACTATGAGACTGGCCTGTGGGGCAGATTCTCAGCCAGCCCCTGACCATGTCTTTATTAGAGCCCCCCCTCCAACAGAGATCCCACGAGAAGCATATGTTTTAACATGATGCCATCTTAAATATGTCTTGAAAATTATCGATTTTATTTTGGCACAAATTGAAGTTTGGCAAATTTAGATCTAATAGATTCCCACATTTCCAGAGGCCCTCCAAAGTTTGCCTCCCAGTTAAGTCCATAGGATTCATTGGATGGCATGTTTTTATTGAAGAATATGGTACAAATAGTGGTGATGAAGCCTTTACATTTGAAATGAAGAAACCATAGAGATTTTACTGTGGTATTTGACCTTTGATCAATATTCTATTACATAGACAGGTAAAAGTTGCTGATTTGTAAACATCAATAAAAGTTGCACCTCTTGTGACCACGTGTGAAGCTTCTCAAGTAAAGGGAGATGGCAGAATAGGGCGATATCATTTAGAAATCTAACATTTACGTTGACCCAGGTCAGAAGGTCAGTCTGCCTCTTTTGTGCAACCAAACTAAAGATGTAAGAAAGCAGTGTAGGATATCTCCATCCAGATTTTTGTATGATGAGTAGTGTGCCAATAAATAAATTGTGACACCTGAGATACCATATAATACTTTCTGAAATTAGGCAACCCTAATCCCACTTCATATCAAGATCTAGTTCTGATCATTTTTGACATAAATAACCCCAAAAAGGGATGTATTACAGCAATTTGAAGATGCAAATCAGAATTGTCACTGTGAAGATTTGGAACAGGAGCAACAGGCATGGTGCTAATTTTTATATTATTGATCGACACCCACAAGGGAGATAAATAGCATATACCATTTTTACTTGCTTAGCTATAATCATGTCTGTCAGAGGTGGTAAATTATATCATATAATTGGTCACAGCACTTACTTAGGTAGACTACAAGACACTTTTCTTTCTTCGAAATTTAAATTAAAGTTACTCTAAAGCAAGCATTTGGTCTTGAGGAACAAGTCTTAGATTGCTGATATATTTGCTTTCATTTCATATTCCTATGGTTCACCATATATTTGAATTTATTTAAATAAATTAGAGAAGGAAGTTAAGGGTTTTGTAAGGGTACGGAGGATGTCATCAGCATAGAGCACAATGGTATATTTCCTGGATCCTGTTTTTGCGCCTGAGATATCGGAGTTAGCCCAGACTCATACATCTAGGGGCTCTATGACAAGGGCAAGTATTAAAAGAGACAACGGACAATTCTGCAATTGTAACAACTATTGGCTGAGACCGCAGCTGGAGGATTATGATATAAAGCTTAAACGGCTTTCATAAAATTGACACAGAACTCTTCTCAATCCTGAGTGTGCACCATGGAAGGCCAACTAACCTTATCAAAAGGCTTCTATATGTCTAGTGGCAGGGGCATCTCTAAAATATTTTCTTTGTTTCCGACATTAATTAGGTCTATTTTCCTTTTTATTTTATATAGCGCCTGGTGTCCTTAGATGATGAATCAGGATGGCAGAATGGCATTGAGCTTAAAAAGTATAAATAAATTCTGGAGAAGCTTAAGTTAGGAGATGAGTCTGTACCTGGAATAAATGCATATTTTTTGCCAAGTTTAGGGATGACTACAATCCTAGCCATAGTTGTGGCTGATGAAAAGGTTGGTCCCTCGAGCACCACATTAAAGGGGTCCACTAGTTTTGGGACCAATACATCCATTTTTTTTTTATAATATTGAGCAGGAAGACCATTGTGGCCAGAGGTAGCAGAGGAACCCATGGATTTGATAGTTTTGTTCACCACTTCAGTATTTATTAGAACATTTAAATGGCCATCCTATCAGCTAAAACATAGGGGAGAACACGGACTGGTAGGTAGGACTCAGTAGCATTATGAAACTCCTCCGGATTGGAGTTAAAGTTGTAAAAATTATATATTAAGGAGCAGCACTTACCAAACTCTTCCACAGTTTATTTTGTGTTGAAAATCAAGCCCCTCAAGCTATTGCTAATGGTATTCATTCCCATCATTACCTTCTTATCTCTGAGTTAGTCAGTAGGTTGTCTGCTTTATCTCCTTTCTAATAAAACCTTTTCTGCAACCATTAAAGTGTTTTATCTGTATTTTTTACAAAATTGAGTTAAGCTATCTTTGAACAGTTATGATATTACTACATAACGCAGGAGATTTATGCTTGCTAGAAAGTAAATAAAGCTGAATTTAAGGTTTCTAATAATCTATATGGTTCTTTTTTTTTTTTTACATGGATCGTTGCCTTATCAGCTTTTCATACAGTGGTAATTGGAATCTCATTCATGGGGTAAATGTATCAAGCTGAGAGTTTTCTGGCGGGTTTGAAAAGTGGAGATGTTGCCTATAGCAACCAATCAGATTCTAGCTATCATTTTGTAGAATGTACTAAATAAATGATAGCTAGAATCTGATAGGTTTTTCAAACCCACCGGAAAACTCTCAGCTAGATACATTTACCCGATGGAGTTAAGTTTGAAAAATTCAGAAATGTCCATCTTTATATCTGTGGAGTGGAAGACATTAAGCAGTAGGGAGTCATCCAGATACCAGGTATAGTGGGAGGTGTGGAATGGTTTAAAATATAAATGTAACAAGGGTAACCACATGATCAGTCAAAGATAAGGTATTGATTTTGGATTCATATGTATTTTGTGTGAGGCATGATCTAGCCAAGTGGAGATCAATACACAAATAAATAATGTTAGGGGAGTTAAAATTACCTCCTTGGTTTTTAAGCCTCTAAGAGCCATAGATATTGTGTAAAGCCTGGAGAAATGACAGTTACACACAAAGTTTTTATCTGATCACAACATCGCTCGCCACACACCACTTTGGTCTAGGGCAGAAACCACAACAATTATTGGAGTTCAATAATACAAATTGGAAGGAAGGGGGTGTCAGAAACAACAACAAGAAGTAAAGACTCTAAGAGAAAGACCAAACCAAATAATGGTACTCACCAGGTAGTCAAAGTCTCCTCTTGATGGTCGTCTACAACTCCCAGAGTTAGCATCTAGGAACAGGGTAACACACAACAGTCCACCCACAGAGTTGTTTATTGGTTTTGCTTGTACCACCCACACAAGTGCTAGCTACAATAATTAAGCAACAGCAGCGCCCTGGTCACTGGAATGCTGTGCAAATTTAACTCCTAGCAATTACAAAAGTTCCAATACACCAATTCACATAATACAGACAACAAATACAATAACATATACCAAAATCCTACCTTTAATGGGAGCATGATTTTGGAATCCTATAAGGGCATAGCAACTCAAAAGCCTACCTTTAATGGGGGCCTGATGATTGAGGCAAGGGCACACTAAAGGTAGACACACAGGTCTCTAAGGCACCACCACATATTGGCCACTTGAGATGAACTGTACAAATGGGGCAGGCAGGATGTGGTCTCATTGGCAGGGCTACCTCCTAACTGTTTCCAGACCTAGTGCAAGCTGGTCTCCACAGACCTAGTGCGTAAATTAACTTTGCCCCGCAGGCTTATCCTGAGTTAATTGTGCACAGTTTATCCTGAATTGCTTGTGCCCACAGGCTAATCTTGAATTATTAACTGCACCCCAAAGAGGAAATAACAGAAACCTACAACAATTAAACACTATGGGCCTTATGCCCACTAATGATGCACCAATTGGCTCAATACAAAAGCAAAAAATTGAAATGGCCGGAGGTGAGCCCTGATTCACCATCCCAGGCCCTAATTGGCTGTCGGTAAACTGTATATGAATTGCTGTCACCAATGAGAATAATCCTGCAAGAAAGAAGCACTTATCTGTGTTGGATTGCTACTCGGGTGAGTGCACTTCTCTTCTCCTCTTTGTCCTCTTCTCTTGCTCCACATCACTGGGGCACCATCACAAAATTGAGTCCTTTGATAAGAAAAAGAAGCTTTCAGGCCTTGTTGGGGGTGTGAGATTATGGGTGGTGCTATATGGCTTTGGTGGACGACCTGCCCAACTTTGGATCTAATTTTTCAATGATATAGCCTCCAAAAAGCCTTTAGCCACTTGGTACATTATATTACAAAAAACATTAGTGAAAGAGAAACTCTTATTTTAGGAGCTTTATTCTACAAGATGAAATTGGAACCTGATTTGTACCCGGATACAATTCTAACGCCAGCAAACCACAGGCAGACACCATCGTGCACATTTCGGCATACAGAGATGCAGCATGGTAGTATGGGAGAACAATATTTAATGAGAAAACCATACCTGACTTCTACTCCTATACCTAGCTCAAACATGCAACAGTTCAGTGGAAGTTCATCACAAATGAATAATAGCACAAAGTTTTGCATTATGAACAACTATAAACTTTTTTTTTGGCAGCTTTTATTGGTTTGCACTTTATTAATTTAATATATATTTAAAATTTTATGTATGTAAATAAAATTATACATTCGTATCTAAACTAGACTATTTATGTTTACCAACCTTCATATACTGTTCACGGAGAACTTCAATGATAGCATCAAAGGTCTCAGGTATTATCAAACCCAAAGCTTGCTGTGAAATTGCTCTGCTGTATTTCATATTAGCCAGTGTCCTTTCTGTCGCCAGAAATGTTAGGGTAGCAACCAGCCTCTGCTCTGCAGATATGGGCCTCCTTAATTGGGTCTCCTCCTTCTGGATGATGGAGGTAACTAGTTAGAGCAGTTCCTTAAACATGGGTTCATTCATTCTCAGAAAATTCTTGAAGTCATCAGGGTTATTGTCCCGTATCTCCTGCAGCAGGAACATATGAGAGAATGAGTCTCTCATCTTGAACCACTCTTTGGTCCAACAAGATCTATTCTTTCTCCTTCTTTCTCTTCAGATCTGTAGTTGCAGTATTCTTGCCACAGTGAGCAGAAAAAGAGCAGTTGCTTGTTCTTCAAATGTATCCATATTAGTAAAAAAAAAAAAAATGTTTAAGTGCGGTTGAGATTGAACGTACACTGTACACCTGCTAATGAATATATGAAGAAAACATGTTACCTTTGCTTTTTTATGAGGTTTAGGGTGGTTACTATTGAATATTCTCTGCAACTTATTTAAATTGCTCGGGGATATCATTGCATGGACCTCATAAGTCTTTTCAGTGTGTACAAAATTCTAAACTTTGCTCACGACAATATGGCTGTGAAACATGACTTGTGTATACACTTTAATCATCCGAGCGATGTGACCATTGGTTAAAGGTAAAGACGTTGTAGATAACACGTCAGTCGGAAAATTCTTCAGTTTGTACCTAGCCCTAGACACAATGCTCTCTGCAGACTTTGTAACTACATTAATAGTAACAAAAAGAAGCGTTACCCCAACATTAAATGAATATGACAGACATGCCTCCCAACTACATTAATAGCACTCCTCCTCAACCACACACTACTTTCAGATCCTGACTGGTCCAGGAAGCCAGCATAGAGTATATCTTCATCTCCTCCAGGGGTGGAGCTTCTGTGGCTGGCAAGAGAGCTGCTGTCTGTCATACCTTAGGATGGCCTGGTGGTGGCCACGGCTTTTGAATGTACTTTAATTAAGAACTGCTGCCGATGCTAGCATGGAATTGAATCTCTTAGTTTAATGTTCGACAGCTTACTTTGTGGTGAACCCCAAGTTCCAGCACCCTAGGCAGCTGTATTAAGCTACCTAATGGATGAGCCAGGCCTGCTGTTATGGTGTTAGTGTGCAGCAAATCAATCTTTTTCACTGATTAGTAAATTATTAATATTGGAGTCCTCAAAGAGTTCTTTGGGAACTGGTAACCCACAAAAGTATTTTAATGCAAAATAAATATCTGATTTCTCCTGCGTCAACCCCTTCATAATTTGTGCACTGGCCATTTTCCGGGGAAAACAACTCCAGTTTTAAGGCTAAACGCACTGTCATAAATAAACCCCATAGTCTTTTATTTTTTTGGTATAAAACAAATTTAGACCAACAATTTCTTATTTCTATTTACTGTTTGTACTTTTGTTATTTTCTTTTAATTGGATTGTCAACCAGTATGTCAGAAAAGACCTTAAAGGACATTACAATTATATATTACGTTTTACAGAAACTGTTTCCTCTAGCTGAACCTCAGATACTAGTTCTAGATAGAGCTAAAATGATCAGCTAACTCGTATTTATTTATTTTTACAGTGAGAGCTAATCTTGGTCTTCTTAGACCTAGTAGCTATCTCTCCTGCAATTACTGATTTCTGTATGCACTACACAGAGTTCTGAAATAACAATTTTAGATAGATTACTATAAAGGAAGCACCCAATTTCAGTTATAGTCATTTTTAGCACCCTTTCCCCATCACATACATTTACTATAAATCAAGCGTGTTTCTAAAGTTGTAACTAGTCCAATTCCATTATGTCAGAGTACATGTATCTAGTACCTTCAACATAGTGTTAATAGTTCTTATTGTGGCTTGCAGTGGGTATCTGATGAGGATTGGAAGCCCAACTAATCCTATTTCAAGTCATTTGGTTCTCGGAGATCTTTAACTTCCAATATCCTTCTTAGTTATGGATATTGTACATTAAATTACTGGAGAGTAGCTGTTTCATTGCATTACAATATCAACTGTGCATAGCATTGAAGTCTACCTGCAGGGAAATAATTTACTTTACCAAGCCAGATATTGCCAGAACCACCAGCAGTATTTCTTTCATCCAGGATTACTTTCACTGAAAACTGTAAGCATTGGGCCAGCATGCTTCACTGCACAATCAAGGTGCATGCTTAAACAGCCACTATTACATGTCAAAATTGGTGGCCCACTTGCATATTTGAAGCATCTGACAAGATGCAGAATGTGCAAGCCTGCTCTGCAAGCATGCTTTGTTCTCTACCTTAATTAGCGACTTTCATATATATTACATATAAGATATATATTCTGCCTCTCCTGCTGCCTTCAGTGTAAGACTACCAAATTCCATTCACTTGCATTCCCATTACATTTTCCATACCACCACTCTGAGAGTGAGAGAGTGTGTGAGAGAGTGAGAGAGTGAGAGAGTGAGAGAGTGAGAGAGTGAGAGAGTGAGAGAGTGAGAGAGTGAGAGAGTGAGAGAGTGTGTGTGTGTGTGTGTGTATATGATGCTGTATTTTTTGTTTCACTTTGCATAAAAATTAGAAATAAATGAAACAACTCAATTAAACAATTAAAAATCATTGCACCAACATGCATTAACATCAGAACATATCCATTTTTGTCAACATTTGACACCTCTGTTAGGAATGTGATGCATGTTTTGGTTAAAGTATATATTTGTTAAAAGGTGACCTTTTGATTTGATTGTTCAACTGACTTCAGTGCTAATAAGCTAAAGGATGTTGTATCTAATGAATGCTGTGTATATAAACAGTGATAGATGGCTTATTTAGAATTCTATAAACACTGCATGACCAGCCCTGGTGAAAAGTATTTGGAACTGATCCAATCTTATAGTGGAAGGTTTATTGATTACACAGAGACAGGGCACATTTTAATCATTTTTTACAGCATTACACTGCCTGAGGTACTAAAATCCATTAAACAAGGATTAAAAACTTTGTTTTAAACTGGCTCCTAATTTGTTTCTCAGTGTATAGTCCACACTGAGGCAGTAAAATCAATCAGTTACTAGACCATATTAAAATTAACTTGTTTCATTTTAATTGCACATATGCTGACCTGACACTGTACATGTCATCTGTTCTTATAGCTAAATTATTCCTCTTGAAAAAAAGTTTATTTCCTATTCATAATGAACTTTTGTAATGTTTTGCAGAATCTGCAATGCATTCTAACTAGAGATAAACGTATTGGATTTAGTTTAATCCATCAATTCCTAATTTTACATATCAATGTCAAGCCTTTGGTTGACTCAAAATTATCAGTGCTCCTTGAACCTAAAAGCAAAGCAAAACATCAATTTCACATGATCTAATCACAAACAAAATTTGATTGCCACAAACCCACCAAACGTCTGTGAATTGTAGTCCTGTTATATCATAAACACAGCTATAACTCCCAGAAGACAATGCACAGGTCACATCGCATTATTTGGCCAATTAATGAACAGTACACTTTGGACTCCTCAGAAAGAGACATCTGTTGTCACTGGTGAACAGAGATATGACCTCTAGTGATATGAACCAAAAGGCACGGGGTGGCTCGCTCATCTCTAGTTGTAACCGTTTACATGTTTATCATTAATAGTGCCTCTCAAAAATTCTACTGTCTTCTAGCATTGAAATATAATAAAAACATAATAATATCATCAATATACATTGCTTAACTTAGGGATGTGCACCGGCCACTTTTGGTGTCTCGTGTTTTGGATTCGGATTTGCTTGAGGTTTTGGGTTCGGATTTGTTTCGCAAAACACCTGACGAAAGGTTTTGGATTTGGATTTATTTTGAAAAAAACATAAAAAAAGTATTAAAATCAAGTTTTTTTGGTTTATTTTCACTCCTACGCTATTATTAACCTCAATAACATTCATTAGCAATCATTTCCACTAATTCCCAGTCTATTCTGAATACCTCACAATATTGTTTTTAGTCCAAAACGTTTCACCAAGGTAGCTTTTTGGACTACATAGTGCAGTGGTCCCGGTACACAATTTGGTACCGGGGCCACAATATATCACCCCCAACTGGTCTCAATTCCACCAAAAAAGTATCTGGACTGCGTAGTGGAGTGGTCCCCACAATATAATAAAAAAAACCTCAACTGGTCTGAATTCCACCAAACAAGTATCTGGACTGCGTAGTGGAGTGGCCCCGGTACCCAATTTGATACCGGGCCACAATATAATAATAAAAAACCTCAACTGGTCTGAATTTTACCAAAAAAGTATCTGGACTGCGTAGTGGAGTGGTCCCCACAATATAATAAAAAATAGGTAAAAAGTAGGCTTTAATGGCCTTTTGATGCTCCTCCATCCTCTGCAGCATATAGAGGGTGGAGTTCTAGCACGTAACTACCTCTAGTTAATTTAGTTTGCAAGGCTTGTAAATATAAATACTTTGAAGATAAAAAAAGCAGGTTGCACAGACTGTGGAGCTAGAAAGTGAAATTAAATGGACCACGTTACTTTGGTGGCTATCTATGCCCCCCCCCCCCCCCCACCCTACACTTGTAGTTGAATATAAAAAAAGCAGCCTGCATAGACTGTAGAACTAGAAATTCAAATATACAAAGAAATGGACAAAGGCAGTTTGGTATCTGTCTGCATCATAATCATCAACATCCTCCTCAGCGCCAGCTACATCAATATCCTCCTCGCCGTGTACAACATTCACACCTTCATTAGCCAAATCTGTAACTGGACTGTGGGTGATCCTTCCAGCATATGCAGAGGACATGCTGCAAATGCTGGATGGAGTCACCTCTTCCCGTACAGTGATGGGAATGTCAGGCTTCACAACCAACAACACCCTTTGACTCGCCTTGGGGATTTGTGATGTCATCTGTTTAGAAGGCAGAGTTCTTTGCTGTTTTGTTGTTGTTGCTGACAGCATAACTCTCTTAAATTTTTTGTAGGGGGGGAGGAGGAGGGCTTAGATCCTTGGATGAAGCTGGACCACTAGTCATGAACACGGGCCAGGGCCTAAGCCGTTCCTTGCCACTCTGTGTCGTAAATGGCATATTGGCAACTTTACGTTTCTCCTCAGATGATTTTAAGTTTCTCTTTTTGCTACTTTTTCTTAACTTGGGCTTTTTGGATTTTACATGCTCTGTACTAGAAGATTGGGCATCGGGCTTGCCAGACGGCGTTGATGGCATTTCATCGTCTATGTCATGACTAGTGGCAGCAGCTTCAGCATTGGGAGGAAGTGGGTCTTGATCTTTCCCTACTTTATCCTCCAAATTTTTGTTTTCCATTATATGTAGCACAAGAGAGCGTATCCCTAAGCCACACACACTCGGCAAAGCCTTTAAAAATTATATGCGGCACAGGAGAGTATCACTGGACTTATACTGCTGAATCAGTGAACTTTGTAATATAGCAGTACCACTGGACTTATACTGCTGAATCAGTGAACTTTGTAATATAGCAGTACCAATGGACTTATACTGCAGGATTGTTTTGGGTTATTTTATTTTTTTTTATAATTACTTTTTTTGTAATTTTTTTTATAACTTTTTTGAAATTTTTTATAATTTGGGAATAATGGGGAAATAACAATGCCCTTAGAAGGACAGAGCACAGGACACAGCGCCACTGGACTGAACAGGACACAGCAGCACCACTGAACTCAGAAGGACAGAGCACAGGCCACAGCACCACTGGACTGAACAGAACACAGCACAGGACCCAGCAGCACCACTGAACTCAGAAGGACAGAGCACAGGACACAGCACCACTGGACTGAGCACAGCACAGAACTGAACAGCACAACACAGCACAGCACTGAACAGCACAGCACAGCACGAGATATAGCAGGACAGAGGACCACCGAACACAACCTCCCTCTACCCTGATCAATGCCCGAGTGAAGATGGCAGCGACTAGCGGGGAATTTATAGGATCCGAGTATCGCGAGATCCGACAGCGGGATTATGACTCAGAGCCTCGCTTTCAGTTTTGCAATTGGCGGAAATACCCAGCAACGTTCGGGTGGGCTCGGATTTCAGATATCTGAGCCCGCTCATCTCTAGTTTAACTATGTGAATTCATTTTTAGACCTTGAAGTACAGGCTTGTGAACCCACAAAATGTGCCCTCCTACTTCTTTTTTCATTCACAGCTTTGCAATTAACACATGGCTTTTCTTGGAGACCATATAAATTCCATTTTACAAGGTACAATTATTTACCACAGATTTTGCAAGTCTCATTAGCGTTTTGTACTACAAATTTGGAGGTGCTATCCAAAATTGCAAAAGGAGAAAATTGGAAGAATATATTTAATTTTTGAAACAATATTTGATTAAAATATATAGAAGATATTGGAAATTGTCATGTTGTAGGATTTAGTAAGTATATCCTAACTGCAGGAGGCCAAGAAGTATGGCTATATAGAAAAGATACAATTTGGTGGAAGGGGTCTAAAGAAGAAAACATAAAATTGTAGTAAATAATTTATCCAGCTCACATGTGAATGGATGTTTGGGGAATAACAAATTATGCTAAATCAGTCAAATTTATTAATGACTAAATTTTGTTGCAGTTTTCAACCTACCACACATTGCATGCAGTTTTCAGAACCTGAAAGATTTACTATCTTGTGGTTTAGAGGCTAGAACGTAAGACAGCATGTCAAGTGTGGCAATTTGAAAATCCCTAAACCACATAGGGTTTATGTCAAACCCTATGTGGTTCAGGAAAAAAACTGCCTGGTAAAGCCTCATTCCAGTCTAACCTACTCAGCATAAACTGCAGATTGAAGAGTCCTTACCCCTTATGACATATTTAACCAATAAAACATACCTTCATAAATAAAGACGCGGACAACTGTTAAATTTAACTAATTTACGTTGTGATTTATTAATTGGATTATAATTGGCTTAGATTTTATACTCGGTGGTTGAGAAGGCAAAGATAGTGAGGCGACCCCGATTGTGTCAAAACTTACCAAACAGTGAATAGCCCTGAGGCACTAACCACTGGTCCCAGGACGACTCCTTTACGATTGGCCGGTGCTAAATATGGCTTCAGTTTACATGTCCCCCCTCTGGGCTCACAGTGTCCTGCCCGTACAGAGCAGTCCAAGGAGTTCTGTTTAATGAACCTAGAGCCAAGGTGCTTCGACGAGGGTAGTGCCCTTTGGCCAATCAGCAGTAGCACCGTGTGACCGGTTGCCGACTCACCCAATTTGCCTTCCTGCCAACGTTGGAGGTCCTTGGGACCTACAGCCCGCCACCGATCACCCTACATGCCTCCTCTATCCCTCCAAATAGCTGCCCGATAAAAAGACCCAAACCTTTGTTTGTAAGGTGCACCCCGTCTGCCCGATATAGCTAAACCTGACCAATTACTATTTGGGTATGTTTAATGCTAGCCCTGCCCAGGGACCTTACCACTCTACCTACGTTTTGGTTCAATTTCTTGATGACGCACTTCATAATCGCAGGATCGATGTGGACTCTCCATTTTAATCTGGGTATGACTTGGGACCAGCAGAGATATACTGAAGGCCATAGGGCTTTAATTGCCTTCAAGCTCTCCCTTATGGCTATAATCGCATCGAGGGACTTACCTAGCCCTAAATCATTGCCCCCTAAGTGTATTATCAATATATCCGGGGCACTAACTTTTGCAATTTCAACGGACAGCAGGGGAATTAAAGCTTTCAATTGCATACCCCGCCTACCTATCCAACGTATACTAACTTGTTTGTGCCCCACGCTGATCCTATTATTGGCCTCGCTATGCCTGGCTACCCAGTGAATGTACGAGTGCCCGATGACCCAAACCCGGATCTTCCCTGCTGAAGCACCTGTGGGTAAAGCAGAATAATCTAATATCAGACCATGAATACTTTACTAAGTTGACCCCTTCCTCCAAACTCCTACATGTGCCTCCCCCTTAACCTCTGCCGGAGGGGTGATAACACTATATACAGGTAAACAGCAAGCATCACGAAAAACATGGTTAGTAAAGAACAGATGGGGAGGGGGAGAAAAACAGGGGGGGGGATAGTTTGTCGGTAGCCCCAAAGAAGGCGAAAACCCAAAAACCCTGGCGGCTCACCACTAATCAGGCCCTAGTCCGGAGAGAAAGATGGGAAAGATCCTTCATCACCCCATATACCATGGCGGGCGGTTAATCCTAGCACTACCGACAGGGGGAGGGGTGGGGGAGGGGTTGGGGTTGTTCACTTGAGGGAAGGAGAAGACCAGATTATTTGCAGACCACATGCTTCAATAACCTTTATAACCCCTGCAACCGTTGCCTGTTCTCTACGCCCTAGGGGCGTATGTATTGCTTATAAGCATCCGACTTCCAACGCCCCAGTGCTTTAATGCTATCTACGGAGGCCCCCGACTGAGCCACCTCAGTCGCCGCCTCTTTCCTGAATGAATGCGTGCCATAGAGTGTCGGGTCCAACCCAGCGAGATGCATAGCCTTCTAAAACAGGGCATTGAATTGGTATTTTGTCAAAGGTGCCCCGTCTAAATGCACTAACCAAGGCACGCTCTTGGGAGGATGTACTGCTGTGAAGCGATTACACCATGTCACAGGGCAGATCTCAGGGTCTTCCGTTACCTTCATTATCAACCAATGCCCTTTGCCCCCCTGGTCAGTTTTGGACCGCAGAATCTTACAGGCCACTTGCGAGGCACCCTTTTTGACAGCCTTGCCGAGTAGTGCGTTGCCTATCTTGTGCCGAGATTGCGCTACTAGCTCACTCACCCTGAATGCGCCTGAAAAGGCCATCGTGAATACTGTGCTAAATAGGACTGTCTCGTATGCGCTGTCTGTTCCCTGACTTAATAAGCTTATGATTTGTTTTAAAATGGGCACGGATACCGGCTGCCTGACATCCTCTTTCCTAGGCTGTAATTTACCCCATCCCCTGAGGGCTCTACCGATAAGGAAATGCTTAGTGACGTCCTCTTTACCTAAGATACGGGCCGAAAAAGATATGCCTGCCAGCAGCAGGGAGACTGAGGTCTTTGAGGCCCCTGCTTGGTTTTTATCCCATATGAAGGCCAGGATGTCATCTGTCCCTGTCTGCTCTGCCCCTCCTCTCGTTTTCACAAAACTGCGCCATTGAAGCCACGCTGAACAATACGCTCTCCTGGTGTGGGGGCTAATGATGTTTCTGCTAGCTCCCTTATGCCGCCCCGATGATTTGCCAAACATAAGCCGGACAAGTCATACCGTCTGATTGAGCCAGTGGAGCCGGCAACCGGAACCGTTGCCATTGGCGACGTGACAGGATGTCTGCTATTTTGTTATCCACCCCTGGTACGTGTAGTGCTCTAAGTGAAATGTCGTGTGCCAGGCATCTGAGCACCATGTGTCTCAGAAGATTGATGGCTTGCGGTGAAGTTGTGCTCTGCCTATTTATACATTCCACTACCCCATAGCTGTCACATCAGCAAACTATATCTCTCCCTTTCAGTTCCGAGGCCCACAACTCTATGGCAACAATTATGGGGAAAAGCTCTAATACCAAGAGGTTTTTTACCAGGCCGCTCATGGTCCAGGACTCGGGCCACAGAGCCGCGCACCAGGCTCCCTGGAAGTAGGCCCCGAATCCCCACGACCCGGAGGCGTCGGTATGAAGGTCTAGTGTGGCAGAAGATACTGGCGCGGAAGGCCTGATGCGCACCCCGTTGAATGTAGAGAGGAATTCTGACCAGATTGCCAAGTCTCCTCTTATGTCTTTTGACAGTGTGAACCTGCTATGGGGGCTACTTAGACCTGCCATGGCTAACTGTAGTTTCCTGTAAAAAACCTTGTCCATAGGTAAAACCCTGCACGTGAAGTTGAATGAACCCAATAACGATTGTGCTTGCCTCAATGTAATATTACGCACAGACAGAGCTGAAGCTATGCCTCCCTGCACTTTTTCAACCTTATCTTTGGGCAGACGGCAACACTTTTCTATTGTTTCAATCTCGATCCCTAGGAAAGAAAGGCAATGAGAAGGGCCCTCTGTCTTGTCATGCGCGACTGGGACACTGAGTATTCTAAATAATGCTAGCGCTGAGCTGAATATATCTGCGCAGACCGCTTGGTTAGCTGGGCCTATGAACAAGAAATCATCCAAGTAGTGTGGTACCCGCCTGAATACACCAATGCAGGAATGAGCTAAATTTTTCAAAGAAGGCACAGGACACCGAGCAGCCCATGGGGAGACATCAATGTAATAACCGTCTTGTAGCTTAAAACCCATGAATTTGAATGATTGAGGGTGCAGTGGCAGTAGCCGGAATGCTGCTTCAATGTCTAATTTCGCCATTAGTGCCCCCTGCTCGAATGATCTCACCATGTCCAGGGCTAATTTGAAGCACTGATATGTCACTGAACTCTCAGCATCGTCTATGGCATCATTAACTGACCCTGGGGGGTGGGACAAATGCTGGATCATTCTAAATTTCCCTTTGGCTTTCTTGGGAACTACCCCTACAGGAGATATCAATAGGCCCTCTATTGGGGGAGCGGGAAAAGGGCCTACCATCCGGCCTAACTGGACCTCTTTCCTTACTTTCTCTTTGATTATATGAGGCAGGGCATAAGCTGATTTTAAATTTTTATCCGCCTTGGCTTTTACTTCTTTCGTTACCGGGAGTTTAAATCCAAATTCGAAACCTTTACGCAAAAATGATATCAGTGCAGTGTCCGAAGATATCCGGAACCAGTGCTCCAGTTCCTTAAGCTTGATGGTTGAACTGGCTTTACTAAGTAGAGGATTTTGGGGGCCCTCGTCCTTTGCTGTCTTTTGCGGAGGAGCGGGGGCACTCCTTTGCTGAGTGTTGACCTCTGCATTGGGTGCAAGTGTGGCTGAACTTGCAAGAGGCTCCTCGGGAGCACGAGCCGCTATTGAAGGCAAAGCACCTATTAAGCGTTCTTTGGTGCGTGCCTTGCCTCTCTTGTTGTGTCCTATCGACAGTGGCTGTCTCGGGTACGTTCGTACTGGGGCGAACCATGTTTAACCAGACCTCAACGTCTTTGCATTCAAATGGGATTATGTGTTGGCCTGATACTGTTTTCTCGTCATATACGCACCAATGAGACTTCCCGTCTGTTAGGAAGATGTCTGCAATTAAATGAACATACCGCCACACGTCTATCACTGCCTCTGGCCGCATCTCTATGTATATCGCCGCTAAAGAGCAGAACGCTGAAACCCATCGGGGGAAGGTTTTGTGAGCGTCTTCTCCTATCCCACCTTTCTCATTGGCTGCCTCTTTCTTTGCCTCCTCTGTAAGCTCAAACATATCTACATAGTAGACTTTCTTTATCCTGTTCCTTATGCATGGTCGTATCCCAATCAGTAGTGACGTGTCAGAGCATTTAACCAAGTCCGGGCTGCGACCTATGGGTCTGCTGGTTGTGCAACTTTCCTTGCCCTGCGTGTTGCCCCCCGTAAAGTGTGCGTGCAGTATCTTCATTAGTCTATGTGTACTTTGCTCCTCGTCTGAACCTTCATCACTGGAAGCTAATGGTGGACTGTGTGCCTGTACACAATCTATCTCCATCTTTTCATGCTCACCTGATGCCCCGGCTGGGCCCCTCGCCGCCGCTTGGTTTCCTGTTGCGTTGTTGTCATCAGCTGTTTGCATCGGGATGGCATGCCCTAGTGGCCGATTGGGTGTCTTCGCTGATTCTTCCACCCTCGTGACCTCTCCTGCTGCCTTTGCGGTGTTCGCCTGTGTTACTGATAAAATGACAGGGTTAGGACGGCTTTCGCCATCTGAAATGTTTGGCAATGGCGTCGCGCCTTGCTGCGACCCTGCTGCTAGGGGCATGTGCTGTTCTTTCGATGTTCCCCCAACTGGGGCCGTGGGGGGGTAGGGTTAGGGGTTGAGCGGGAGCAAGGTGAGGCTGTGCACTACAGGAGATGCATGCAGCTGGAGAGGGGCTGGTAGGAGGGGCTTGTGCTACATAACGGTCTTGCATAATTGGCTCCCCGGTGTGGTGGCCGTATTCGAAAATAGCTGGCGGGAAAGGCCATTTGTTTTCTTGGCCAGAATGGCAGCAAGGAGTGGGGGGCCGGGAGGGGCATGGTAATGCTGGGCAGGGGTGAAGGAGCACAGCCATTAGATTGCTCCGAAGGAGGAGGGGGCACCCTGCTATGTACCGTGCTTACACCCGGTGATGTGAGCCCCGGGTGTGATGTGCAGAACAGAGGGCGGCTACCAAAGAGCCGTGCTGGGCCCTCATCCCTATGCCCTAAGGGCATGATAATATATCCTGAGCCGGGGGCAGAGCAGGAGGAAGGGGGGGGCTGTTGCTCTGTTGTCATCCAGGAGCCTGGGGCCATGCTGGTATGTGGGCTGGAAGGCTTGCATATATTCAAAGGGGGCGGACCCCATCCTGAACCAGCCATTATTAATCATTGGTGGTTCATTGCCCCAATTTGCATTTATAATCATTGGTGGCTCAGCATCCCATATTCCTGGCACGCTGGGCACTGCCTGGGGGCTAGAGGGAAAACTTCTCCCTCTCCCCCTGAAGGCTCAGTGCCGCCGCGCATGCACAGTGACCCGCGCGCGGCGACCGGAAGTGGTCACTCGCCGACCGGAAGTCAGCAAAGACGGGGCCGCGGAAGCACCACGTGAGGTAGGTGCTGTGCTGGGGGGGGGTTCTGGGCCAACGGGCTGCTGCTGGAGGGTCTGTGAAACAGGCGGGAGGGGGGGGGGCGGATCTCCGGGTCCGGAGCATAGTGCAACAGAAACCGCGCAATGAGAAGCAACTTGGGATACTCTACCAAAAGAGGGGGGGGGGTTATGAATGGAATACAATGCATCTAACACAACAGGCAAAACACACACTACGGAATATCGGGGGACACAATAATACAGTTGAGGCAGCGCAAATACAGACAAATACCTGAAACTTTACTAGTGAAATACAACCCAACAAAGCAAAACCGCTAAAGGTGAAATGAAATATCTATACCCCACAATATCACCAAAGACATAGGTAGGAGGGGAAGAGGGGTTGGCCAGCTGGCTGAGACACAAGGAGAGAAAGGAGGGTGAGATGAACAGGAGAAGGGGGGGGCAGAGAAACAGGATAACAGAAACGAAAAAGCAAGGCAATGAATTCCAAAGCTGTACAGATAGGACTCCAAATTACTGGTTAGCCGCACGGCTACAAATGGGGGACAGAACAATACAAAAACAAAACAGACAACCCACAAGCTATGGGATAACGGGGGACAAAATCAGTGAGGGGCAGCGCAATACAGCAAAATCCCTGCCCTCTAGTAAAACAAATATCGCCCAGCAATGCAATACAATACAGGGTATATAAAGTATCTATATACTCACAGGAGACAAAGGCACAGGGGAAGGGGAAAGGAGAGTTGAATAGCTGGCAGAGCCACGAGGAGAGCAAGGAGAGTGAGATGAAAGGAAGCAGCAGGGGGGGAGCAGAGAAACAGGATAAAAGGAACGAAAAAACAAAGGCAAGAAAGCAAAAGCTGAAACGATGGGACTACGAATTGAACAATGCAGGGGCAAGCAAACAAGTATAAAAATAGATACTAAAGAGCTACTCAACCTGTCCAGTGATGTTTTCCTGTTGTTTTCCAGCCTGGTAAGAACACATGCCTGTGCCCGGCGTATATCCTCTCCTGGGCGTCCACGCCCCCTCCCAACCCATTGGCTGGCTACAGGAGAGGAGTTAACCTTAAAGCTGCAGGTACCATCTGTTGTCCCTATCACTAAGTTTAGGGCCGTTTCACTTAGGGCTGCACTTGTCATTGGGCCCAGCCCTCTAAAAAACAATTGGGCTCCTACATCTAGAAAGGTGATGCTAAATACGCTGGGCCCCACATGGAACACCTAGTTAGTAGGTATCAGGGCTTAAATGTTCAAATATAGTGCCCACTCTTTTGCCACAAGCGCTACAAGTGCCAGTAAGCACTGTTGCACCATTGCATACTTGTATGCATTCCTTTCTAAATGCCATGATGAGACTGACCTTCCTCTCTCGCCACAACACATCTGCTATAGCATTGTGTAAATATCCCTACACTGGCCTCATGAATTCCTCCCATTCATATATGTCAGACTTCATAATGAGATACTCTCCCTCTTGTCCTCTTTGATCTGTCACTTACCTACACCTCTCTTCCTCACTGATAACCACCTCTCACTCCAGCTTCTAAGGCTCTCCTTGTTTTGCTACCCAATTATGAAACTCCCTAACCTGGCTTACCAGACTCTCTATCAATCTTCACTATTTCAAGCACTCTCTCAAAACTGTATTCACTGCAACCTATCCTATCCCTACCTGCTAGTACACCCTCTGCATGTTCTACCAACTGCAGTCCCATGTCCACTCTGAGTCCCATTAGCTCCTATTGTCTCAACATAGCCCTCATCCATCACTTATCTTACCTTTAAAGAAAATATATTCTTTTAAAAAAAAGTTATGAAATTATGAAGCTGACAGAAAAATGGGGGTAAGGGATTGTGTTAATGAATATTGAGAATTACAATAAGGCGTTACTAAGACACTTAATTGAAAAAACTACCTATGAGTTAATCAAAACGAATCCAATTAAAAGTATTACATATAAGTTAATTGCTATTAAAAAGAGATATCAAAGGAATGCAGTCATAATGGAAAAAAGAGAAGCAATACCTTAATATTACTAAACATCCACATCCATTACCCTTGGTATGTATATCTTGCCTAAAATGCATACAAATTGTAAGAATCCACTGGGGAAACCAATTGTGTCTGGCAAAAACTCAGTGGCAACAAATTATCTCATTATATTGATTACCACAGGCAGCCAAATGTTATAGGGATCAGAGAATCTGATCGCTATAAAGATAGCATTGATATTTTAATGAGTTAAATAACATTATTTGGCAGTATTGTTATAGTCTAGTAATGGCTGATGTAAGCTCTCTTTATTGCAATTACAATTATTGGGTATCAATTAAAGGCAGCCAACACTGTTTAGATCAGTGCCAGTACACACAGGAACTGAAATGATTATTATTAAAGGGGATTTAATTTATATTGACCAATAAAGTCTTATTGGAGTTTAAGGATCAGTTTTATATATAAAAAAATAAATACACTTTTACCCATGAGTTTGTGCCAACTTGTTCATGAACCAATGGGAAAACAATAATGTCTTGCATGCCATAAACAGCAGGTGAGCCTGATGTTCTGGTTCCATTATATAATATGTCTCTGGAATGGAAGCAGAGAAACTCTAGATCATTTTTGCTTAGATTTAAACAATAAGCAATTAGGCTATTCACTTAACTTTTATTTTAAAGCAATAGGGAAGTATTTTCTTTAAAATGTAATAATCTATATTTAAATTAATAAAATGTGCCCCAATAATTATATAAAGCCAATATATTATAACTCATATACAGGCTACAAATAACCATTACATTAAATAGTCACATGCTATCCCCCAATAGCCATATGAAAATGATAACAAGCAATCGCATGATAAATATTTTTTCTTAACACAAACTAAAGGGTATAATCCAGAAATTGTAGCTAAGTTTTGAAAAAAGCAGAGAATGTGGACAGAAAAGATTTATCAATCCCTAAATTAAAAAAAGCAAGTAATGGGTGGACTTAGCATTTGGTACACAAAATAGTGAGCAACATAGGGATATATAGAACATAAATAGAAAACATTGTAATTTATTAACAAAAGATACGGTTCTCTCAAAAGTATTATGGCCCAACTACATAAAAAAAATTATAGAAAGGCTGCCAATTTGTAAAATAGTCTAGTAAGGGCTGTAACAACTACTTCTAAGAATAAAATCACTAAACATCAAGAGGTGTTGGACTCTGTTCAGTATGTAGATCCTGCAAAAATGGTAAAAATGAAAAAATTTGCAATTTTATCACTTGCAATAGTAAACATTGTATTTATCCCTTATCTCTTAGAATGTTATTGTGGAGTGCAGTATATAGGGAGGACCTCATATACTTAAAGAATGGCTGGTGGTTTAAAAAAAAAAATTGATACTATTTTAGCGAAAAATAAAATGAAATAGATTTACACATTTGACACTTTACATCCTAGAGGATTGAATATGGATTTCATATTAAAATGTTTCTTAGAATAATGGATGTGGGTTGAAGGGTTTTCATCACACACATTTATATTATCATGCTTTAATATGGACTGAGAATATTCTCTTCATTATAAAGTATAATATTGTGCGCTCAGTAGACAAGCATTATCTAATGCCCTAATTTGGGTACTAAAGGCCGCAGAAAAGTTAAAATGTTTGCACAATAACACAGAGATGAATTGCACTCCATGATCTGATACAATCTCTTGAGGATATCAGTGTAGTCAAAATATTTCTTTAATAAACAGGGCAGACAAAGGAGGAGGAGAAGGTAACCTAACCGATGACATGAAGTGGACCATTTTAGAGAAGAAGCTGACAACATACATATTAGTATTGCATTTTTTGCTGGGTGGAATTGCTTTTGAAGTCTAGGCAAGACAAAAGTCTTTCCACAAGGAGGAGTCGCCCAAGGAGTCAATGAGGTGGGAAACAGACATTTTGGGTCAAATATGGGGGCAGTTCTCCAGAATCTCAAAATTTTTATTTAACTGAAATGACCAGGACAATTTCCAGGTGTGAATGTTATGTGTAAGTTAAAGTGTGTAAAAAAAAAAAAATAGAGCCCATCCAGCCAGCCATGGATTTAGACATTGATAAGTTTGCAAATGCAACAAGTTTTTATGGTCAGTGTATATTGTTACTAGAAAGAGAGATCCTGCATGAAGTTATATCCACTCTTTGAGGGAGGGATTCGTGGCTAGAATTTCCTTTTCTGCAATGGTGTAATTTCTCTGCGCTTGAAGCAATTTATGGGAGAAAAATTGCAAAGATGCAATTTCCCAATAGTGGACATCTGAGAAAGAATATTTCCAATGCCATCAACCTCAAAAAAACATCAACAATGTATCTGGTTGTTTGAGAACTGGAGTAGTTGAGAAGGCCCTTTTAAGACAAAAGAAGGCTTCTGAAGCAGAGATTGGCCAATTCTTGGCATTAGCCCCTTTTTGACTGAGAAAAAGTGTTGGTTATCTTTAAAGGCCAGTGGGTTGTGGAAAAATCTATAACAGCCCAAAGTTTATCGGGGTCCATTAGGAGACCTAAGACAGATATTATGTATCACAAGAATGGCATTTGCTCTTGCTAGAAGAGACATTTTTCTAACTTGCAGAACAGTTGATGTTTCTGGAGACCGGAAAATACATCAGCCACCTGCAAATGATGTGTAGCAAGATCTTTAGAGTACACCAAGATGTCATCTAAATAAACTACGTACAGTGGTATAGCAGATCCCAAAAGATTAATTGACAAAACTCTGAAAAACTTCTTGAGCATCCATTGAATAACCCAAACAGCATCACAAGATATTCATAGGAGCAATCTTGGGTATTAAAAAAACATTTCTACTTGTCCCTTTTTTGTTTACAAATAAGATTTTAGGCTCCATGGAGATCCAATTTTGTGAAGACTGTTGCTTCTTTCATGGGACCAAACAGTTCATTAATAGAGGGAAAGTGATAGCAGCTCTTCATGTTCACTGCATTAAGACCATGCTAGTCAGTACACGGCCGGAGATCCCCAACCTTCTTTGCAACCCTTCTTTACCCCATGAAAAAATGTTAACTTGTTTAATGACTATGACACAAGGGTCAGCAAGTTAACTCTTGAGCAGATGAGTAATCATCAAAGAAGGCCTTGGATGATTAGGTAACCAAGAATGTAATAATCTCTATATGCAATACCCTTACCTCGAAGGTCAAGGGAGCGATACATTACTGAATCATACTGCAAGGAATCCGATTGCCATCAATTTTAGTTAGAATAAAAGGAACTTCCAAGCACAGTAGAGACACAAATTTTTCTCTCATTCTTCTACAGAGAGAAGGGAATTACCAAGTTTCATTGATTCTACCGAAGTTGACAGAGGTGGTTGAAATCTAGGCAGGAGCCTAATAGTGCAGCTGCCACGGCCTTGTTCCATTTTAGCGTAGAGGATAGTGTATCAAATTGCAAAACATATTGACCCACTGACAGTGAACCCTGTCAAAGATGTAGCATACTAGAGGCCGTAAAGACGGTACGTCTAGGTTCAGCAAAAATTTCCCCAAAAGTTAGCCAGAAATGTAGCACTATCAATAGGATAGCATAAGCATAGGATTACCAGAACCTGACCTGAGAGTAAGGATACTATTTAAGCCAAATCTAGCACCTACTGGTTTAAATAGTGGCTGGTAATTAAGGGCGGTGGAGAGCAGCCAAATCCAAAATGGAGGCCAGCCAACACTTGCAACACTGGGGACAACAAAGTACTGTCCAACTGTTAGGCCTGCTGGTGGAACTTAGAACTGTGCAACACACCCTGGTACATTGATTGGTCTAACACATGACAGACTGTAATTTCAGTATAAGTGGCTTTCTTTATAATAGATTTTTATAAATTTTTCCCCAATTCTTAATTTCCTCCTGATAAATCATTTGCTACAAAAAGTTGTAATAGCGAGGTTAATCACATATGTACTTGTGTAGTTGTGTGTCAAGCACCTGACACACAGACCATCCGGTCAGGGTCTGGCACACTTACCTGTGTGCCTCTGTCGGTCTCTTCTCCGGTGCTGTGCACTGCAGGTCGCTCATGACAGCCGCCATTTTGGATTCGGGTCTGCACATATGTCTTTTATTAACTTAATCCATTGCCTAATACATTAAGCCTGTCATACTCTTTAAAGCACCTGAGCCTCTACAGTGTGCCAGGACTTTGAGTCAATCTGCTTGCTCAGAAGTGGATATATGTGACTCCTTTAATACTGTGCCTGCAGACTATTACTCCTTCTGATATCCAGCAACAAGCTTCCCAGCTTACCTGAACCTCTGTGCTATTCCTTGCCACCAGACTATTACTCAATCTGGTATCCAGATCTAAGCTTCCCAGCTTACCTGGATCACAGTACTATTCTGTGCCTGCAGTCTATTGCAACATCTGTTATCCAGCTCCAAAGTTCCCAGCTTACCTGGACCTCTTAAATATCCTTTGCCTACAGACTATTGCTTCATCTGATCTCCAGCTCTTAAGCCTCTCAGCTTTACCTGTACATCTGGACATCTGCAGATTGCCCCTACCGTCGGATATCCAGCTTTACCTGGACATCCGGATTTCACCCGTCTGAGGACTGTTCCTGCCATTTGATTTCCAGCTCACAAGCTGTTCAGCTTTACCTGGACATCGGGACAGCTCCAGCCTGCAGACCATCACCACCACCAGCATTCCGTTTCCACCTGCACCTATGTAGGTGCACACTTACATTCTGTTGGAAATTGTCCCTGGTGCTCTCCAACTTGTATCGCTTGGAACCAACTCCGAGAACTAGGACCTGAAGAACAGAAGCAAAGACCATACCCCCTTGCGGAAGTCCCTGGCTAACATCTTCTGTCACCTCAGACGCCGCGCCTCCAAGTCGGTAGCCCTAAACCCAGCAGACCACAAGGATGCAGCAGATACTCTGAATTTGTGACATTGAGATTTTTGTGTGCATAATATTTAGCTTGTTTTCATAGTTATTGTGATTTCTGCTCCTGTGATGTAATTACTGGTGTTACTGGTCTTAATTCTTAGGAGGGACAAATAATTGTGTCACAGAACCTCTAGCTGTCTCAACAAACAAACTAATAATCAATGTGCCTATGTTTTAGCTTTAACGTGATGATGGATAGTAAAGGTCAGAGGTATAAATGTAGACCTAAATGTAATTGAGTGTTTGCACTAATTTAGTAGTTTAATGTTTGCACTAATGCATCTGTTCATCTATTTGGATTACCAGGGCAACATAATGTTGACAACAAATGTGCACAATTTTGCATCATTTGGTAGGGGCAGCTCTGCAATTTAGGGAGTTCCTTGCTGAATATGCAAAGCACATTTATGCTCGTTGTATTAAACTCACATAAAAAAGAAGATATCTTTTTTAAGATATTTCAAGTAGTGGAAAATGTATGTTCAGTATGCAGTTCTCTGGTTACCAGGAAAGGTGTGCACTGAGCATTTCTTTCTTAAGAAAAATGTTTATAAAATATATAAAAATATTTTTGAATTTGTTAGAGATCAGACTTTAAAAACCTATATTTCATGGGTCATATTTTGCAATTCAAAGCCTTCATGCAGTAAATGTATTTTAGGCACATTTCTATAAAATGTACTAAAACATATATAAACATACAATAGAGACACATATTTTTTAAAATTAAGTCAATCCCAATCAGGGGAGAGCTGGAAATTTTTAGTCTGGGGTGCAAGCCTTGACTCAGCAGCCTTTTAGAAATATTTTTAAGGAAAAAAAAACTGCAGATGGCCCAGTGACCCACCCCAAAGTAGCCCACAATGGGACCGGCCGCCCTGCCTCCCAGCCCAGCCTGCCCCTGATCCCAATGTCCACACACTCTTATGATTTTTTTAGGACATAAAAAGCTGTCGATTGAACAGAGTTTTAGGAGAAAAATGTAAAAGTTGCAATTAATGGAAGGGGTGGTTTGAAATGTTAGTAGGCTTTAAAACTACTTCTTTACTCTTTCCACCATATGCATTTCCTGCTGGTCCTGCAATGACACAAAAGGAGCCGCATCTATTTTACAGGGGCAATTTCCAACAGCAGAATGTAAGTGTGCACCTACATAGGTGCTCAGTGTTGCATTTTTGCATTAGAAATGATTGATGGGGCTGTATTGTTTTCAGTTAATAAACAAACCCCATAACATCCAGTATGTATCTGTTCAGAAATAAGCGCTGAAGAGTGTCTGACATATCAGTAAATCACTGGAGATTTTAATTGAATTTCAATTGTTTCTTTTTTCCAATATGAACCAGAAAAAAACAGTGGAGTAAAATATATACCTAATTTTATTATTTGTAATTTGTTATCAAAATTTTTAAAAAACATTATATGTAATGAAGGCATCAAGAAAATAATGTGTAGCTGGCATTTTAATTTGACTAAAATAGCACCTGCCATGCTGTGTAATGGAACATACTCTAAAAATGTAACTGTTATCTTTGATCTTCACATTATCAGGTTTTTTTTATCAGTGCAGTCATATGATGTTGCATGGATACATTATATTACAATTACTCACAGCTCTTACCTTTAATCACTGCCTCTAGTGCTTCCCATGAAGTTGTTGAAAAATGCACTTCATGTGGTTATCTGCAAAGCTCATGCTGTCAAATTAATGACAAGACTATTTTGTAAATATTTTGTTATTTAAACAGTAAAGCATTTGTTATATACCATACTTTATATATACACATGTCAATGTCACTCTTTTTCATGGTACATTCTTACATTTTTAAAGAAATGTATTTCTTTCATATTATTATTATTATTATTATTATTATTATTATTATTATTATTATTATTATAGGTAGGGGTCAGTAGTTTTAAGAAAGGATAGTATTTAAGCTTCCAGGTAAATGTTACTGGTAAGACTTATGAGTCATGGGGTAGGGAGAATGAAAGGGGAGGAGGAGGAACGAGAAATAGAAGAAAGATGTGTGCCTTGACAGCCATTCTTGGAGGACACATGGGGGTAAATGTATCAAGCTGCAATTTGGGATTATCATAGATTTTCTCGGGCGAGTTTAAACTCACCAATGTATTACAGTGCAAGTTGATAGAAAATTGCCAGTAAAGTGATTTTTTTCCCCCAAAATCGCTATAAATCGCAGTCCCAACGTTTTGCCACTCTAGCAGCACAAGTCGCCATGTGTATGAAGCAGCGATTTTGCAAAATCCCTCAATATTGATGTGAAAATCGCCACATTAAACACGCTGTTTAAGGTGGTGAAGGGACAACTTATCTTAAGAATAAATTAGTGGGTCAAATTTCTTTATTGATTATATGTATAAATTATTTATTTATCTATTTATTATTTATTAATTATATGTATAAATATTTTTTCACAAAACAGAGAACCCAATTTGCCATTGTGACACATGAGTAAGCATTAAACAAACAAGAAAAAAAAAAAAGAACACACATACCGGTATGTCTCAGGGGATAAGAAATTATTCCTTCTCCTTATATGCTATGTCAGGTTGCAGACCTAGGCCCATGTTACTTATCGCAGAATCAACCAATCAAATCCGATTCCCGACAGCAAGAACTTTGTCCTTGCATACATTGTCAGGGCCTACTATCGAATGCAGTGTAAGTTTTATAGTGGTACCGTTGCGTTCACTTGCGTAGGCGCCAGCACGCTAGGCCCTCCCATTGGCTGGAAAGTATATGTAATTGACAAGTGAGTCAGCCATCTTACTAATGGTTCCGTGCATGACGTGCAGACACACCGACGTGCACTGAGAACCAATAGGTAAGCAGAATATTAAAGTGTCATTTTTGAGAGAAAATGAAATCTGCGACATTCTCACGTACCAAACTGCGGGTCCTTACAGCAGCGCTGGACCATTGTTTTGAACTCGCAGGTCGCAATGTGAGTAATGAGGACAAACTCAATTGCTATCGAGTCGTACGCAGGCGTCTTCGCTTGCAATTGGGAAGGCGCCGCTCCATCGTCCAATGGCAGCGTAGATGGAGCGATTTGCGGAGACGGCAGCCCGACCTCCTCGCAGAATTAAGGGCAGAAATACATGCTCGTAAGTCTGGGGAAAACACAATATAATATGCAAATGGCTCAGCACACAGAAAATATAGAGACATATTTGCAAAGGCCTCTTTTGTGTCCATTACCACAATAATTAATAATATCACTATTATTATTATTAATATTATTTATTATTATTATATATACTTTCTACTGCTTATTATGGTTATTTTGTTTCAAACGTTAACCATTTCATTTATTTGACATGACTGGCATTTACCATTGAAAGCTACCAATAGCTGCATGTTTATGTATGTTGAAGAAAAAAAAAAATTAAAAGTAAGATAACACATCACGCAGCTACCCACACCACCACCGCAATGAACAAGAAGTGGTCCTACAGGAGGCAGCAGGGGTGGAGGCGGCAGTGGAAAGGGAAGAGCCACAGGAGGAGTCAGCGGAGGAGTTGGAGGTGGAGGAGTTGGAGGTGGAGGAGTTGTCGGCGGTTGGGGAAGACCTTGGCACTTCACCACTACTCTTTCAGAGCCAGCCTGAAGCTCCCTCTCAGCAGCCACGGGTGCTGGACTTTTGTTTTTTACGAGATAGATGTAGGACATGAGAAACAGTTTTCCCTGCCCATTCACAGTAGAGGCCATCCTAAGTTCCCCCAATGGGGAAACTGCTCCCCCCCCCAACTGCTTGTCTTGTGTGCAGCTGGCTGTCTTCAAAAATGCACCCTAGAGGGTGAGACTCTGCTTGCCAACATTTTCAAGGAAAAATATGTATAAAAAAAAACCACACAATTATACTATATACTTCTTATTACTCCAAAATTCAGCAGAATTAAATAAATGGGGCCAGTTTTTGGGTAACATCCCATTTCTGCACTATACCAAGCTTGAAAAATGCATACACATATGTACAGGAACATAGACCTAGCCTTTCACCACATGAATGAATTAAGAGTGCATTAACTAAATTGTTGTCTTTCATTTTTTGCAGCAGATGAGGAGTTGATGGGTCCCACCAGACCACACAGCAAGAGGCTGCTGATAGAGCTGCAAAAAGAAAAAAAATATAAAAGATATAAAGAAAAAGCAAAAAAAAAAAAGTAAAAAAAAATTAAACATCTAAAGAAAATCTTAGATAAATATTATTGAGTATTAAAATGTTACATGTTTCATATTGTTTTCGTTTGTATATAAAAATTGTTTAGTTTAAAAGAAAAACTGGTGTGTGTTTGATTTACCAATTTGTATTATTATCATTATAAATTTAAGTAACGCTGTTGGTTAAAAGGCAATGGAGAAGAGGCCAAGCACGGTACCATAGGGTCACACCTCACATCCGGTTTATAATGTAATAAGCCAAAAACACATATCAGTTATATAATTTTCACCAAACGTGCACCATTATAGGTTCTGTTTTCTTTACCATGCCATCAGAGGACTTCTGCAGTGTATTGGTTGTGATATTCCCCCATAGGCTGAGCTACCATAGAAGCAGGGGGTGTAGCTGTTACAGGGCCCACAGCTGGTGGGGGCCTGCCTCCCCTGTATGCATGTGAATTTATCACCAATAGGGGATGATGATCATGGCCCCTCAATGGTCCATCATGTACATGAGGGCATTAATGCCAGGCTTAGTGGCAAAGCTTGCCAATTGTAGAAATAACAACCAGTGCAATAGGCATGCTGCCACTTTGGGATTCACAGAGACCATTGGTGGTATAGGTAAACAAAGTAGCATAACAAGGGAATAGTTTACTGTTAATTACAACCAGCACTATATAACAAACAAGGGTAGTTGTTAAAATATGAATCAACAGTTGAGAGATACACCAATGATATATCTATGGCAATAAAAGTATAGCATTCGCTTCTGCAAGTAATACAGAACATACTACTATTTGCTGGCATGCACGGCCGTAAACAGGTACGATAGGAACATTTGCACCAGAAGTCATTAAGCTGTGTATGTGACAATATGCGTCTTGTTGACTTCGGGCGTTTGCAATCACCAGATACATCCATTAGTGCACGTATGTGCGCTACGCTCAGTATGCGTCCCTTAATGACTCAGGCCCTAGGAGTCTAACAGTTCCAGGGAGAACAAAAGCTGCTCCAACCAGTTGCTGTTTGAATAATCTGGTTAAGTAAGAGAGCCTCCCTGTTTTAACCTCTTCCAGTTATTTGTGATGTCAGAGGGACTCCAGCTGCTTTCAGCTTCCTGTCTGTAAGAGGGGGTGTTGTCTTGATCCGGAAACAGTACATCTACCATGCTGTAATCCGATATAATGTTCAGAAGAATGTATGTAACCCACCTTGCTTTATTTAAGAATAGTGGGCCTGATTCATTAAGGATCTTAACTTAAGACACTTCTTATTTCAGTCTCCTGGACAAAACCATGTTACAATGCAAGGGGTGCAAATTAGTATTCTGCTTTGCACATAAGTTAAATACTGACTTTTTTCATGTAGCACACAAATACTTGATAGCTTATTTGTACACTGAAATTTAAAGTGGATATTTGTGTGCTACATGAAAAAACAGTCAGTATTTAACTTATGTGCACTAATTTGCACCCCTTGCTTTGTAACATGGTTTTATCCAGGAGACTGAAATAAGACGTTTCTCAAGTTAAGATCCTTAATGAATCAGGCCCCATATGGTTAACTTAAGTCCATCTTACAGGTTTTTATACACACTTCGATTATGTAACAAATGAGATTAATAAATTAAAGCACCCCAGTGTTCAACTAAGCACAAGCAACTTTCATTTTAGGTGTTTAAAATGACAGATGGGGAAAATGATGGCTGTCAGACCCATCGTGTCACATACCTCCCCCTTCTTAAATCAGGGCAGAGGGACTGGTCTCTTTAGTGGGACCAGGAGGGATGCCTCGGCCAGGTGGGTTTTTGGGTGTCTCGGTCCATTGTCCTTTTCGACCAATATCCCGGGGTGGACATATCCCTGGATCTGGCGGGCATTTATTTAACAATCCACAATCTCTCAAAGTTCTCACACTGTCCCATAATTTGAGTTCAGTCTTTCTCCCTGGGTGATGCAATCTCCCAACCACATAGAATAGGCGGGATATTAAAGCATCCAAATAAGTTTGATATTACCACTTGGGGTTTACCGCTTTATTCCCATCCAGCTGCATGTATCCATCTTTTTGCAAACTTCCTCCCTCTCCCACATCAATCTCCACAGTGGGCACTAACACCTTCACCTCTGGCACATCAGGGTAGTGAGTCTCTCCCTTCTCCCCCACTTCCATAAGTGAAAGCTGCAAAAGTGTAGGTTCAGTTTCAAGATCCAAGATATCCAATGAAGATGTTGGATCTGTAACTGCATCCTTGTTATCCCAGGTACTTCCAGCAAACTCCTGTATTGGGTCGCTGGAGTAATTTTCCATGATAGGGTTGCACAGGTGTAATAACATGGAGTGTCCAGCTAAATTGATTTCTAACAGCTGGGACCCCCACTTCTTATTCCGGCTTCCTTTCTGTTTACTAGACAAAGGGCATGATAAGCAGGGTTTAACAGAACCTTTCCTGGGTGGTTTTTTGCCGCAGTTAATTTTAGCCTTTGACATTCTGATTTCTGGAGAGTCTGTAGGTTGGAGATTAATAGGGCTCAATTGATGTTTCAGAAGTACTAAGCAAAACATATTACTGTTTTCTCCATTTACCTCTTCAGCATTCCCTTTCATGTCAGCAGTGTTAATTATTTTTGAAGAAGTACTTGCAGTTCTAATAATGTGTTTTCCTGGAGAAGGACAATCTCCTGAGTAGTAATCCAGGAGTCCAGTTCCCTGATCACATTCAAACACCTTTTGCACAGTACCTGTAAGGACACCCCATTCTATTCCACTCAGGGTAATTTTCAGAACTGGGAGGTCTTCTAAAGAAAAGGAATGCGACTCTCCAGAATCCTTAAAAGGGTCACTTCCAATTATCACTTCTTTTCCCTCCAATTGTCCTTTGTTGTAGGGACTAATTGATTGTCACTCTTTGTGTTCTCCTTTTTGACCCGTGACATAGCAATTCCTTTATCCTCCCCCATTATTTCTGTCATACAATCTGTAATCATGATTTCTGCTGACATCACATGTTGAGCAAGTTTATCTTTCTCTTCTGTCACAATCGGGTACAGCTGTACATCATTTGCACTGGAGAGCACACATGTGTATTATCCTGCATTACTTGAATGGATAACACATTTTCAGACACAACAGGGGTGAATAACTGGCCTTTTCTGCAATTCTGCGCTGACTCAGACACAGTCTCAGGTGCCAATAACTCTGGCAGATTATCAAAAGATGCTACATGATACTGGTACTTACATGGTAGTTCTTTTCCATCCAAGTCACCAAATCCTAATCCTTTCTGAGTACTCAGAGGTACAACATCCTCACCAAACAATTCTTCTCCAGCCTCCTCCAAGAGAGTAGCTTGGGCAGCTGTGTATAATCCAGTGGGATTGACTCCCCCGGTTGGTTAGGGTGGTCAGCGGGAGCAGAAGAGCAGTTGTAGGTTATGATACTCTTCATTAAACAGGGGGGCAAAAACATTTCCCAATAAGTACTTGTCCCAAGGGCGCTGTCTTGGGAGTACCCTTGATCACGCAGCATAAAATCACTGTCCTCCAAATCAGCAAAAGGAAACAGGTATAACAAATCCTCGTGGGGCTTTGGACTAATGCCTCTAAATATTTCTGTTCTTTGGTCGGCCTCCCCCTGATTACCAGACTGAGTAGCCTCTTTTTTAGTATGTGACAAAAGAGATTGTAATTGGAATTTCACAGTATTTATTCGATAACACTGATCCTGCCATATTTCAGTGTCAATAAATACTTGTCACCATACCTCATCCTCTGCCTCTTCAAAACTTTCTTGCAGACATTGCATTTGTTCCCAAAGAGATATCCGCGTGCAGTACAGTTAACCCTTTACAATGCAGCGCTGCTTGAAATTTAATCGCGGAAGAGGCTGAACACGCGGGTGTTGAAGAACCCGCAGATTGATACATTTACCCCCCAGTGTTCACCAAACTTCAACCATCACCCAGTAACACCCAAGTGTTCAATAACCACAAATTGTTTATAACGAAAATAGGTTTTCTTTACCAGTCCAATTTATAGGGGAATGATGATGTCTGTGGTTAATAAAATAAGCAAGGCAGAGCAAACAAGTCTGCAAATCCAGGAAAAGCTTGTAATGCAATGGCCACAATACTCCCAGGCAAAACCCTCAGCACACGAGCAGCAGCTGAAACACCAGTAGCTTTTAGAAGCAAAAATGACACACCTAGAAGTCTCTCCTGCAGGCCTTCTTAAAGGGACAACATTTCCCATGCGGGGGAATCCCTCCCTACAGGGTTATCCACAGGTCGCAGATACTGGGACTGGCTGGGAGGTATTAGTGGGATGGAGATGAGAGTGGAAGCTGTCATCCCCTCATGGTTTCCCTCCTGCTGTTTTGGAGACTAGGACTCTGACACAGTTCCAGAGAGAACTATAGCTGCGTCAACTAGTTGCTGTTTGACTTAATCCATTGTTAAGTAAGAGAGCCTCCCTGTTTTAACCCCTTCCAGTCATTTGTGATGTCAGAGGGACTCCAGCTGCTTTCAGCTTCCTGTCTGTAAGAGCGGGGTGATGCCTTGATCAGGAAACAGTACATCTACCATGATGTAATCCGATATAATGTTCAGATCAATGCATGTAAACCACCTGGCTTTATTTAAGAATAATATGGTTAACTTAAGTCCACATTACAGGTTTTTATACACACTTAGATTATTTAACAAATGAGGTTAATAAATTAAAGCAACCCAATGTTCAACTAAGCACAAGAAACTTTCATTCTAAGTGTTTCAAATTACAGATGGGGAAAATGATGGCTGTCAGACTCATTGTATCACACCAGTGTTTCCCAACCCTAGTCCTCAAGTACCCCTAACAGTACAGATTTTCCAGGTAACAAGTGAAATAATTAGTACCACGTGTGGTTCTTTCAAAATGTGTCAGTCAGTAATAATTACACCTGTGCTCCAGCAAGGAGATATGGAGAACATGCACTGTTAGGGGTACTTGAGGACTAGGGTTGGGAAACACTGGGTTAGACAATCCACCTTCCAACAGTGGAGTCATGAGTTCGGATCCTGAGTCACGGCCTTAAGACATTAATTGCATTAAACTCTGTGGACTTTAAATATCCTCCCCATGTTTGTGTGGGTTTCCTCCTATGGAAGCGCGTGCATGGTTTATGTACTCACATTTTATTTAAATAGTTAAACAAATTAAACTGTAATGCCTTTTATTTATACTAGCATATTATTAGCCGTAAAAAAGCAAAAATAAACAAGGTATAGAGCTAACTATTAGATATAACACATCAACCACTTCACATTGCAATTTATTACAACTGTGCTTCCACCATGCTTTTTTTAAAACAAAATAGTACATTCTTTAATGTTTGACATTAATCTAACAAAAAAAAAATATTCTGAGTGAAGTGTATTAAGATGTATGTTGTACATATTTAGTTATAAGTAGGGGTATTTTAAACGAACATTGCCGTTTGAACAGTTTAGTTTTGTTATTCTGTGCTGCTGCTATAGCTTTTTGGATTGATACATGACCCCGAACCAGGGGCGGATCTAGAAAACGACTGTACCCGGAGCGATTTATGGGGGGTGATTTAGGCCTCGCCCCTTTCTAACAGTTTAGGCTGCCGACGGCTGCACAGTATGTGCAGGTCCGTCCAGTCGTGACAGGCAGGGACAGGCAGGGACAGTGTGCTGCCCGGCTGCTCTGATTGTGTTTAAAACACGATCAGTGCAGCCGTCGGCAGCAAGTGTCTGCTTGGGGGGAGGGGGGGGCGATCGCCCCGATCGCCCTTGGTCCACCACTGCCCCGAACTTCCTTAAGTGTTAAGCATGAATTTAAGAAAAATGCAAAGTACTTCTTCTTATCTATCCGACGGATTCGGAGGTAAACGCCTACTCTTCATAAGTCAGTACCATCTCCGCCTGATATCTCCCCATTCTCCTCCCTTTCCCAACCTTTTTTCCTTAAGTAGTCGGAGAGCTTCTTAAGTGAAGTTTAGAAGGATTTTCATCTTAACTTAAGAGATTCTTAACTTAAGCAGCAGATTTTCCTTATCTTTCATTTCTGGGCATGTGCAGAGTGGATTTTCGGATTATCCGCAAAAAGCGGCAGATAAGATCACTTATAAATCAAGCCCAGAGACACTATATGGTGGCGGTCTCAACAACATTTCCAGTTAGAATTCTTATGGGTGACCTTTACTTATGAGAATGTTATTTTTTGTATCAATGTTTGCTTGATTATTACATGGGAACATTGGCCATCGCTAACCAGCGCAGCATAATTTCCCATTCAGTATTCCGGTAAATACATCCCATTATTTGGGCATTTTCCCAATTGCACATACCGTTATGAGGAAAGACAAGAAAACTTCACACAAGAAAGAATCTGCAAAGTAGTGAGCACACACTCCTCAACCAGACATGAGGCCATTCTTAAAAATTGAGGTAGAAGCAGATACCAATCTGCAAGGCTATCCTCCACATTCAGCATCTCAAGAAAGTCCATCTAAAATCATAGCTGTCCTCTAATGTAAGAAATGAGATCAATGAGATTCTCTCATACAGCAAAACATTCCAGGCAAAACAAGATCTCCAAGATACCATACAAATGGAAGTATCCACTATTCAGAAAGTCATATCACAGCTTTCAGATTTTCTTGCTACGTAAAAGGACGGTAAGGAAGCTACAGATTACCTTTGCCTAAAATTGAGAGTTATCTCCTCACAAGCTTCTGAGATGAGATCAATAAAGACCAGAATGGATGATTTGGACAAGAGGGGATACAGCAATAACATTCATGTAAGATGTCTGCCAGAAGTCATCCACCCATCTGCCCTGGTAGACTCATTAACAACAATTTTCATGAGATTCTAGACCAGGATCAGAATGAGCAAATCACTTATGACAGACCCCATAGAATGAAGTACCTCCTGATCGAAAGCCACGTGACAATCTGCAGGCTAAACTAAAAAATGAAATTCTATGAAAGTTGTGACAATTAGGTGGGATCAAAATCAATGGAGACTGAATACAGATTTTCCAAGTCTTGTCATGGCATACATTATATAGAACCTTAAAACTCCTTACAGTGTTGGCTTCCATTGAACTTACAAGTATCCCAAAATGGCTGTCAGATGCCATCCCTGCTTTCTTCTCCATCGCAGGGAATGATGCCTTCACTCCCCAGCTTTTGCGTGCCCTTTGCTAGGCAATGGGAAACAACTCCCGGGTTTTCCTGGGTCACGCTCCTGTTACCAGGCAATTGAATGTGTATTTCTGTTCCATGTTGGCGGTCAGTGTCCTAGTGCCAGCTGACCACCGGGATTACCTAGGGGTTATTAGGAGGACTCCAGCACTACTCCAGTGCCAGAGTATTTGCTCACTTCCTGGTTCCCTGTTTTCAGTGTGCTGCTTGTTGCTCGTTGACCTCTGTCTCAATTCCCATTTCTGGATTCCTGCTGCTGACCCTTGCTTATTCCTGACCTGTCTTTGCCTTTTGATTCTGTTTCCAATGTATCCTCTGGCTTGCTTCAGCTAAGCTGACGATTCTACATCTCCATGCTATTGGCTTGTTCGGATCTTCTGGTTTAACCTTGGCTATCCTGACCATTCTTGTTTCACCCATTGACCCAGTGGTTGACCTCAGCCTCATTGATTATTCTTACTATTACCACCAGCTACCTCGCTAGTGAATGGCACTGAGTACTGTGACCTGTATGTCCCATGCAGCCAAGCCATGACCTCCTTGTAGAGGTCCCAGGTGAATACCAGGGACATGTTAGAATCCGCGCCTCTTGGTCTAGTAGTGCAAACATACAAGCAAGTAAATACTCCATTGCTACTGTGGTTTGTGAAAATGAGATAGCTTCTGCACTCTATGGTCCATCTGATTTGGAAACCTCCAGCTCAGCCTTGTGCATACAGGAAGTAGACCTACCGTAGTGGTTATATCTCCCACATTGGAATGACCAGCTGCCTCCCTGGCTGAGTGAAAACAATAGTGTACAACCCAGAGATGCAATAGGAAGTCAAGAAGGGTGCATAGCACTAATGCTTCTGAAAAACATGTAATATTGCTAGGGTGTACTGCACTCAAAACTTCAGAAACCTCAAAGCAGCAAGTGAATTACAAGGTATCTCTACTTGAGTACAAAATATAGTAAATATATATATATATATATATATATATATATATATATATATATTTTTTTTTTTTTTTAAATTAACTGTGCTCATACCAAGCATCCTAGAAGGTAAACATGCCCTTTAATATGTTGATGCAATAGTACCTTATAGAGTGCTAAATAGGAATATGTACAGAGCCTAGAAATAATTTAGTTGTTTTGTAAATAAAAACAGGTTATCTCTATTGTATAGGGCTCAAGGTCACCAAATGTTATATGAATAGTTCCTGAGTCAATTATGCAAATGTTCAAGAATAAAGGTACCATGAAGTCTGAATAATGTTCAATGTACTCGTTTGGTCCTTTGTAAATTCTTGTCCCTTGTTTGGAAAATCTTGTCTTGAAGACAGCTCATAGTTGCCAATGAGAATGTCCCAATTGAGCAAATTCCAATAAAGTTTGCATCAGAGAAAAATCACTGTTCTTTTCTCCAAACAGGTACAACCTTTATCAAATTCTTCTATAGGTGGAATTCAATGGGGAATCTTTACATGTTCAGTCTATGAGTTGTTTAGACAATTATCTGTGGAGGTCCTTTTCCAATTGTGCCTCAAACCAAGCAGGTAATAAGAGGCAACAAATATTCAAGTATGGTGGTATTGTTCAACATAGAGGGCTATTTCTATTCTGATAATGGGTATAACCCAGGAATGTATATTCTAAAATCTGTACATCTTTCTATTAATTCAGATCAGAACCAGAAAAATTCAAATAAGAATCAGATAAATTAATGGTGCCAATCTGTACAAAAAAGGTTAGACAGCCTAACGCTAACAATTGAGCGCTCGAAAAATCTTACCGTTAATACGGTAATTACTCGCGGAATTTCAGCTCGCAGCTCCCTGAGCTGCGAGCTGAAATTCAGCCCGCTGGCAGAGAGTAAGTACCGTATTAACTGTTTACGCACGCAAAATTACCGTATAATATGAAGTTTTTTTCAAGCACTCGTTTTTTTGTGTTTTAGCTTGTTAAAACTAACAATTGAATACCCCCCCTAAGGGGGGTATTCAATTGTTGCCGTTAACGCTCTCAAACGAGCGCTCTAAAAATATTAGCGTTAATACGGTAATTACTCGCTAAAATTCAGCAAGTAAACTACCGTATTAACGGTATTTGCGCGCATATTACCGTATAAACTAATATTTTTCGAGCGCTCGGTTTTTTTTGTTTTAGCTCGTTAAAAGCAACAATTGCATACCCCCCTAACTGTCTAATTCATAGGACAATGTAACTATGTAAAATTCTAAATTTTATCACAACTAACTCAGATGAGGTACATAAAATCAATCCACATAATAGGATATATAAAAGCAATTTGTAAAAACACAGTATAAAAACAACATCATATAAAATTTTTTACCCTGTCTAATTTTGTTTGTAGAGATTGGCACCATGAATTTATCTGATTATTAACGTATACTTTGTGCTGACAATCTGATTGAAAAGATCTCTAGCCCAGTAACCTTTCTTCCTAATTTGGTAGCTGAGTTTTAAAAGTTTGGCAGCTTGTAAAATTTCAAGATAAACTATTCAAAATCCACAGCAATTATTATTTCTAGCCCCTCCCTCTTGATATGCAAAGGGCTTGAAAAAGACATTTTCCTTTGCCTGGCATCCCTCCAAACTCAAGTATTTAGGGGATAAAACAACCAGAGACATTTCCCAGCATTTTCAAGCTAATTTTGAGTACATCCTCACGCACCTACTCACAGATTTCAAAAACTTTTAACCTAAAAAGTTACCCTGGATTGGGAGAAGTAAACGTGGTCAAATGAATATGCTCCCCAAAAGTATTTATGTGAAGCAGTTCTTGGCAATACATATTCCAAACATGAGGTTTTGAAATGTTAAGGGCTTGGTAAGGTTTGTTTAGGGTGGGAAATCCTCATTCATTTGGCAAGATATCCTTTTTAGGCATTTAGGAGGTCTTCACATCCAACATATCATAAGAAGGTATCATGCTATAATGCTAAATAGAATTCTGAAGTTGACTGGAGTGAAAGATATTAAACCATGGGTAACAATAGAGCTACAATCCCTCCAGTCTCCTTCAGAATTAGCTCTCTGACCACCACATAAATCTGCACCCAACAATAACTCCCACTCTAACTTGCTGGAAAAATTAAGATCTATGCATTACATATCATCCCCCTAGTTCTCCACTATCATCATTCTTAGCCAACTCGGTTTTTAGCTTAGGGTTTTATCTTGCAGGCATCCATAATTGGACTGTGGGGGGGGGTCTTTAGGGTCAGTCAGCTGGTGTCCTTGTCAAAGTCCTGTCAGTTCTCAGAACAACAGACAAATTGGGAACTCCAACATTCAGAATTGTGGAGATACTTACAGGTCCAATACTATTTAAATGCCTTTAACTGTGTCAAATCTTCCCAAAGAGAACTCACTCTTTGATAGGTTATGTGTAGCATGCCAAAAACACTCCTGCACCATATATATACGCTACATAAGCTAATAGTCAAAAATGTATTCAGTTCCCTACCTCATTACACAAAGAAATGAGAAAGGGATATTAATGGTGAAATAAGAGATGATGATTGTTATTGTTTTATGTATGTTATACAGAGCGTGGTAATATTATTTAAATATTTGCAAGAATTGCAATATAATTTATCTCCCTTGTTTCTAAAAGCATGTTTGATAGCATATATAATAAACTGCTAGTTTTGTTGTTATTTTTTTTTATAAAAATAAGTTGCGAAATCTACATATACACCTGTCTGTCTTCTCTACTAATATCTATAATATAAATGTCTAGTGGCGTGTGTTAGTCTGTCTGTGTGTGGAAAAAATAAAACCAAGCTGCAGCGCTGCCTGCTGGGCGGAGTTATACACTGACCTACTAAATTCTTAGTGTGTGTGTAAAAAAAAATTCAGAAAGGGCTGAAATTTGGTATACCAAGATGTTTTTAATTTGTTAATTTAACTTGTTAATTATTAAAAGTGTTTATAAAGATTTTAAAAAAATATATATATATATTTCTTGAAGGAGAAGTGACAGTTGGGAGTTGTTGGTGGTTGCCGGGGGTGAAAGTGGGGAGTGGTTGGTGGTTGAGGCCTGGGCTATGGCCTAAATGCATGACAAGAACCTTTTTAACACCTTAAGTAGCTTGATTTGACTAGAATGCATGAGTATCATGCACGGGTTAACTTGTATTATATAGTTTCCCTTTGGTTTTAAGAAGAAGTTTCTAAACTAAATGAGTGTGTGTTTGCTGATGCTTTCAGTTAGGTCCCATTTTAGTTCAGTTCCTGATTAACCCTGCAGTTAGTTCACGAGTCCCAAATGCTCTGAAATAGTCACTGTTTGCATGCAAGGGTCTGTGAGGATACTGGGTTTATCTGTAGATCTTTCACCAGTCAGCCTAGCTGGTCTGCTTGTGGCAGTTTTATGTGTTAGCTAAGGGTTTCCAGTACTTCCATGTGTTTAGAATCACTTAGGCAAGAACAACTGGAAATATAGAAATGTACATTTATTTTATATGAAAAATAGATGTCAGTATTTACAAAAGCACACAGGATAATGGTCAGTTGATATCAGTCAGGGGGTTCACTGCACAGAGAGCCTACTAAACTACTGTACTATTCCTTGAAGCACTGTCATTGTCAACAATTCAGATTGTTCACTACTCTGCCACAAGACTGGGACCAATGTCCTCCTGCTTTTCGCAAATCCATAAAATAGCTAAATCTGTGGAGAATTAGCAAATCCAATCCTCATCCCAATCCTGGACCAGACCAATAGGAACTGTAACCCCTGGTCAGAATATAGTAAGTAGATGGTAAAACTTGGGAGGTTGTGTCTCCCACTTTTAAAAATGGTCTGGTTCCCACAGCGATGTGGCTTAGGTTTTGCTTATTCCAGATAAAAATTTCCTGCTGAATTATACACCTGCATCATAAGGGGAAGCCAATAATATTCCCCCGAGTCCTTGGAATTCAGTAGGCACCCTACAGACAGTGGGTTTAATAAGTCAGTCAAAAGCTGAAGAACAATGAGCACAATAGAAAAATTTGCACGGTTCACATTCCTTAATTAACCCATAATTTGGTTGTTGTTTTTGCAATAGTGTCTTTCCAACTAATTGGCACTTCTGGCTCAACATGGCTGACTGCTAGCAGAGGAAGTCCTGCAAAGTCTTCAGCCAGCATTCCTTTGGGTGACTGTATGCGCACTATTAGGTTCAAATGAAAATAACTCTTAGAGGATGAGGATACGTTACAGATTCTATGGGTACCTTCAGAATCCACCTGGCAACATTTAAGAGTACCAGAACACCACACTTCAGTTCATACATTTCAATACATTACAGTACTGTGCAAAGAGGGAATGTCAGATAAGCTTAATCTTTATTTTCAGCATATTCAGCACCCAGCATTTGCTACAGGGTCCCCATTTTCCAACATGGAACAAGAAACATAGAATTTGATGGCAGATAAGACGACTTGGCCCATCTAGTCTGTCCAATTTTTTATTAACCTATGGTACCTTAAACCCTACTTGATTATTTATTCTGTATGAGGATATTCTTATGTTTATCCCAAGTGTGTTTAAACTGCTCTATTGTATTAGCCTCTACCACCTCTGATGGGAGGCTATTCCACTTATTCACTACCCTTTCTGTGCAGTAGTTTTCCTCAAATTTCCTCAGCACCTACCTCCCTCCAGTCTCAGTGCATGTCTTTGTGTTCTAGTATTTCTCTTCCTTTTATGAATGTTTCCCTCCTGTACCTTGTTCAAACCCTTGATATATTTGAAAGTTTCTATCATGTCCCCCCTTTCCCTTCTCTGCTCCAAACTATCTCATATTAAGTTCTTTTAGTCTTTCCAGGTAAGTTTTGTGCTGTAGTCTGTGCAGCATTTTAGTTGCCCTTCTTTGTACTGTCTCTAATGTATTTATACCCTTCTGGAGATATGGCCTCCACAATTGAAAACAGTATGTTAGATGAGGCCGTACCAATGACCTATACAGTGGCATTATTACTTCTTACTTTCTGCTACTGATTCCTCTCCCTATGCAACCAAACATCTGACTTGCCTTCCTCATTGCTTTGTTACATTGCTTACCTGCCTTTAAGTCACCTGAAATATTGACTCCTAGATCCCTTTCCTCTTTAGTAGTTTTCATTATTATGCCATTAATACTATATTTAGCCTTTGGATTTTTGAGATCCAAGTGCATGATTCTGCATTTTTTGACATTAAACTGCAGTTGCCACTCTCTTGACCATTCCTCTAGTCTACCTAGATCATCAATCATTTGTTTTACCCCTCCTGGTGTGTCTACTCTGTTGCATATCATTGTGTCATCTGCAAAAAGGCATTCTTTCCCTTGAATACCATTTGCAATGTCTCCAATAAAGATATTAAAAAGCACTGTTCCAAGTACAGATCTTGGGGTACTCCCTGCTGTGAATGCTCTCCATTTACTATAACTCTCTGTTTTCTATCCTGCAACCAAGATCTTATCCATTCAACCATCTTAGAATCCAATCCCAAGCTTTCAAGTTTATTTAACAGTCTGTGATGTGGGACAATGTCAAATGCCTTACTGAAATCTAGATAAGCTACATCAATGCCCCGTCCCCCTTGATCTATTACTTTAGTCACCCAGTCAAAAAAGTAAATAAGATTTGTTTGACATGATCCCCCACCCAGTAAATCCATGCTGTTTGTTATCCTGTAAGTTACTTGATTTGAGATATTCTACAACTCTTTCTTTTAAGAGTGTTTCCATCAATTTCCCTACTACTGATGTAAGTCTCACTGGTCTATAGTTGCTGCCTCTTCCTTGCTTCCACTTTTGTGCAGTGGGACTACATTTGCTTTTTTCCAGTCCTCTGGAATTACTCCTGTAGCTAGTGACTGATTGAATAATTCTGTTAATAGTGTTACCAGCACCCCCTTAAGCTCTTTTAGTATCCTTGGGCCTGATTCATTAAGGATCTTAAATGAAGAGGATCCTTATTTCAGTCTCCTGGACAAAACCATGTTACAATGCAAGGGGTGCAAATTAGTGTTCTGTTTTGCACATAAGTTAAATACTGGCTGTTTTTTCATGTAGCACACAAATACTTGATAGCTTATTTGTACACTGACATTTAAAGTTGATATGTGTGTTACATGAAAAAGCAGCCAGTATTTAACTTATGTGCAAAACAGAACACTAATTTGCACCCCTTGCATTGTAACATGGTTTTGTCCAGGAGACTGAAATAAGAATCCTCTTCATTTAAGATCCTTAATGAATCAGGCCCCTTGTATGTATCCCATCTGGTCCCATGGATTTATCCACTTTCAGTTTTGAGAGCTATGTTAGGACTTTCTCCTTTGTAAATGTACTTGTATCTACCTAATTTTTAAGAGTATACTTGCAACTTAACTGTGGTCCCTTCCCTGCTTTTTCTGTAGTGAACACTGAGCAACAATATTTATTGAGATGATCTGCTATTTCCTTGTCTCTCTCAACAAGGCCCTCACTCTATGTCTTTCGTCTTATCCTCCTTTTGTTTTTCTCTTTTCACTTATATACCTAAATACAAATTGCCCCTTTTTCCTACTGACTTGGCCATACACCTCTTTGTCTTCATTATTCTGAGTCTGCTTATATTTCCTGAAAGCCATCTTTTTTTTCCACATACTTGCTACTTCTTTTGCAAACGACACTTGCTTCCTTTTCCTTGTACTTTTCTTAACCCTTTTTATACAAAGGTCTGTTGCTTTAAGTATAGCACTTTTTAATTTTTCCCTCCTATCCTGCACTCATTTCAAGTTTTTCCACTCTGCCAAAGAGTCTTACACATTTTCCCATCTCTACGAAGTCAGCCTTCTTAAAATATAACACCTTTGTATTTGTGTTGTATGAGTCGGTCTCTGTTTTTATACTAAAACATACTGCTTGATGATCACTGGATCCTAAGTTCTCATCTACATTTACATCAGATATTCTGTCACCATTTATAAGAACTAAGGGGGCCCATATGATTCTGTGTCCACTTTTGTGTTCTTCCTACATTTTTCCTGCTCTCAAACATTCCTGTTCAGTGACCGTCTTCCCCTATAATAAAGCCAGCTGAGTTCCAGCAAGCTGCCAGTTTATTGCGCTTGTGTCTGTGATCCAGCACTCCAGATTCTGTTAACTCTCTGTCTCCTTTATTGTGTTTTACCATTGTCTTTAGAACAACTTTCACTCTGGCCTCTAGCTCTCAAACTGCTATCTTACTGGCTCACATATGACTTCTTCTCTGGCTGTTGACCTCTGGATTTCAGATGTCTTTCTCCAAAGCTCTGTAATCCTCGTTATTCCCTGGAAGTATTATTTCTTGAGTCCTCAGACTCATTGTTATAGGTATTCTGCAGCTATTGATTTAGGTTTTAATCCCATAGGGTCATAATTTCATATGCAGATAATCTCATTTGGTTTTAATCAAATGATCCACTCCGTCTCGCCTTACACTGGCTCCCCTTCCCCTACAGAATCCTTTTTAAACTCTTTACCACCACTTACAAGGCTCTCTCCCAGTCTACTGCCCCTTATATCTCTAACCTCCCCTCCATTCACACTCCTGTCCGCTCCCTGCGCTCAGCCAATGATCGCCGCCTCTCCGCCACACTGATCACCTCTTCCCACTCTCGAATCCAAAACTTCTCCCGTGCTGCCCCCCTTCACTGGAACGACCTCCCTCGCTCCATCCGTCTCTCTCCCAATCTGTGCTCCTTCACACGGGCACTTAAAACTCACCTGTTCCTCAAGGCCTACCAACCATCCATTTAACCTCTCATCTCTTCTGCTCATCCTCCCTTGACCCCTCATCTCTCTCCCCTTTGATTCACTGGCTCCCTTTTGTGCCTGACTGTTTACCCTCCCTTAGGATGTAAGCTCGAATGAGCAGGGCCCTCTTCCCTCCAGTCTCCATACCTGTTCTTCTGCTCCGTCTCTACTGTATCTGCCCTCCTGGAGTTTCTGAAATACTGGTACTGTGTGTTTATTGTTCTGTACTGTTCTACCCTGTATAGTCTACTGTTTGTACTATGTGCGGCGCTGCAGAAACCTTGTGGCGCCCTACAAATAAACGATAATAATGATGAACCTTTGCTTTTCTACTTTTAATGTTAGTCATCAAGGTGAGTTTAGTCAGCTCTAATTTCAACTGAGACACCACTTTTTGAATTTTTAATGTAAAAGTCTCTGATTATACCTTGGAGTCTGATGATGTCACATATTGATACTGGTATAGCATTCCATTTCACATTTTAGGTGTTGTGATTGTGGAATATGGCGCCAAATGTACTAGGGCAATTCTACTGGGGCTTTTTTAGTCTTAATTGCCACCTATTGCATTGTGGGAGTTCGGACAGGTAAGTACTATTGTCACGGCTCAGGGTATTTTATGGATCCCTTTTGCCACTACTTAGATGTTATAGCAGTGGATGGTGGAGGTTGAACAAAACACAGAAGATGATAGTAGCGTTGCAATATAGTATATTGATAGATGGTATAACAGCAACAGTATAAGATATGTACAACTCAGCAAGCTGAGTACACGGCAGTTCACAAAATACAATGAAAGCACGAAAGAAGTTCAGTTGGTAACCAATAACAACGGCATGAAGATTGAATGCACATAACTTGAATAACTGAACTGGATACTAGCTTGGCAATATATTCTTGATAACAGTCCAGCAACTAATAATTAGCAGAGTAATAAGAATAGCTGTGCCAAACATAGAACCACAGAGGACAAGGTAACTTGATTGAAATTCAGTAAAGAATACAGGCAGCCGAACAGAAAGGTAGTTGAGCCAATCAATATGAGTGCAGATGTAATAGGCAACTCACGAGCCAGTTCAGCGTGCAGATGTAGAAGTCCAGTACACAGGTAACAGCCATAGGAGATTCAGTAAGCAGTGAGAAACTACAAGTACCAGGTATGGTGGTTGTAAATGTAGAAGTCCAGCACACAGGTAACAGCAGTAGGAGATTCAGTAAGCAGTGTGGAACCACAAGTATCAGGTATGGTGGTTGTAGATGTAGAAGTCCAGCACACAGGTAACAGCAGTAGGAGATTCAGTAAGCAGTGTGGAACTACAAGTACCAGGTATGGTGGTTGTAGATGTAGAAGGCCAGCACACAGGTAACAACAGCAGCAGCAGCAGCAGCAGCAGCAGCAGCAGCAGCAGCAGCAGCAGATTAACCAGACCAAGGTAGATTGAGTAACACAAAGATCAGGCAAAGAGCCCATAACCTTGGGAGGTTCATATAGAGCTGCAGGACCAATGAGGTTTAGGGAGTGGTCCAGATCACAGTAGCTGGGAACACCTGTGAAAGTAATGTCTCTGAAAGAGAAGCAAGCAGAATCATGGTTCTTAAAGGGAAAGTCACAGAGCCGGGACCTGACTATAGGACCGGCGTGTGACAACTATGCAGCGCCGCCTTATCTATTTATTAGTAACTGCTGCTTAAAGGCTGGCAAAGCAGAAACTACTGACTTACATGTCGATCTACACTTAGCGCACCATGTGAAGCCCTTGTTGCATACTCTTTTTTTACTGTATATTTCTTTCATTTGTACTAATCTTTTACAGAGAGAGCAGCATGTAACAGCTTTGTGCATTCTCAATTTTTATTCTACAGGATAGTAACCTAGATAAACCTAAAATAAAAGTTAACATTAACAACTGACATGCCTAGAAGCAAGTGTCTTCATACCATTAAATTAATTAATTATGTATATTAATTCATTGCCTTTAATAATGTTCTTCACATATTATAATGGTTTAAAAGTATAAAGCACTTGCTGGTCCTTCACGCAGAACAGGATAAAATAGGATGATGAATTAATTTAATATGCCTATCTGAGAATTGGTTGTACATATTGTCAGCAATCTGTTGACACAAAACATTAAATATTGAGACTTAGCCTGCTACTTTTGTATTATTTTCTACACTGTATAGTTTTCTTTGTTCAATTGTGTTATTTTTAGCAGTATCAAAATAAATGGAAATACACAAAGAATCAGCTGACATTTTATGTCAAGTAGACATAAATAACACACTGATAAAAAAAATATATAAACAAAAACATGTTTATTAACAGTTGGCATTAATTGAATACTTTTTTTCTATGGGTTCTGCTGGAACTTTATATTGCAAATATGTATTGTACATATCATGCACTATGTTGTGTCTGTCAAAATACTGCCGTATATACAGAGTGTATCAACATGTTCGTTTTGCATGCCTTAATGAATCAGGCCCCAAGTGTCAGTGTGCCATTGTTATCGCTTATTATCTGACTACTGTTTTGAATTATGAATTGGCACTGCATCTAACCACTCATGTACCAGATCTCTGATTGTTGGCATCTGTCAGTGATATTTCTTGAGTGGTCAGTGATCAGATAAGGTGTATCAGATTAATATGGCCATACACACAAGTCTGGTATTGCAAAAACTCTGATTTACACAGGCAAAGACATTAGTTTGGAAGTTCAGACATATCATAATTGCACAAGTGTATACAATATGGCATTATGCCAATGAATAGAAAAGTACATATATCATGGTTAAGCAGACTAGAGAAAATACATTAGCTGTGGGTATAATGATATTTGAACGTATTCCTAGAAATTTCGCAAATAAGCAGGTGCCTTAGCTATACACTTCATAAGACCTTGGATCAACAAGTAACAGAGAGCTGTGTAGCTTCCATGGAACTGAGCCAGCCTCTAGTGAAGTACAAATCTTCAAAACTAAATACATTTTCTCCAAACAGAAACTGCTTAGTTTCTTCCGACATTCCTTTTGAAGACAATCTAACTATTAACTCTTTTACATCTCTATCAGTTTCTTCCTTACCGCTGCATCACTCCAGGTGGCAGCTCAGAAGGCTGCCACCTGTGAGCCTTTGGCAGCAAAGCCCATACCTGTCAGGATTCCCAATATAAGACCACAGAGAGAGAGTATCCAATGATGTGGTTTTTATTAAACACCGGTTACACAGGTTTCAGGATGCAGTACGGTAAGGTATGGCAGAAATAGCAAGAGAACTCAGTAAACAACAGATGCAGAAAGCGATGGTCTGCAGGACTTTATCACAAAGTAGTGGTGATGACACACAAGGTATGATGGTCTGCGGAGCAAGGCACTGAAGGTAACGGACACAGAATGTGCTGGTCTGCAGGACTTTACCACATGGTAGTGGAGACTGCTAGTACCATTCTGCAACAGGTTAATCCTCTGTAACACTGGAGAACTGAAAGCAGCTATTGGTGGTAATACTCTGCAGCAGGACGATGCTGAAATACTGGAGAGCTGAAAGCATTCATTGGTGGTAATACTCTGCAGCAGGATAATGCTGAAACACTGGAGAGCTGCAAGCAGGTACAGAGTCACAGACAAGCCTAGTCAGGGGCCACAGGAAGAGGTGCAAAAACGGAGGAACGAGCAGAGGTCAATACCAGGAGAGAAATCAGGATAGTACACAGGAAAAGCAACACAGGTAAAGGCAACCACAGGCAGTATACACGTAAATAAATATATATATATATATATATATATATATATATATATATATATATATATAAAGATCCACCATAGTTCCTGACAGGATCGTGATCATTAGATTCCATGTCTCTGTGCTGCTTGTGCTAATTCTGGCTGATCTGTTGACATCCACCTGTATCTGGTAGTTTTTGCGAGAACAGCCTTTTAGCTGCTCTATGTTAATTTTTTGAGTATCTCTCTTATTTTGTTTTTCATAGTGTCTACTATACACATTAACTATCCAATCTCTCCCCCACTGGGTTATCTTGAGCATAATTAGATTTTTGCACCTACATGAAGTAATAATAAAGAAAAATCCAAAGAAAAATAAAATAATATTTATTTCTAACTTGTTAAGCACTTTGCTAAAAATATCAGGACAATGTATATTTTTTTTACTTGTCAATGTCGACCTTTTTATCCAATAACAAAATCTTTCTTGGGCATGGTAGTTTTCAACAGTTCTGGTAATATAAAATAGATATGAAATTCACAATTTTGATAATCTTCATAATGTATACTTTATACTGTTTATTGAAACTTGGGTATTGCTAAAATATACATAACTGACTTTTACATCTATACCTTACTCACTATTCATCATCAACCTATGTGACTGAGAGCACTCTCAAATTCCAACAAACAGACTTGATGCATTCTGCTCCATAAAGTAGCTATGTATAATTGTTGTTTTTGTGCATAAGTATTGGGTAATCCTAAAGGCTATATTATTTAAAGGCTACCATTTAAAAACAAAATACCCAAACAAAAACATGTGAAATACATCAAAATGATGTATATACTCTGTATTTAGGGCTTGTTTAATAACTGAAAATAAATTATTATTGTAATACTTATATTTTCCTTTGCTCTCATAAACAGATACGGCACATGAGGCCATCAGCAAATAAACACAAACAGAGGTGACGCAGGCTTACCTGGATGACATCCAGCTTGAACATGCCTATGATGTTTCATGGAATATTAAGAATTTTTTAAAAAATGTTGAAAACTAATTTTAGTTTTTGAAAAAATGATTTATTGATAATCAAATATTTTATTGCTGTATAAATGGCATTGTATTTTATTTGCCATAAATTACATGGTTTTTTGCAATTTCGTCAATGCATTCTTAATAAACAGTGTGATTAATGTGAGCTATTAGGGCTGTACATTTTACATATAGCTAACAAGGTGTTAATAGTGAAGGTAAAAAAGTGATTATTGATTACAAATGGGACAGTCACAGAACATTCTCAATGGCCAACATTTGAACAATCAATACATACATAATAAGATAGCAATGCTACTAATGCAGAGTTGTACATATCTCTTGAGTTCAGCATATGAACATAAATAAACTATTTTTACATTTGGCATAAACATGGTGCATAAGCTACTAATAAAGAGTATGATGCTTCTTGAGATGCGCCCAACTTTTATTTGGGTGTAAATATGTAATTTTTTCATGCTGGTTATTTGTGGCATAAAATAAATATACAATATGCATCCAATTCAACATGAGCCCCAACATGCGTATTCATTTTTCAAAAAAATTACACATAACATGTGAAATTAAAATGTTCATATATTATGTTACAGCGAGCAGCCAGCATAACAATATGCCTGGGAGAAAGAGTCAGAGCATTTTGAGGATGAGCCAGAATCGTCCAAAGCAAATGATGCAGGACAAGAATGAGGAACAAGTGGAAGGGGTTGGCCAGTAATATGGGGGAGGACAGGGGAATGAATAACATGAGGAGGAGGTGGGCCAGTGGAAAAAGGATGAAGTGGAGGACTAGCAGGAGAAGGAGGAGGGTATGATGGTGGTGGACATGGGGGAAGTGCATGTGGTGGATGGGTAGGAGCAGGAAGTGGATACAGTCAGAGATGTACTGTAGATATGGTGAGGACAAGGTTAAGGTTCTCCAGATGGAGGGAACAGCCAACTGTGGAAACCCAATAATGTAAATAGTCTATATTACTTATAATACTTTATGAAAATATCACATGGTGCATGTCTGAATCTGTATGCATTTCAAGACAAATGTTGCACAATCTTTACGAGCATAAGTACAACTTTAGATATTATCAGGCATTTTACATGATCTCCACCATAAAGAATGGACACAGGATGATGTTGTGGAAATACTCAGCGCTGTTGCTGCATTTGCTCTTAACTCAAAATCACACACAAACTGTGTACTGAACCACTTGCAATATATGTCATTGAGATGCTTATTGCTAATCTACAGAAAAGAAGTTAGGGCACAAGTTAGGGCACATGTAGAAGAGCACTGATATGCTTAGAATCTTAAGTGCTATAGGCCACCAGGGACAGGATTATTGTATTTCGCAATAGAAAATGTTAAATTTTTGCCTTTATGAATAAGCAATGCTGAAAGGTAGAACATAAATGCATATGATAAAAAGAGTAAAACTATATTTATTTTTTATTGTTTACTGTACAAACCATATAGCCTAATGCACATACACTTTTGAAACAGTGCTGGAAGAACTTTGGAGATACACTTTCCAGAATATATGACATACTGTTAAAGTAAATACTTTGCATCTTCTCATACATAGGTGCAGAACACCTGGTGGGAGGTCAGAAGGTCCAAAGGAAGAATACATGTCTCATGACCATCCTCAGGCAACTAGGGGTTGCAATATATGCTCTTGTTAATAAATGTTTTAGTTTTATTTATAATCTCTAAAAAAAAGTCCCTGTATATATAAATGAAAGTGTTTTCAGGAGCTATCCAAATTTTGACAGTCCATTTACCAGCATTTACATCTACTGGAGTGAACAACCGGCAACTTCAAATATCCCGGGGATTCCATCATCTTACTATACACTGTGATTTTCTTACCCATTATCTGGTAGGAGGATTTGCACATTTTATGTTGGATTTAATTGTTTTTATTATGAGTGTGCATTGTATCTAATAAAATTGATAACATTTTAAAAAATAATAATGCACTAGATCTGTTTTTATTCATTTCCATACATATCTATTTGTGAGGGAACTGAATAAAGAAAAGAAAAGACAATTCCTTGGAGATATAGGGCCTGTGTCATTAAGGAGTGTATTTGCCGGTTTTGTGCGTATCGTCTGCAGAAATCACGCTGCGCATGTTCAGTACCATGTGATATGCAACAGAACGCAGCCACGTTCAAGTAAGCTTCAAGCCCAAATGACACTTATTGCAACTTATGATTTAGGGGAATGAATGGGGTGGGGAATGGGTGGATTTCCAAAGGAAATATTCATTAAGGGCGTTTCCATGCACCCTCATCTAAGTCAAACTCAGACGCACACAGAAATACGCTGGTTTTCTGCCGCACCTCTTGCTCCAATTGGTGGGCTAGTTTAAGTTCCGATTACTAGTGCTGACGGCTGAGTATGTATGGAAAAAAAAGTGTTTGCAATCAGGAACAACTATTAAAATGTATTTTATGTACAGTAGTCATTAAGGATAGCCTAATAAATGTTTTCCAAGAAAAAAAAATATTTAAAAAAAATCTATTTATTTAAAAATTTCCATTTATAATCATAAATGTCTATATTGTTGACAGGTAACATTAATTGCTTTTTTTCTTTCTGTGCATTCTTTTGAGATTTTATATTCCATATAGGTACTGTATGTATCCTGCAGTGTCTGGTCTAGGTGAGTAGAGTAAAACTACACCCGTAGTGAACACCACATATGTCTTTAGATCCATTTGTTATTTACTTCGGGATTATGCAAACTCAAGGGGGTATATTTACTAAACTGCGGGTTTCAAAAAGTGGAGATGTTGCCTATAGATTCTAGCTGTCATTTTGTAGAATGTACTAAATAAATGCTAACTAGAATCTGATTGGTTGCTATACCCACAGTTTAGTAAATATACCCCAAGATTTGCTCATTATACGTGCCTTAATGACTCAGGCCCACATTGTGCTAAAAAATTGTATACAAGGCTCAATTATTAGAATTTTTCTAGTAAGTGTTTCACCAAAGGGGGCAGCATTCCTGTAAAAACAGTCATGATTAATTGGAACATTTTTGAAGTGTGCAGAAAATATTGCACAAACAGTGGATTGTTTTTCGAAACTTTGAATATTTTTATTAACCTATATATTTTGTTGGTTGAATCTGGGCTTGATCAGTAGATATATTTATTTGTAACAGATTTACACTGTGTTTGCATGTATTTTTCTATTTCACATGTCGATCGTTAATTTTGGAAAATAAGGAACAAAAGAAGAGAAAGAAAGAATAGAAGGATTGCAGTGAAAATTTAAATATTCAATGTATAGAATGTTTTCTTTATTACTGCACACGTTCTGTGGGAGAGCTCACAGCACTGGCATTCTCTTTATAATACTTGTGATATGCAGTAAGAGACTTCCAAGTGGTCAGTACTGTACATACAAAACAGTAATGGTGATTGAAAGAGTGTTGTCATAGTATCGTAATGCAAAACTGTAACTCAGAATGGCTCAATGCATTTAAATTGTGTTGCACCTTGTTGCAATTTAATGCATGATGCATCTTGCTCCATTGAGACATTAACTTCAGGTAGGAAATTCTGGAAGAAAATGGATATATATATGTAATACAAATAATTTTGCATATCTAAAACAAATATCAAGCATGATATACAAGCATATATTTAATTTTACAGAATCAGAAATCATAACGTCAGAGACACTTTAGCAGATTATGCTCTACAAGATAACTGCACGGTGGCAATAACAGCTGTATAAACATATTATTTATTATGAAACAATCAGCATTTAGATAAAAGAAAAATGCCTTGCAAAATGTTGCAACTACCTTTAAACATTATACTTTTCTTTTCATTTTGAGATCCTAACATAAAAATACATGACAAAGGAGAAACAAAATCACACATCTAAACAACTCTAGATAAGACATCCGGGGGTAAATGTATCAATGTCCGGATTCTTCAACTCCGGCGTGTTCAGCGTCTTCGGCGATTAAATTTAAAGTGGAGCTGCATTGTAAAGGGAAGTTTCCCTTTACAATTCAGCGCCGCTTTAAATTTAATCGCCGAAGACGCTGAACACGCCGGAGTTGAAGAATCCGGACATCGGTACATTTACCCCCCGGAGGTGCAACCTACTAACAGGATTTTTTGTCAAGCAACTAATGTGCTGACTTGAATATGTGAGACAGGCTTGATTCATAAAAGTTTAATGCTTGTCATGGAATGCTGAAGTCAGGACAGAGCATATAACATGTGGAATAATACAGTATAACAAGCACAGAAATCCAAAACACATTTTTTCATTATGTAATAGCAAATAAACACTGGATAAGAAGTTATAGGACTCAGTATTTTATTGTTTACAGGTGATTATACAAAGTGAAATAAATAAAAATTAAAAGATACATTTATAAATGTCTGCATTAGTATTTATAGAGTATTTATAGTGATTGGAACAATATACATTACACTTGTTACTAACAGAAACATTTCTATCTTTTTACTAGCTAACAACAGCACTTCCTCTAGCCCGCGGGCTTTATCCATTAATAGAGTAGTGACTTCTGCTTACTATCATTATGTCTACTCAATAGCTTGACTTTGCCAACACATATTGATTTGTAAAATGGTCTGTCCAAGGGCAACAGCATCATTAATCGCTAAGTGATCTGCAAAACAATTAGAGACCTCCTGGCTGTCGTACAAATAGATGAATGGAGCTGTCTTTATAATTGAATACGGGTGTATTTATCTGTAGACACAATTGTATTTTTCAGAACTGCATTCCCACCCCTCACAATAAACTCTAGTCCTGACACTCATCATGTCTCCGAATAAGCAAAATAGTACCGCTAAGAAGTTGAAACATGCTTGGAGCAAACACATGTCTCTATTCTAAGAATACACTGAGTACGAGTTGAAACTGATATTTTTTTATCTGTCATTGCCAAATATTCTAAAACGCACAGCCTATAAAATGTCTATCAGTCTGTAAGAATAATTTTAAAGAAATTCCTAAATAATTTACAGATTTTACAGCTGATGCAGACATTGGTTAATAAGTAACATATTTCCATTTTAATCATAACACTGCAAATATGTTCATTATTACAGTTAAAAGAACACATTTTAAATGTAAATAAGCCACACCTATACTTTAATGATGCACACATATTTATTGAAGACACATATTGCATTAATTTATATCATATTTCACAATCAAAGTAGATAATAAAGATATGTGTGTGAAATGTGTTTTTGGGTTGAACTAAATGAGCTAGTAATGTAGGAGCCCCATTCTGTTGACCTCTGTTTGAATTCTGGCAAGCACATGTCAGAATATTTGAAACCCCATGAAATTTAAAAAAATAAATAAATAAATAAATAAAAATGTAATATTACATTTAACGGAGTTAAGACATGGGACATCTCTTGGCTTTACATTCATATGGGCACTCGAGTGGCACAGTGGATAGCATTGCTGACTCACAGCACTGGCACCATAAGCTTAATTCTAGCCAGGGCACTAAGTTTATGGAGTTTGTATGTTCTCCACTGTTTGCGCGGGTTTATTCCAGGTGCTGCAGTTTCCTGCCACACTCCAAAGTCTTACTGGTAGGTCAATTGGCTTTTGATTAAATTAACCATTCTGTGTCTGTAAAGGGAATATATCGTATTTCCCCATGTATAAGGCGCTCCGATGTATAAGATGCACCTTAATTTTGGCCCTGAAATTAGCAAAAAAAAATATTACGCTAACTGTCAAAAAAGGCAGGGAGAGTGTAATGGCCGGCTGCTCTGATTATGATCAGAGCAGCCGGGCAGCACACGCTCCCTTCAATCGCCCCCAGCCCCCCCTGCCCCCCCCGCTGCCACTGTGCCTCTGTCCCCCACCTGCTGGATCCCCGCTGCCTTTTTCTGCCTGTCCCCCGCCTGCTGGATCCCCACTGCCACTCTCTGCCTGTCCCCCGCCTGCTGGATTACCCCCACTGCCACTGTAACACTGCCCTCTCCCCCTCGATCCCCCACCGCTGCCCCTGTAATGCTGCCCCCCCTGCATCCCCGCTACTACTGTATAAGACGCACCCAGGTTTTAGACCCAAAAATTTGGGGGAAAAAGGTGCGTATGCATGGGGAAATACGGTAGATAGTGACTGATGTGAATGATTAAGTATTCTCAAAAAGCACTGCATAATATGTAGGCGCTATATAAATAACAATGAATAAATTGGTATTCTAGTATGTTATGCCACTGGGTCTATGGAGAATAAAGACAAAAGCAGGATTTCTATAAGTCTACCAGCATTTTTCATAAAATAAGTTAATTACAATATAGTTATTACCTCCTTATAGCCAAGACAATTTTTAGCTCAATTATGAAAATGTTTTGAAGAGATCTTTTGGTAGCTTGTATGGTGAAAAAGTACCAAGGCAGAGTAATTGGCTATCTGCATAGCAATATTATATAAAATGAGCATAAAATTAATGAAAAACAAAAAAGAGCAAAACAAAACAAGCCAGTATGAACAAGTTGCATGGGGAGTAAATTTAGATTCAATTCCATGTCTAATGGATCCTCAGCACCATTTGTAGAAAAAAATATAGTTTTCCCCAACTTTTAATTGAGAAGAATTTGAAGTATTCAGAGACTTGAATTTGTACATAAAAAGAAAATGTATGCAGGCAAAGATGCCGTACTACATAATAAAATAGCTCCAAACCCTTGAGTAAGTAGAGTGCCTTGTAAAGAAATAACAAGTTCCCGTTGTATTGACAGTCATGCAAGGATAGTAGCCAATTCAGACAGTAGGCCATGAATCAGATAACTGAATATCCAGTCAAGTGTCTAAAGGTGCAGGGGCACTTCTTTCCACTGTTTATTCTAGTGACAGTAAGTCCCTTAAACTGAAGTCCACAAAAAGCTTATTGATATGGGTGGACAAACATTTCTACTATTGTTAAAGCAGTGTAACATTATATTCAACTAGTGGAGTTAGATTATAACACCTATCAGCATCAAAAATGTGACATAATTTGATCATCCAGGAGGCCAAACTAATTTTGATAATATATTATTGTGTCGCTTTTTATTATTATCATAGATTTGGAAGGCGCCACAGGGCTCCACAGCGCCAAAACGTAGGGAAAACAGTACATACATAAAACAGTGACATACAAGGTAGACAAAATAAGCGCAGACATGAAAACAAAATGGTATGATGGACCCTGCTCATTAGAGAGCTTACATTCTAAGTGATTTTATCAGTTTTCATCATGATTAACATTTCTGTTTCTCCAACCACTTATTTTTCAGGGTAGGTAGCTGTTTTTATTACGGTAGCTGAGTAAAATAGTTTTCATTAATAGGTATTATATAAAAACAGGCAAACAATTGTTTACCAAAATTATACATTCCCATGATTCTTCTAATAGTAAACTTTACTTTTACACAAATAATTCAACCTATAACATATATTACACATTATATTCCACAACTGTGTGCTTCTTATGTTTACGTTTTTTTTACAGAAGTATCTGTTATCATCCTATAAAAAAAAACTTTAGATGTCATGGACATTCAAACTGTGTGCACTAGTTTATCAACACAAATACAGTGATAACATCATCACAATCACTGGTATTTCAGACAGCTCCGAGAAGTGCTGCTGCTGGTACAGTACAGAGTGATCTCATTGGTCCGTCTCTGTGCTTAGGAAACAATCAGCTGTCCTTCTGGATCACTTTCTTTATGTGTTCAAAATCACTGACTGTGCTTTACAAGATCTTCAATCCCATGCAGAGATGTGATAAAACTGTTTGACATGGGGGCAATAAAGTATTCATAACTCAAGATGTAGAGGCCAACTTAAATGCACTTTTATAACATGAGTCATTTGGTTTTCCTACAGTGTGTTTTCTTGGAAAATATTTTTGATATTAGACTATTTTCAGGGAAAGCATCCTGCACATTTAAAAAAAAAATTTTTTTTTCTTTTACAGTTGGGTAGCTGGTGTCTGGAGCAATGTACCCCTTTGTCAGAAGGGTTTACATTGGTACATCTAGTTTAATAACTGTAAGTTCCAGTCCCTTCCAATAATAAACCTGAATGCTCTTCTTCTGGTTATTCCTTGTGGTGAATCTCCTTTCTCCTGGTTATCCATTGTCATTCCTTTGTTACATGCCCACCCTGTTTCAATTTATCAAGAAAATGTGTGCTGATTTCTTTACGCTCTAGTTTCCAGGGCATTGCGGGAGTTTAATTTCCTCTATAAGATTTTGATAATTAGCATATGCTTAACAAGCTTGTAACCTATTCGATCCACTGCCTTGGGAAGAGGAAGCCTAATGGGCTGAACTCAGAATGGAATCTTACTGAAATGTATTGAATCTCCTTTCTGTAATATGTACCATATTTATATTTTTCTTGATAACTCAGCTAATAGGAGATAAATTCAAATAATTTTAAATGCTGAAAGACACAATTTGGAATAGTGGGATCATCTAGATTCTGGCAGCAGTGTGCATCAACACCAGCCTTTGTCAGAGGGGTTTACATTTGTACATCTAGTTTATTAATAATAATAATAATAATAATAATAATAATAATAATAATAATAATAATAATAATAACAATAAACATAATAAACATAATAATAATAATAATAATAATAATAATAATAATAATTAAAATCTTAATGATAATTAAAATATTATTAATAATAAATTCTACTTATAAACTATCTGATTAGTAAAGATAATCTCTGAACCAATGAAAAACAATTATGGTAAATAACTTATCTGTCAATGAAGTGAAAGAACCTAGCAGGTCAAGGATCAGGAAGACTATGTTTTCCAAATTTCATTATTGCATTTGCAAATATAATTTGAAACTTTAGAAGTATCCTGAAATTTTATAGAACTTAATCAGCATGAAAACATTATTAACAACCTTCAATGCCTAAAATATGTCTCAAAGCCTTACAAATAGAATTTACAACTATGTAGCAGTATAAAGTGACTAGCAGATGTGATTGAGAAAATTGCAAAGACTATACTAGTGATGTAATTGCAAAGCTGTCCAAATTTCCTCATATTGTTTTATTTTTTAAACTGTCAGTTTCAAGAGCGGCAGACAATAGTGAATCACAAGATTTCTACTGAGTCATCTGAGTGCTTCAGTGTGAACTAAATTGACTTTAATGAAAATGAAAATGCAAATGATTTTAGGAGAAACAATTAAAGCAAACAGTGTATCAATGAAGCAAAAATACATGAGAAATCAAGAAGAGCAAGAACAGTGGTAATAAGGGGTTCATAAAATATCTTTTACTCTTTCTGTGTTGTACTTTATCCTATTTTTTTTAATCATTGCCATGGACTTGTGTTTAAAATAATCAGAATATATACAAATAACAAAATAAATCTTGGAATTATTCCTGCTAGAGATGTGCACAGACCCCCATGTTTTGATTTTGGTTGTGGTTTTAGTTCTAAAACGTGCTTGTGTTTTGGTTTTATAAATGGTTTTGCCAAAAAATCGCAAAAAGGTTTTTGTTGTGGATGTGGATTTAATAAAAAATTGTGAAAAATAGGTAAAATAATGTCATTTTGAGCTATGTATGCTCCTATATTACTATTTATAGAATTAACTTTCTGTTCCAATCCTTTCCAGTCTATTTTCTATTGATCCCTTCACAACTGTCCCAATTGTCACCAATTTTGTCCATAGCCAGCATGCTGCAATAAGCTGTCTTAATGAAGGTTTTTGTAATTTTGCCATTGTTGCATTGCTTTGTCCTATTCAATTCCAAATATAATTAATCAATCTATATGGTTCTCTAACTCCATCACCTAGCATAAATCATCAGCCATCTTATCTCTATCTATATATGTATTCTTTGCCAGGGCCAAAATACATACTTGCATGTGTAGGAAGGGCAACTATTGGCCTATATGAACTGTATGTTTTATATATTTTGCACACTTCACTTTTAGAACATATACATATCATTTATTTACATTCCATATTTATATTCATGGGTCTTGAGGACCACCTCTACAGCATGTCTTGGGCAGTCCCTTTTACCCTGGGATTGGACTAAGTTTCACCAGGGGACTGTTTTTCCAGCACTACTCATAAATATATATGAGTTCCCTGGTTTGATTCAGAAGTTCAATATTACAGCACAGAGCATATAAGTAAAACAAGGTATGAAAGCTCTGCTCTTGTATACCAATGAATGCTCTGTCTGCCCATCGAGATGTTCATAGTATTAGTCTTTGAAGTTTTTGGTATGGATGCAGGCTATCTTCATCTATTTACTTTTATATAAGTAACTCCATTCATACCACTGTCCATCCACTGACTTTTGTCTGTTAGTGTAGCTTTACTGTCTTTGATGCATGCCCTGACAAGACAAAAGCAGGATTTCTATAAGTCTACCAGCATTTTTCATAAAATAAGTTAATTACAATATAGTTATTACCTCCTTATAGCCAGACAATTTTTAGCTCAATTATGAAAATGTTTTGAAGAGATCTTTTGGTAGCTTGTATGGTGAAAAAGTACCAAGGCAGAGTAATTGGCTATCTGCATAGCAATATTATATAAAACGAGCATAAAATTAATGAAAAACAAAAAAGAGCAAAACAAAACAAGCCAGTATGAACAAGTTGCATGGGGAGTAAATTTAGATTCAATTCCATGTCTAATGGATCCTCAGCACCGTTTGTAGAAAAAAATATAGTTTTCCCCAACTTTTAATTGAGAAGAATTTGAAGTATTCAGAGACTTGAATTTGTACATAAAAAGAAAATGTATGCAGGCAAAGATGCCGTACTACATAATAAAATAGCTCCAAACCCTTGAGTAAGTAGAGTGCCTTGTAAAGAAATAACAAGTTCCCGTTGTATGGACAGTCATGCCAGGATAGTAGCCAATTCAGACAGTAGGCCATGAATCAGATAACTGAATATCCAGTCAAGTGTCTAAAGGTGCAGGGGCACTTCTTTCCACTGTTTATTCTAGTGGCAGTAAGTCCCTTAAACTGAAGTCCACAAAAAGCTTATTTATATGGGTGGACAAACATTTCTACTATTGTTAAAGCAGTGTAACATTATATTCAACTAGTGGAGTTAGATTATAACACCTATCATCATCAAAAATGTGACATAATTTGATCATCCAGGAGGCCAAACTCATTTTGATAATATATTATTGTGTCGCTTTTTATTATTATCATAGATTTGGAAGGCGCCACAGTGCTCCACAGCGCCAAAACGTAGGGAAAACAGTACATACATAAAACAGTGACATACAAGGTAGACAAAATAAGCGCAGACATGAAAACAAAATGGTATGATGGACCCTGCTCATTAGAGAGCTTACATTCTAAGTGATTTTATCAGTTTTCATCATGATTAACATTTCTGTTTCTCCAACCACTTGTTTTTCAGGGTAGGTAGCTGTTTTTATTACGGTAGCTGAGTAAAATAGTTTTCATTAATAGGTATTATATAAAAACAGGCAAGCAATTGTTTACCAAAATTATACATTCCCATGATTCTTCTAATAGTAAACTTTACTTTTACACAAATAATTCAACCCATAACATATATTACACATTATATTCTGCAACTGTGTGCTTCTTATGTTTACGTTTTTTTTACAGAAGTATCTGTTATCATCCTATAAAAAAAAACTTTAGATGTCATGGACATTCAAACTGTGTGCACTAGTTTATCAACACAAATACAGTGATAACATCATCACAATCACTGGTATTTCAGACAGCTCCCAGAAGTGCTGCTGCTGGTACAGTACAGAGTGATCTCATTGGTCCATCTCTGTGCTTAGGAAATAATCAGCTGTCCTTCTGGATCACTTTCTTTATGTGTTCAAAATCACTGACTGTGCTTTACAAGATCTTCAATCCCATGCAGAGATGTGATAAAACTGTTTGACATGGGGGCAATAAAGTATTCATAACTCAAGATGTAGAGGTCAACTTAAATGCACTTTTATAACATGAGTCATTTGGTTTTCCTACAGTGTGTTTTCTTGGAAAAATATTTTTGATATTAGACTATTTTCAGTGAAAGCATCCTGCACATTTAAAAAAAAAAAAAATTTTTTTACAGTTGGGTAGCTGGTGTCTGGAGCAATGTACCCCTTTGTCAGAGGGTTTTACATTGGTACATCTAGTTTATTAACTGTAAGTTCCAGTCCCTTCCAACCTGAATGCTCTTCTTCTGGTTATTCCTTATGGTGAATCTCCTTTCTCCTGGTTATCCATTGTCATTCCTTTGTTACATGCCCACCCTGTTTCAATTTATCAAGAAAATGTGTGCTGATTTGTTTACGCTCTAGTTTCCAGGGCATTGCGGGAGTTTAATTTCCTCTATAAGATTTTGATATTTAGCATATGCTTAACAAGCTTGTAACCTATTCGATCCACTGCCTTGGGAAGAGGAAGCCTAATGGGCTGAACTCAGAATGGGATCTTACTGAAATGTATTGAATCTCCTCTCTGTAATATGTACCATGTTTATATTTTTCTTGATAACTCAGCTAATAGGAGATAATTTCAAATAATTTTAAATGCTGAAAGACACAATTTGGAATAGTGGGATCATCTAGATTCTGGCAGCAGTGTGCATCAACACCAGCCTTTGTCAGAGGGGTTTACATTTGTACATCTAGTTTATTAATAATATTAATAATAATAATAATAATAATAATAATAATAATAATAACAATAAACATAATAATAATAATAATAATAATAATAATAATAATAATAATAATTAAAATATTAATAATAATTAAAATATTATTAATAATAAATTCTACTTATAAACTATCTGATTAGTAAAGATAATCTCTGAACCAATAAAAAAACCCAATTATGGTAAATAACTTATCTGTCAACGAAGTGAAAGAACCTAGCAGGTCAAGGATCAGGAAGACTATGTTTTCCAAATTTCATTATTGCATTTGCAAATATAATGTGAAACTTTAGAAGTATCCTGAAATTTTATAGAACTTAATCAGCATGAAAACATTATTAACAATCTTCAATGCCTAAAATATGTCTCAAAGCCTTACAAATAGAATTTACAACTATGTAGCAGTATAAAGTGACTAGCAGATGTGATTGAGAAAATTTCAAAGACTATACTAGTGATGTAATTGCAAAGCTGTCCAAATTTCCTCATATTGTTTTATTTTTTAAACTGTCAGTTTCAAGAGCGGCAGACAATAGTGAATCACAAGATTTCTACTGAGTCATCTGAGTGCTTCAGTGTGAACTAAATTGACTTTAATGAAAATGAAAATGCAAATGATTTTAGGAGAAACAATTAAAGCAAACAGTGTATCAATGAAGCAAAAATACATGAGAAATCAAGAAGAGCAAGAACAGTGGTAATAAGGGGTTCATAAAATATCTTTTACTCTTTCTGTGTTGTACTTTATCCTATTTTTTTTAATCATTGCCATGGACTTGTGTTTAAAATAATCAGAATATATACAAATAACAAAATAAATCTTGGAATTATTCCTGCTAGAGATGTGGACTGACCCCCATGTTTTGATTTTGGTTGTGGTTTTAGTTCTAAAACGTGCTTGTGTTTGGTTTTATAAATGGTTTTGCCAATAAATCGCAAAAAGGTTTTTGTTGTGGATGTGGATTTAATAAAAAATTGTGAAAAATAGGTAAAATAATGTCATTTTGAGCTATTTATGCTCCTATATTACTATTTATAGAATTAACTTTCTGTTCCAGTCCTTTCCAGTCTATTTTCTATTGATCCCTTCACAACTGTCCCAATTGTCACCAATTTTGTCCATAGTCAGCATGCTGCAGTAAGCTGTCCTAATGAAGGTTTTTGTAATTTTGCCATTGTTGCATTGCTTTGTCCTATTCAATTCCAAATATAATTAATCAATCTATGTGGTTCTCTAACTCCATCACCTAGCATAAATCGTCAGCCATCTTATCTCTATCTATATATGTATTCTTTGCCAGTGCCAAAATCTGTCCTCTTAATATCACCACCTCTACAGCATGTCTTGGGCAGTCCCTTTTACCCTGGGATTGAACTAAGTTTCACCAGGGGACTGTTTTTTCAGCACTACTCATAAATATATATGAGTTCCCTGGTTTGATTCAGAAGTTCAATATTACAGCACAGAGCATATAAGTAAAACAAGGTATGAAAGCTCTGCTCTTGTATACCAATGAATGCTCTCTCTGCCCATCGAGATGTTCATAGTATTAGTCTTTGAAGTTTTTGGTATGGATGCAGGCTATCTTCATCTATTTGCTTTTATATAAGTCTAACTCCATTCATACCACTGTCCATCCACTGACTTTTGTCTGTTACTGTAGCTTTACTGTCTTTGATGCATGCCCTGTAACATTCAAAATGTGTTGTGTGCATATTCTTTGAAGTTTTGTAGTATGTGTGCAGGCCACCTTTATCTATCAGCATTTTCATTTATTTATATACAGCAAATTACGTAGCATTTTACAGTTGAGTATCTACCAATGCCTCTGTCCATCTAATGACATCTGATTGTTTCTGCCTCTTCACTCTCCATGATACATGCTGTCACACTGAACATTCCAAATTTAGTGTGTGCATAACGTTTCAAGATTGTTATCTTTTGTACCCTACACTAAATTTTCTTTATTGTTTAATTTATCTAATAGACTTGCTTCAGTAGGTGGCATGGCAGATGACATTTTTTTGCAGCTGCTGCAATGATCTACATATGGTCAAATGTCAAAAATGTCCAGAAAAAAAGTAACACGCAAACACCTTTTTTAAATATAGATGTCACTGATTGACCTTTCCCTTTCAAAGCATTGAAAAATAGAAAAGATTAGAATATATAACATTTTTTGGGGGTGCATCTACATTGACTCTCACACGCAAACACCTAGTTTTTTTTAAAATTAACTCATATGTCACTGCCTCACACAAGATTACTTTCAGTAGAAAAACTTTACATTTTAAAATAAATAAATCAATTTTGGGGGATTATGCTGCTAATAGTCATACAGCAAAAGCACACTGTTTTCCTCTACTAAATATACTACTTAGTTCTGAATGATATCTAACTAGTCTATATACTTGTACTATTATATATGCATTAATAACAATCAGTAGCCACTAGTCCGTCTAAACTCTCTGAAAGAATTAAAATTAAAACCAATTGATCAGCAAACTATTCTAGCTGACTGTCCCTACAGAATTGCTTTAAAATAATCACACACTTCTATTGCTTTCTGTGTCCCTCTTTCACCCTGAACGCTATTTTCAGAACAGAGTGCTGCAGCTAACTGCAGCTTACCTCCTCCCTCCATGCTGTCTGTTCTAAAATGGCACTTTAGAAATGAGGGAGGGTCCTGACTCAGTTTCACTTGGAACCCCAAAACTCAGATCTGTCTGATTTTTTTGAATCCGAACAGCTCATGTCTAATTCCTACACAAAGAGCTCATAAAACAGTCAGGTCAAACCAGGGTTATGTCAACTCCCTTGTTTCTATCCATCAGTCAAATCCCAAAAAATTATTGAATATGGCTCCTACTTTTTTAACTATGTCCATAATACCTGTTTTAGGCCACACCCACCTGAGGAAATGTCTAGCCAACAGTAGTGACTGGAGCCCTTTATGTGATCAGCGATGACATGTGAAGGGATCCAGGCTAAACCTGGAAGCATTATGATGCATCAAAGCACAGTTACTCTAAAAGCAAGATGGAAAGATCTCTGGGGAAGCCTTTGTGGGACAGCAGAGGACAGTGGAAGCAATATATGCAGTAGAGGATCAAGTAAGTGTGTAGTGGAGAAGCATGTGTGTAGTTGTTTATGTGTATGTGGGTAGTTTGGTAAAAAAAAATAAAAAAATTACTGAACAAAAATATAAAAGGCACATGGCACATTTGCACAGGGACACAAGGTCCACTAGTTAAATCACTGGACTGTAGCCCAGTAGATGATTTAGGTAACACTAACATGGGCATTACTTTAAAATATGTATCATACACTCCTAAAGCCTTTTAAATGTGTTGTGATGAAATTAGTAAAAAATATTATACAAACAAATGGAGCTCCTTTTGCTTGGTGTAAAGTTTGATGTTGCCTGCGGTGTTCAGAAGTGTTAACACTCTGTAAAATACAATGGCTCTCTATGGGATTGCCTATTAAGTATATAGTACAGTATACTGTAGAAAACATTTGAGGAACATGAATAAATGTGTTTCTAGCACTCTTTTAAAGCCAGAGCTGCATTAAGGATTTGAAGAACTCAGTGCATTTTAGACAGGGTTGCCCTATGGTCTAAATTAGGAGCATAGAGCCATCATTCAAGGAGAGCGGTACTAACTAACCCAATTTTGAGTCACCTGGTTCTGAATATACAACACTATAAGGCCCCTTGATGATATAAAATAATAATGGTGTCCTCATGACTATCTAAATTAATAATGGTGCCCCCTTGATGATCTAACTTAATAATAGTTCCCCTTTGATTATTGTAATTAATAATAGTGCCCCTTGTTTATTTTAATTAATAATAGTGCCCCTTGATGATTGTTATTAATGATAGTGTTCCCTTGATGAGTGTAATTAATAATAGTGCCCCCTTGATGAGTGTAATTAATTATAGTGCCCCCTTAATGACATGGCTTAGGACTTTTCTCTTCTGTGACTGTCCCTACACTGTATGCAGAGCTTAAGCATTGAAAATGTCACTGAATGTTTTAATTGCCCAGGACCAGGTGCCACAGGGGCTGTAAAGGCACCAGCAGCTGCTGCTTTCACAGACCCAACAACACTTTCCATCCCAGGCTCGGGGTTCCCTATGACAGATGGGGGCCTGGGGCACTTGCACCCTGTGCCCCCTTTAATCTGAATCTGGTTAAAGCAAGGTACAGCTAGCAATGTTTTTAATGCCTGCATGTACAATATAAGCCACTAAGAGATCAATATTCTGAACTGTGTTTTACTAATTTTACATTTTATCTATTAGTGCATGCAATAAGCGTGACTTATAGTGGTAACTGAAACCCATGTATCACAAACCACAAAAACTGTCCCTGCCATTAGTTCATGACTGTGCAAAATAACTGTGGCAATAAATTGGTTATTCCATGTTACTCATTTGTATCACATTAAAGTGTAAATCTTTACATTTTTATATATGTATATTTAAATATTCTCCGTCACTTGCATTTATCCTGCAGTTATTTGATTCCCAACAATTGAATTAAATTGAAGGCTCCATAATTTTAAATGTGATTTTGAAAGTCATACAATTCTGACTTTAGATTACAGAGAATCCATTCATACATTCTTTGGGGTTTTGAAAGTTAAAATGATTTTTGTTAAATATTGTATATTTTTTCCACTTTGAAGTTGTCGGTTAGACATTCTAGAAAAATTAAATTAAAAAAACCTCCAAGCTATTGTATAAGGCAACAAAATATGAAAAAGGGGTCCAGTTTTCAAAATGTCTAGTATATAGTTGGGATTTACAATAATATGCTGCATTCCATGAGACATTTGTTACAAAAGCAATTTCAATGTGTCAGATTTTAGGATGTTTGTTATTATTTTTGTGGCAAGAGAAGGAAATAGCTAACTGTAAATAGAGTAAACCAGAAAAGCACTTGGGAACAAAAATCTACCCATATAGTGCATACACACATAAAATACATTTAATCCCCAGGCTTGGCAAAGAATTTCTGCTAGATTGTACTGAAATTACTATTGTGGGCAAATGTGATCTATATTTTGTGTATTCATTCTCCCTATAAATAACAGATCATATATCTAAACGGCACCCATGTGAAATGATATTTTATATGTTTTATATTCAATCTATTATATTTAACTTTTTACTAATATTTTCAGGGTCACAGTACAAATACATTAGGTGGAAGCACACATTTCTGTTCCAACTTGTGGTGAACGTGTTAACAGAAGTTTTGACAACCCTGATTTCCCACTAAACAGAGATTTATTTTCTACTGCTCTTAAAGAATAATTCCATGCAATACTTTTTGTTGGAGTTCAATAAGATGTCAGCAAACAAACAGAAGAATAATTAAAATTAATATTATCACTACTACTATTAGTGTTGTTACTACACCAAAGGTTAGTAAAACCAGATTTGCATTTGGTTTTTTTTGAACTCATTCAGTATATTTGTTCATTGACTAAAGAGCTCTGTTAGAGACAGTGTCCAAAACCCATGCCCACACCAGCATATCTGGTGATATTGGGAGGGGAGAGCAAAATTGACTTTATTATTGCAGTAACTTCACAAGTTACATGCATCTGCTAATCACTTTTTTATCCCTAATCTGCTAGACATGGATCTCTTATAATGTATATGTGCTCATTACCACTGCTAAGCAGCCATTGATGCAACAAATATGTCATGTTTTGATGTCTGATCCATCATAAAGCAAACATGTCCATTATGTCAGTATAAATTAGTAAATACATACCATTTGCAAAGAAAATAAATTATGCATTTTACACTATTTATAAAATGTCACGATTCTGGGGCAATGTATTATTAACTTAAAATATAACAACACCCCCTTGCCGTGCATATGAAAAATATATATATACTGTACATATATATTGCTATTGCAGGGGGTGCTAGGGATCCCTACTATCCCTTGGGTCCCATAACAGCTGCACCATTCAACAGTTTAGTTCTGCCATTACTTAACACCCACAGTGATCTAAGATCCTGTACAGTGAAGCCCAAATGGAGATTCACTGCACATTCACAGGCACCCACGCATGCTCAGAGGAGCACAGCAGGGGCTGCTGTATGAGAGTTTGCATCACCCCCCCCCCCCAAAAAAAAAATATTACTATGAGGCCCGGTGATGTAGTGTTCTGCCTCTATGTGAGTGCACAGAGGCACAAAAATAGAGCTATGGCAGATAGTGTGTAGGTTTTAGAACCCCTACATTTTCTGTAAATGACTGCCATAATGATATATGAGGCAAGTAAATTGGGAGGAAAGAATTGGAGTAGCAGATCCAGTGATAAACAGCAAGTCTTCACAATTCAGGAAAAGGAAATAAATATAGCGCATGGCAACAAGTAGTCATTGCCTGCAAAGGATTCACAACAAAGTATTGAAAATTAACATTTTATTTATGACTAGTCTCTGCCCATGTTGATTTTTTCCGGTCTTCTGTTTGTCTGTAGAAACTCCCGGTTTACTCTACGTCCCTCATCTCCTATTATGTAACTCACCCTTACTATTATGATGGTTAGTGTGTTACCTGTGTTATAATTTGAGCCCAGAAGTCTGTCAAGGTGCATGTGTGTCTGTAAACACAGTCCTATATCTTGGTACCGATTTTACAACAAGTCTCTGTATGTGTGCAGCACCTTATTTGAATGTTTAATGGCTGGGTGAGTAATATTTAAATGAAATTACCAGAAATAGAAACTTGTCATCCCATTGCTCTATTGTGCAGCTGCAGAGGAGCATATTCTAAAGTCTCCAAATTCTCTATATGCAAATGTCCTGTCTGTGTTTCTAGGCTTTTACCTATGTCTGCACTTGCAAAGAAAGAAACACTTTACTGGGACGTGAATTAATGCAGCTTTCTCCCGATTTACCTTGCATCCAAAGAGACAGGCAGGATTCAGTGATCTTGCAACTGCAGAGGTTTTAAAATGTGCTTTTCCGTGCTTTCATTTGTGGTAGATAAGGGATGCAGGGTTCTCTGGGCTGGGCTTCAAATGAACATTACTCATCCATTATTATACACTTAAAATATTGCTGCATGACAGGGAGACCTTATTGTAACAGGAGAAAATTAAATTTGATTTAGTGTCATCTGCCCAATAAATGGGGAATAGCTTTGTTGTAAAGGTGCATAGATTGTAAGCTTGCGAGCAGAGCCTTCTCACCTCTTTGTCTGTTTTACCCAGTTTGTTTACTGTTTGTCCCAAATTGTAAAGCGCTACGGAATATGTTGGCGCTATATAAATAAATGATGATGATGATGATGATGATAATGATTTGTCCAATTACATTTGAGCGCCTGAAAATAGGGGACCGTGTATAAAAATGGTTGCAATTCCCAAAAAGTTTCATACTAAATTTTTGTTCAACCCCTTGAACTGAAGCTGTAAGTCTGCACTTCAATTGCATCTCCTTTATTTAATTTCAAATCCATTGTGTTGGCGTACAGAGCAAAAATTATGAAAATTGTGTCACTGTCCAAACATATATGGACCTAACTGTATGTTGGCAGCATCAATCATATTGTTTTAATACATGTTATCTTTTTATACTGACTTAAAATGATTGATCTCTAAAATTCATGTGATTAACAAACACTAAGCAAAATCCCTAACAATAATAATGGTTTCTGAGTTTATAAATCTCTTTTTCATTAGCTTTTACATCTTATGCCTCAAAATTACCTTTAAAGTCTTAGGGGAAAATTTTTCAAGCTGCGGGTTTGAAAAAGTGGAGATGTTGCCTTTAGCAACCAATCAGATTTTAGCTGTCATTTTGTAGAATGTACTAAAAAATGTTAACTATAATCTGATTGGTTGCTATAGGCAACTTTTTCAAACCAGCAGATTGATAAATTTACCCCTTAGGCTCAACTGGCCGCAGTTGTGACATTGTGTTTTTTATTTTATTTTTTTGAAAAAAATATTTTATTGATATTTTATAGTTAACATACCATACGATACATGTTATTATTAGAAGACATTGACAATGAGAGAGAAAATAAATATTGAAGGAAGCTCAGATTTGTCATAACCAGGTTAAACATGTTATGACAACAGGGATATGTACTTTAAGGGGAAACAAACGGGAATGAAGAGGGAAGGGACAGATTGACAGCGAGATGTGGGAGTTTTATCATATTTGTAATGTTAAAGTAGTATTGAAGAAGAAATACAGTGATATTCAGGAGTGCAGAGTAGTATGTTAGTAATGTGTATATCTGGAGGGGGAAGGTGTAAGTCACTAGAGCTGTCATTAATAGGGAATTATAGTAACAAGTAATGTGAAACGGTTGACATTGTGATTTTATGGTGGGCACTGTAGTCAGGCGGGCAGTTGACAGTCAGTATAGAGAGAAGAGCTATATTATTTCATTTTAATCATTTTTCAGGCAGCACAGACGTATAGTGGTGCTTCATAACTGGAACATTGACAAAACAGTTGTAGGCAATATTGGCTAGCTGAACATAGCAGTATTTATTTAATAAAACGGGTCTAGGAATGAGAGGCAAACGTACTCTTACAGTGAGCTGTTAGAGTATACCTGCCCACCCTTCCTAGTCCTAAATTAATTTATTGGAGGCTGTCCTTGTGACAGTAATAACAAAAAAGTATAAGATTGATTCAAATTAAAGGAATCTAAAAATAATAATAATAAAAATTAGCAATAAGGTAATAATTCATATTGAAGTCCAAAGGTAGTAAGCTTCCCAAATTAAAAATATAGATCTCTTTTTTTCCAAAAAGGGCATCTCAAATTGCCATTTTCAAAATCAAGATTAATCTCTTCAATACCATTGCAAGTAAGGTAAATTGCTATCATATAAATATACAAATGTCTGCAAAGTTCATTAGTGCTATTGTAATCTTGATGTTTCTTTGGTTTTCATACAAAGCATTTGAGGCTTTGGTAGTCCTTCCAACATATTGAATCCTCTAGGGACACTATAATAAATATACCATAAATGCACTATTACATGTAGTTCTACCTCTGACTTCAAACTTGTTCCCACTAATTTTAGATCTAAAATTCACAGTACTAGCCACATGTAGCCTACACATATTACATTCATTACAAAGTTGTCAAGTATTCTCATTAAGAGATTTTTTCTGTCTTAACAGATGGTGTAATTTTATTTTTAAGATTGTCGTTTTCTATGTAAAATTATGTCTATCAATGTGGATAGATGTCAGAAACAGTTCTCCCTTAAGAGCCTATTACTGGCAGTGATCGAAGTGCAAATTTAGAAGCGGTTGTATGGAAATGTAGAAGTGGCGATATGGAAGTTTTGCATTTAAATAAGAAGTTGCGGTATGGAGTACCACTGTATACTGGCCCACTTCAACCACTGATTACTCAATATATAATTATTTTGACTTTTTTATAATATGTATAAAATGTGTCTATTTGTGTTATGTGTGATTTCTTTTTAATAAACTTCTTACAGTAAGATGCACCTCAGTTTTTATAGAACTGATGACCAGAGGACCATATCCTCTCTCAATCTTCTTCTGCAAGAGTAATGTTGCCTTTGCTTGAAAATCAGCATTAGCCCATTATAATTGACTGTTGGGGACCCATGTACGCCAGGTTGATATATGTGTATTTTTTAAAAGGTGTTCCCATCTACATTTTTTATCATCATCATCAGCTATTTATATAGCGCCACTAATTCTTCAGCGCTGTACAGAGAACTGTAGACCAAGAACAGTAATGGCATGTTAATGTAGTTGCAACTGAAGAAGACCTAGGCGTAGACACATATACACCTGTCAAGAGTTGTATCACTTGCAGGTGCTGGAGGGCTCCTGCAACAAGACACAATGATGATGATGATGATGATGATGATGATCAGCAGTACTAGCTAGTTGCTTATGATTGTCTGATTATAACTTGATCCTTTTAACTGATAAAACTGAGTTTATTAAAGTGGTTGCTACATTATTTGCGCTTCTTAACTGTTATTTCTTTTAGGCTGCACAGTATTTCTATTTATATATAATAACACTGTCAGGACCCTATTGTCTTGTTTATATGAAACTTCATTACATTATTATATTGTGTACAAATATGGTAAAGCAGCTTTCGCATTATCTATTTTACATTTTCAAGTCACATCTCTATTCTTTCTCTATGATATTGTTACTTCTGATGTAAACATGGAGCATATGCTAGTGATGTACAGCTGGACGCATTTTGAGATGTGTCCTACTGACAGTATGCACACACATGTGCTTTTTCATGTGTGCGCCTTTTCCTTCTTACGTTTGGTGCATAAATTCATTCAACTCCACATGAACCCCAGTGGGTGTCCTGGAGTACTTAAGGGGCATGTCCTTATGTCTTTATGTATCTTTATGTAATAAATAATAATATGCAATGATACATTTTTGGAATCTTGGGAATATCTTTAAATATTTATTTAAATTCATGTTCAGTAATAATGTGATCCAGATTCTGTATATAATGATAATTTATGACTAGACATTACCTTTTGCATAATGAATTCTTCTATGTTACAAATCACCTTAATATTTACAGCTTAATCCATACCTATTTTCCCTATGCCCTTAACTTAAATCGAGTGGTGGAAATACAGTGGATGCAGTGGGTAGTGCAGCTATGTGGCCCAGTGATGCTGGTGCCCCCCCCCCACCCCCTCCAACCAGAGCAAAGTGGTGGCCTGGAAGGTTGCTGCTGCATCGCCACACAGCTACCCAAACTTTGCTATGAGGCCCAACATGCAGAGTTCTGCTACTTTAAAACTCTTGCAATAGATTACCCTTATTAAACCCTCAGAAATGAGTAATCACCTCACTCTTCCCTTCTTGTCTATATCCTCCACTGTCTCTTTCTATTTTATTCTATCTGCTTTCTCTCTTTATCTACCTACTCTCCTAGATTCATCTCAATACTCTATGTTGTTTCGTCTCACAATCTCTCCTTATGCCATCATCTTCTCTTGTTATCCCCATTGGTTAACAAGGTTATATACTTACGCACAGTGATCGAAGTGGACATTTAGAAGTGGCGGTATGTAAATTTAGAAGTGACGGTATGTAACATATAATGTGAATGCATGTGAATGGAATTTGATAGTTTTACACTTAAGGCAGTAGGAGAAGTGGCGGTATGGCATAGCAAAGTATACACCCCCACTTGGACCACTGCTCATGCACCATTATAATATAGAGAGATTTTACTTTAAATTACCCTATTTGTACATAATATAAAGATGTAATGGCTTGTCATATACACAAAAAAGAATATTATCTTCATGAATATTAATACATGCTAAAATTTAATTTTTAATATAAAATGTTATTAAATACAAATACAAAATACAAATCAAATTCCATAAAAAGAAATGCAAACATCTGCTTTACCCTTTAAAAAGCAATGGAAATCTTGTTGTCCAAATGAAAAAGTAAATTAGATAAAATGAAAAGAAAGCCACAACTTAATATAGCTGCTATGCTAATGAATTAACCAGCCAATCAGAAGAATCTAGATAGTGCAATTGACGGTCATGATCTTCATTGCGTATCACTGCGCCAGCCCTCCAGCACCCACAAAAGATACACCTGCTAAAATGTGCTTATTTATGTGAACACACCCTTGAGTGTACTCAGTCTTTTCTTGCCTGCTTCTCCAGGCATAAGGAGACGCAAGACAATGATGCACAAAAACTATATGCGAATTTATGTGCACACATTGTTGGCACGTATTGCAGCAAACAAATGTCTATCT